>NC_038050.1:57545402-57845402 GCF_002211085.1 Panicum hallii | reverse complement strand
CCATGGGATTGACGCGGTTGGGTATGGTGTCGGTGGTGATGGCACCAAGTTTTGGGTGATGAAGAACTCGTGGGGGACAGAGTGGGGTGAGAACGGGTTTATCAGGATGGAGAGGGACATTGCTGATGAGGAGGGGTTGTGTGGCCTCGCCATGCAGCCGTCCTATCAATTGCATTAACCCAAGAACTCGCATGTACTGCACAGACTGTAGCTACAAGAGCTTGGTCTACGGGAAGAAAGAAGGATGGCTGCCGGCAGAGGGCGAGAATGACGGATGATGGCATGACGCGTTGTTGTCTCCGTCGCTGCTCAGACCATGCAACGTTGGTTTTTGTCCCCGACCCAGGGATCTATGGTTGCAATCCCAATCCAGGATACACTAGCCAAATAGAACCCAGCTCTTTGGGTTAAAATCCATACCAGACTTAACCGAACAAAAAAAATTTCTGATAGAGCTGGACTTTTTTTGGGATTGGATTAGAAACTGGATATTATAGATCCCAATCTAGATTAATCCAAGTCTGGTTGGGCATAAACGAATGAGGCATTAAGGGATTAGTACAGTTTTCTATTAATGGCATCCTACAAGCCATGATTGCATATGTTCTTATTTATCACATACTCTGTCCGTTCCAGAATATAAGGGTATAAAATCCTTTACCACAAGTTCATAGCATCTCTTATGAAACCCAAGTGTTTATTCAGATTTATAAAAAATACTATAGATCTGGATAAAAAAATTTGAACTCTCGTTACCTTAGAATAATCTAGAATACAGAGATTAGTTCATAGCAGCCTTTACCATTCAGTCTCAACCCTCTTTTTAGTGATGACAATGTTGGGGATCGCCGCGAGGATAATCCCAATCCAGGACATACACTAGCCAAATAAATCCCAGCTCTTTGGGTTAAAATCCATACAAGGCTTAACTGAACAAAAAAATTTCTAATAGAGCTGGATTTTTTTTTGGGGGATTGGATTGCAAACTGGATAGGATCCCAATCCAGCTTAATCCAAGTCTGGTTGGGCGTAAATGAACGAAGTCTTAAGGGATTAGTACAGACCTCTTATGAAACCTAAGTGCTTGTTCAGATTTATAGAAAATACTATAAATCTGGATAAAAAATTTTGAACTCTCGTTACCTTATACAGAGCGCGGTTCATATATAGCAGCTTTATTACCTTTTGGCCTCAACCCTCCTCTTAGTGATGACATGATACTAAAGCTTAGTGGCAATTCAGAATACTTTTGGAACCATTCAGGATTGGCTTCCAAACGACATGAAGCTCAAATGGCCTGGGTGGAACAATAGAGGAGCTTTGGAATGCTCACAAAATAGAGAACTATCACCAGATACCATTCACGAACTAAAGAAGGAATCTCCAACCGAAGGAAAGCTCACATTGAATTACAAATGCATACTTTCTCTGTTCCCAATGAGCTTGGCCATTTACCGTTTAAAAATGTCCTAGCGAGCAGGGTTATTTCCACCACAAAACACATCCAAACCGAACGAGGTGGAACAAAACGGTTCCAAAAAGAGAATATTCTCGTAAAATGCTGGACATGGAGATTCCTCAAAATCAATGGAATGTGATCGTTCCAGTTCTGCTTGCTCGTCTTTTCCATTGACATCGCAGCCCCACCCATGCATTCCAATTCTGCACGTATGGTTCTCCAAACACGGAACAAAACTGTTCTATTCTAAAATTCTGTAATGGAACCGCTCCGTTCTCTTGGTTCTCCAACCAAACGCTACCAAACTTTATCTATTCATTGCTTGTTCATTCATTACGAGTCACAGTTCTTGATAAACCAACAGACAAAGTAATTATTTTATTGTTGGTGGGCATTAAAGCTATTAGAAAATTTCAATTTTGCCTGCAACCTTGTCTTATTTAATAGCGGCAGCATTGTCTTTTACTATCTAAATTTTTTGTTCATTTGAGTACTAAAAGACCATGCATATTGGGACAAAGGAAGTATAATTGATAAAAAAAGAGACAGTCAGCCAAAAGGTCAACATGATGCGGGAAAACTCTCTAGCTCTCTCCAACTGTGCGCGTCAAATAATTTGTTGTATTATTCTCTCAGTCTCTTTTTATTTGTCGCTCACTATCACTACATCAATTTTGAAATATTTGGTCACAAAAAAAAAGATGAAGGGACTATCTTTTTTCTTTCTTTCACAAATCCACAGTAAATTTACATGATTCATGTAATTATAGTCTGCCAATTATCTGGTAATTTCGAAGTGACCGATGTGATCAATTCTTGTCTACCTTCATTTTGTCCAGTGGAGTCAAGATGTTCGCATTAGTTTACTGTGAACTTGCAGGATGATGTTAAAAGGCAATACTTTATTGCAGTCATAAAAGATGAGATAGGATAAGAACCCTACCCACTTACAAGTCCATACGAAGAACCAATGGGTTAACAAACAAATTAGGAACGTACACTCAGTTTCGCAATACTCCATTGGTTTGTTATATTGTTTCCTTTTTGCATGGTACAAAGTTTCTTCTCCGTGCTAACTAATTAATGGTTTCAGCAATAATTCATGAGCCCAAAATATACTTACTACAGGACAATGCTGCTATATTAATTTTGGTTCAAAACCCCCTTCGAGTTCTATAATTTCCGTGTTAGATAATGAAAACTTCTGTTTTACCTTTGAGTTCTATTTTATGTTTCAACTTTCTTTTACTAACTTGGACCATTAGACTGATTCACAAAAAAATTAGAAAATATAAAATTAAAATATATGATACATTAAATTTAATCATGAAAAATAAATAATAATTCTTAAAAAAATCAGTAAAAAGTGGAGAAAGTTGATCTAAAAAAGTCAAACGATAATTTAAGATGCAGGGAATATTATTCTAGATTTTGTACATCTGAGATGTATTTATCTACATCGACAAGATATATTTAGATGAGTTTTAAGGTCCATTATACTACCTCAGTTGGTAGATAGTATGATACCATTAGACGGTTGTAATCCAACTATTGAGTAGTATGGTAGTATAAACATACATCATCTCTATCATTTAACCAAGTCGTGCCATGAGAGAGTGGAATTGAACAGTAAGGTAATGGAAAAAATTTCTGAAAAATGTATATTTCATGTTCAGTTATACTTCAATATGATTGCTGTTGATGCCTTTGTTCTTCATCGGTTGTGAGGGTCCTCTGGGATCTGAATTTCGTGTTCATTATTTACAGATGCTATTTTGGTGTTTTTTTCCTGGGGTGCCAGATGAGTATTCTGTGCTCCTGCAAGAGGAAGAGCTTGCCACCCTATCTGATCAGCCCTATGAACAAGTCAGTGACAAAATAAAAGATTAAAGGAGTATGCGGAAGTATTTTTCGTTTTGCTCCGAGCTGGCTTTTCTCATTCTTGTTAATGATCTAAGTAAACATTTATGTGGAGAGAATAGAGTTGTTCCGGGAGGAAAAGTCTATTGCCATGCAGGAGAGAAATTTACACACAACGGTGACAATAGACTGTACCAGTGGCGGACGCAGGAGCGAAATCTAGGGGGGCTAGAAGAAAAGAAAAAATAACGAATTTAGGAGGGCGACTACAGTACAAGGCAGTTTCCATGGGTTGAAACCTTCGTCTTTGTTTTTTTATAATTATTACTGACTAGTTAAAAACTGAACTAGCTAACAACAATAAAAAAGAACGAAGGGAGCATATGAATTAGCTTCAAACTATATCTGCCTTGAGACAAATTTACACAATGATGACTATAGACTTCGTTATGGTCTGCTAAAAATTATTGCAAATAAGTTGTGAACACGACCGAACAACCTTTTCTATCCACCATGAAAATCATTCTTCACGGTTTATAGCCACCGATCGCTAAAGACTTTTAACCACTGCACTTACAATAGCCTACCAGGTTGGTCGCTAAAGGTCTTTAGTGACTGACAGCAAGTCGTTGCAAACGCTTTTAGCGTCCAATAAGAAGTATCTACAAGTGTGCTGTGGTATAGTGAAAGAGTAGAGAAAATTAATCAAATACTTGCTCTATTTGTTTACTCCTCTATTCTATTTTTGCTGTCGTTCGGACAAGAGTTCTAGTGTTAAATTGCACTAACTTTCTTGTCCTAACGACAAGAAAAAAGATAAAGGGAGTAGTGCATAACAGCTGTCTGAAACGACAACAATTTAATTAGACTGGAGGAAGTATTTATTTATTCATAACGCAGTAAGTACATGGCTGCATGGACTATAGACAGCTTATTATTACATGTTATGATACATACTAGATGTAAAGGACTATGGCGTAATGTGTTCGATCAGCATATGCCAGTCATATTGCGTCCTTTTTTTATTAGCGTATCAGGGTTTAGGAGGAATGTAGTTTCCGTGACGCTTTTCATATGGGTCGGGAGGAGCAAGATGGGTAATAATGTCATTTGTATTAGCACTACTATAACCTGCAGAATCTGCTTGTCCCTCTCCAGCAAGCTCAACTGGCTTCTCTTCTGTGGCCATCGCTGTAGACGTTGCTGCAGTGTAAGGGCTTACAACCACAAGCATGAGAAATGCACACAGTACAATGATCTTCATTGTCTTCATAGCTGCTGATTACCTGACAAAATAATGTAAAGGAAAGATGTTATACACAATTTTTGGGGGAGGGAGAGAGAGAGAGAGAGAGAGAGAGAGAGAGAGAGGGAGAGAGAGAGATATTATAAGTGCATGTGACATTTCAGCTAATTAACTTGCATTAGTTACGTACTTTAAACTTGCTAATATTGAGAATACAGGTAAAATTGACATAAAAGGCACAGCTGTTCTAGCTGTTCTTGTGCATACCAGTTCTCAGTTGGAATGCTCTCTAGAAGTTATCTTCTCAGTTTGGTTCAAGATGTGCATTCGCGGTAGCCAATTTATAGGATGTGAGAATAATACTGTTTGAGTCAAGTACTTACTATTTGTTCTCTTGATTTTGCCCACTAATTTCATTTTATGCTGTGGTGGTTTGCAAACATTCCAATTTGAAATGATGGGCGATATCAATTCTTGTCTACCTTGACAAGAGTCTAGTGGAATCCTTATAGATGCATAAATCAGTTTACTGTGCATTTGCAAGATGATGCAAAAGAGAAATATACTTGACTGCAGTTAAAGATGATATTATACCATAAATAGCCCTAATACTACATTTTGAGAATGCCTACTAAATTATATTATTTTTGATGAAACAGGACGGGAAAGACTACACATATTCAATTAAAATTACAGTTCTCAAGTTACAAGAAAGAAAGTAACAGAAGAAGAAAAGTAAAAGGAATTACAATTATGAAAGTTGCTCGAGCCCTAGCTGGACATGAGGAAAGTATCTATTATTTAATCTATGAAGCATCATGGCGAAGTTTTCTTTCAAACACAGTCCATGCAACCCTGAATTCAAGGAGACATTGCCCATTGATAATCCAAAAACCGTTCCTTTGACCCCCATATTCTACAGGACATGAGAATTATTACCTCCATGTAGAAAAGGAACATTTAGTCTCGCATTTATGCAATTGATCAACCTTAAAGGATCAAGGCTTCCCAGATAGATAATTCCGTGGAAGTACACTAATATCTTGAAAAATTAGACTTTAATACACATGTCTATAGCTCTCTTACGACTGCAAGATGCAATGCTCACAAACGTATGAGTCAAGATGCATGTTTCTTGTTCCAAGTCTTCCACTAGCTAGCATTCAACTTTTCATGAATGAGTAGCTAGGGAAAAAAATCTTGTGCGGAAGATGCACATAACCAATTGTGAGTTGGACGCATTATTTGAAAACCCATCAAAACCATAACAAATAAGCAAAAACATAACAAAACCATGATTGTAATGTTTTTAAATATCATCATGTAATGGACATCACAGATTAGAAATGTGACATTTCAGTCATATCGACACAAATCATCATAATCTGTGACAACTAATACTTTTTGTTTAGTCTTTCTTCATGGTGCATCTTTGGTATTATTTTAAGTCAATCTTGGTGGTCCTTCTGTGCATTGAGTCAATCCTTTATCTTACCAGGTATGTCCAATTACGAATCACTGGCACTTTCAAAGACACACCTTCTCAATGTGCATATTATTGATAACATGGCCATCCAAGTATTTCCAAAAGCAAAAGAAAATTGAATTCATCTTCAAGGCAACTTTAGAGTCACATTTCTTCTTTCTTCATGTTTCCTCCCATTACAACATTACCAAAAAAACAGGCTTGATATCTTAACCATCAAAACCACGAATTTTCCTTCTTGAGGTTACGGAGGATCTCCATCTTCGGTGGTACCATCAAATAATTTCGCCCAATTACATTATATGTGTTGCTGTAGAAACAATTTGTGTTGTCACATGTACACCAATTTACAGAAAGATAGAAGATGTTTCATTGTTGTTAGATCCACACATTAGGAGGCATGTTATTTTCCCTTTTATCTATCTCATAAGGACCAAACACGTAGGGTTGCAGTTGATGTAGAAAATAGTTACTCTTCAATTGATATTCTCTTTTCTATACCAATCCCAACAAACAGACCCTATGTTGCAATACATTTTGGTAGACCATTCAGTGCCAAGTGGATGATGACGATGAAGAGGGCAACATATAAGCTTGATATGTGCGACTAATTTGAGATTGTGACAAGTATTAGCTTTCACATTATGTTTGAACACCCCCACTAGGGATCTTCAAGCCTCCCTGTATGTGGCCCCCTTGTGGGGGGTCTCTAGGAAGCATCTCAACTTATTACTCAACACTTTAATTTTTAATTTGAAAAGTATGAATGTTAGAGCAATGTTGGTCACACTAACATCAGCGAGACCATCGCTACCATCAATATGGGCCCCTTGGCATCTTCATTCCCAGTGGAGCCACCTTCAGCTAACTTCCTTGCAACATCGATTTAGACTGTTGCTCTCATAAGCTACTGAGACTAGTCACCCTGAACCACACCATGCCCCACAGTTGGTGAAACCTTGTTCCAATGCTACATGTAGCAACAAAATCCGTGACCTCCCCCTTGTTCATTGCATGTGCTGCAGAAAACAACTGATTAAGATGCTCATCAAGAAGGCAACGACGTATGGGCATAACATTTCAAGTGTGAGGATAATGTTCAGGAGAGCTAATTGTAGAACTGCATTTGATTGTGTTATGGAAGCCTTCAGTGATGGAATAGAAGCTAGATAGTTAAGTTGAAATAGAAGACAAACTAAACGTGATTGTGGGCAAACTTTGGTAAAGCGGGTAGAGTTATAAAAACATAATTTCTTCGACTCAAACATGAAATTGAGCAGCTTAATGAAGTACTCCCTCCGTTTTCGAAAATTTGACGTTTCTATAACTAAAATTAGTTATAGAAACGTCAAACTTTCAAAAACGGAGGGAGTAGTATCTGAGGTGAAGCAAGAGATGGTTGCCTTGACCATAAAAATCAGCAAGCACCGTACCGCACTCGTCCCCAACTCCATGCAATGAGATGTCAACACCACACCTCGATGCCTCTCTTTTATGCATATTAATGTTACTAAGACATATTAGCTGAAAATTAGGACACTGACTTACATTGAGCTAGTGACATGGAAGACTTATGGTAAACTACAAGGGTGGTTCAAATACATCAAACGTTGGCCACAGAGTGCTTGAATGAGCTAGGTCTTACAACTTTCCATTTAAGTTGGATTATTTTATCTCTAACTTGAACATTTCGATCATAATACAATGCGAGGAGCTTAAGGTGATAATGTAATAATCAATCGCCACAGAGAAAGGTGCTAACTGGCGAAACGGCAACAACTGTTTCAACGACGGTGAATGCTAGTGAAAGCGGAAGACACATGGAAGGTTATTAATGTGACTAGTTCTGTGCGTATTTCCGAAAATGGGATGTGGCTGAGTGGGGAAATTAGGTTTTTGCGATTATTTAAATCAATCAAATTCTATTTTATTTTTCCAAAAAATAAAGTGCAGTATGTGCTTAATATAATACATCATGATATGAAAGTGCATTTTAATTTTAATTTCATTTTAGAAATTAAGAAATATATTTCCGCATTAATAAAATTTATTATTTGAAAAAATGTATGGGTTTACAGATGTGTGTCTCCTCGACGAATTATTGGCTCGTAGATGGAGTGGAGTATTGCCTACTGCTTCATTATTTCCAGATTTGGTTTTACTGAGTCATTAATTCCTTCTTTTGCTTGGTGCCCAGAGTGGATCATCCCATGGGCCATATTGCAATAATTAATCATTGAACAATGCTGAACGCTATAATTAATTAAGGCCCAAGAGGCTACCACTTATGGACGGTTTTTAGAAATACAACCAATGCAAATTTGATTTTTTTTTGTTGGTACAAGCAATGGTTATATATAGGGATATAACGGGAGTGTTGAATGTGCAGTCATGAACATAAAGTTACGCTCATCATTATGATCATCGTCAAACTTTTTCACGCCAACTTTGCTTGATACCCACATCCGATCGTTTCTTCCTTGTCCTTCTATCCATCATCACAACACACACAAGACTGGTAGGTACGGCCGGTCTATTAAGGGGGTGTTTGTTTCTTAGGGACTAAAGTTTAGTCCCATCACATCGAAAATTTAAGCACTAACTACAAGTATTAAATATAGTCTATTTACAAAACTAATTACATAAATAGAGACTAAACAAGAAGACGAATTTATTAAACCTAATTAATCCATAATTAATAAATATTTACTGTAGCAGCACATGATCAAATTATAAAATAATTAGGCTCAATAGATTCATCTTTTCATTTAGTCTTCATTTATGTAATTAGTTTCATAATTTGACTAAATTTTATACTCATAATTAGTGTTTAAACTATTGATGTGACGGGACTAAAATTTAGTCCCTAGGAAACAAACACCCCTAAGAGAACATTACCACAGCATATAAACTGATAAAATTCATCAATTTTATTGGCAACAACCGACGAGTTTATTTGAAAGTAAATTCATCTGTGAATGAAAATCTGACAATCACGTACCTAATTAAGCAATGTACAAACTGTAATTAGGTTCTCTTATTTTGAGTAGCCGATCGATGAAATCACAAAGACTGGTTTCTCTAGCTTTGTATTCATCAAAACCAGTAGAGCTAAGAATACCAGGTTTTTCGGCTTCAGCGGAACTTCAAAACCTGAGAAGTTGTTTAAAAAGAATAAAAAGTGTTGCAAAAACATAATTCTTGGAGTGCATATGATCGACCAACTCCTGTGCCAATTATCATGGTGGCTTAGGTTTGTTGGTACTCCATCCTGGATCATCTATGAACTTTGAGTAAATTTGTTGAGCCAAACAAACTTTATCTTTAATTTCGTATATAAAACGACATATCGTTGATATTCAAGGATGCAAACAAATATATGCTCTTGCTGATGGTCTAAATATGCATGCATGTCAGGATGGCATAGTATTGATAATAATTATGTAGTACCATTATCAGTCTTGAGACTGATGAAGGAGATGATGTAACATCTCATCTCAATTAACACATATACATAATCATCTCCATATAATAACACCAAAATCTCAACCTTACAGAAGTAGCTATCATCTCAGTTATTATATTACAAGACTAAAATCCACATGAAAAAGAAAATTAAATAGCAAGCCAAACTCTAGTACATCTTTTACTTATGAACCGGTCCTTAACCATGATATATAGACTGCTGATCTCAATTTCCCCCAGTTTTTTGTGTGGTCTCCTGAGTGCTCTGAGACACACCTTGGCAATTCGGGTAGACCACCAGTGTGCATTGGTGATCGTTGCCGGAAGGCCCATTTTTTCCATCTGTGCTGTCCATCAGACTGCGACTTTCCATTGTCTCGTGATATGTATAATCCTTTGGGGTTTCCCTCGACATACAAGCACAAATGTTGATGGAGATCAACCCAACGATGATGACTAAGCTCAGCTTCATGGCGCCTTCAGATTATAGAACTGGAAAGAGATAGAAGAAACTCGTGATTAAGCTGGACAAATATTCGTATTTTGTTTTTACTAATTCCTTCAGACAGAAATAAGAATAGGTTCGGTATAAATCGGAAACAATTTTCTAGAAAAAAGGTGATGAATCTAACCTCCTTCAACCAAAACATGGAATAATTAACTTTTTGATATGCAAAGATAGTAGTACTTACTGTAATCGTAGCAAAAGAGTCCAACTTACTGGTTTTGCTGAACTTCTGCCTAACAAGTTAGTGTACTTATAGGGCTTAAAAGGGTGTGTCCAATTTTTTATTCGAAACACAGTACAAATATGGATACTCAATACACGTACTAGACTACTCACATGTCGAAGCACAAAACAGCACCATGTACCCCAGCTCATCTTGAAGTTTGCAAAATCACTGAAAGACTGTTATCCTAAAATTCATGAAGTTACCACGAACATTTCACTGACAATAGTAATATTGCCTAGCATAAATGCAACACTCGTGAACCTAGGTCAATAGGTTCCACAACAGGGAACCTAGCTAAACCACTCTCTCAACATGAAGAAGCTTCCAGTTTGTGTGCATTATCAATTCTTCTGTAGGATATGGATTCTCCACTAATTAAAGGTTGTGCAGACAACGAGTGGTGGCGAAAAATACATCCCTTACAGATATTTTTTTCTAAATTTTACAAAAAATGCATTAACAAGTGTGAAATTCCATGGTCTATTATATTTACTAAGTATGCACTAAAGGACAGAGAGAGAGATGGGCGGTGTTGAAAGTTCTTTTGCGTACTGGCACATTATTCAAAAGAAAATACTCCCTCTGTTCCTAAATATTTGACACTTCTTAGTCTATTTTTAAACTAAAAAGGTCAAATATTTAGGAACGGAGGTGATATAAGTTTGGAGTGTGATTTGAAGTCAAGAATATCCCTTTTCCGAACAATTTTTAACAGCATATTTCTTTGTTACTATTCACAAACCTCCAGTAAGAATCAGCTGCTGGTATTAATTAATATTTACCGTGATCTCTTCTTGTCAAGTGACTTTTTATTCGTCAGATCCACTCAAAGAAAACTTGAAAATTAAATAATCCTATAATGACGAGTAATTTTCAATTGTCTTGTCAAAATAAATGGCATAGTGGACCAGGTGCTACTATCACATCATAGACATATCTCACCGATAAATCTATCAGTATGCTATTCACATAATATCATTATAATACCAAAGTTTTAATTTATAAAAGTGGTGGCATGCAATGCAGATATGCTGTTCAAATTGCGACATGGAAAATTAAGTCATCGGCGGTATTATGATCCTATCAGGTCCCTAGGAGTAGATAGTATATCTATTTGTGAGAGAGATCCTATCATGTCTCTAGGAGACACCATATACCAAGCCATGAAGCTATCAGCTAATTTGATTATAAAATTGTTGACATCTTAAGAAGGATCTCACATGGTTTGGGACCATGCAATTATGTCAGCCATTTGATTGGCTAGAAATGTCCATTATCACTGAATAATTTAAGTAGATAGCCATAGGTGGTAGTGTAACTCTCATTGTTTTAATTAGTTTGAAATGAGATATATATAGACACTATATTAAGGCCGACCTTACGTTAGAGAGTATGACATTTTGACATTTGGAAGATCTTTTGGAACGTTTCTATCTCATCTTTTTCAATGGAGACGGTAGCCTAATCTTTTGAGAGCTATGTGGTTGATACGATTGGTAGAATCTTGATATTGGTGATCCCATCTTTTAAATCAAAAGATTGAAACCTCTGCAACTGTTACACCACTAATTTGTTAGTTATCAACCAAACATAGCTAGATCGACCTTACCAAGAAGTCTTTTCCTGTAAGCGAATCAAAAAAAAGACAAACAAGAATGCAATCTAAAATTGCAAATATGGATGAAGATCAATCTCAAATAGAATATTTTAGTTCTTGACCAAAAGGACATGTCCCCATAGAAGAAAAGAAGCAAGAATAGGAGCTCTAATTCACAAAAGACAATTTAGTCATTTGAGTAAGTTGTACACTGTCCGATGATATACACAATTGAAAACTAAACTAAACAAAATCCAAAACAAAAAGATGTGGTAGCTATTGATTATGAAGACCTGGGGGACATGCAAGACACCCTGTATGTGTCCATAATGGACTAAAAATTGGAGCATGGGCTAACATACCAAAACATGACGATGTAGCACCACATAAAATCTGAACGTCTACTTGTTTCACAAACTTAATTATGTCAACTCAGACATAATTTGAAAGTGGCACTGTTTATATGCGGCCCAGGCATCCGGTTTAGTGCATACTGGTTTGGGGGTTTGAATCGAAGTCAACATCTGAATTTGAGAAGACTTATAGCTCAAAGTGCAGGATATTGAGTGTATTCAGTGTGGCAATTTAGTTACTTTGGCCTTACCACATACGCTTACAAAACCATTTAAGGTGGCATAGGGCGTGTTTGGTACCCTGTGCGAACTCCACAGGGCCCGATTGGCTAGTTCAAATTTACTCAAATTTCTTCACTTATTTTGAGCCAGACTCCAGTGGGACAATCAACCAAACACACCCAGTGTTCGATGAGAATGAGTTATCAAATTAAGATTCTGAACACACTAAGTTGTTGCAACTTCCACCATTAAAATATAACTAAAACAAAAATCACTGTTAGCAAGAAAAAATTGAAATAATTTATTCTCTTGTAGCTTCTCCATTAATTGTGTCCTCAACTTTAGCATTGAACACGCACATCACCAAATTTGTCTTGAAATTGATGGTAGTACCAATGTTATTTTCATCCTCAATAACACTAGCACTTATGTAACTCATGTCTTCTGGAGCGATGAATGCAAGACAACTTGGGTACTTTCTCATAAATTGACTTATACCTTCACAACAGTGGCACACTATATTTGCATACCCGCTCGAGAAAGCAATAATAGATGTCTTCCCTGACTTCTCAGTAGACAATTTTCTTAGCTCGTTGGGCACAGAAGGTCTCTGGCTTTGTAGGAGGACTCAAGCTCTATCACCTCACAGGTATATATAATGGTACAATGACATACTTTATAAGAATATGTGTTACCTTTTTTTTGGTCATAAGTGACAAACTTGAGTTATGTCACCTTTGTTAGAATTTGGGTCTTACAATTGTTAAGGCATACTACAATTGTTTTACCATAGCCACTGGGCATGAAGTGTATCACCTATGAATAAGTCATTGGTGACACTCCCAATGTTTGTCGCCTATATATGATGGTTAACACATGTCACCAAAGGAGTTGATATAGAGTAGAAATTTTTTTAATACAAATCATAATTCATGTATTACCCATTAGTTGTAGAAAGAGAAGTATCTAACAATTCGTTTTTGGAAACAAGGATACCACTTGTAGAGAAAAAATTGTATGGATGTATTATGTTCCTCCAACAGGAAATCCTTTTCTCAAACAATATCTTTTGGCAATAGAAAAGAATGGCACACAACACACCATCAACCACACGGAAGGATGCATTTACAATACTCTATAATACTACGATGGAAAGAGTAATATAGTGTTAATAATCTCAACAGTTAATTTTTGGGGTACTATTGGAAGTTAAAAACGCATATTGGCAATTAATGCTACAAACTTGTAACATTTTTATTATTTTGACCTTTCGTTATCATTATTTACATGTTCATTTTGTGTAAAATCACAAAATTATCCATAATATTGCTGAGAAAAAAATGATGTTATGATAAAATATAGGCCGTTGGATTTGCTCATAATACCCCATTTTTGTGGCATCATAAGGTATTGTTAAAATTCTGAACAATATGAAAATGAAGATCATTGTGGTGGCAGTCATTGTGCTAATTTTCATCAGTTCATGTACGTGTGTTCAAAACCAAGTTGAAGGAAACGGAACCTACAAGGATCTGCATGGAAGAAAGACACGTAAACTGCAAAACACAATTACTGTTGGTGGAAAGAATCCCTCACCCGGCAATAATCAACCCGATCATACTTGCCCACCTCATAATTACCCATGTACAGCCGATGAGGGAAACTAGTTGTGTGTCAGCATGCATGGAGACTATTTGAAGATAAGTTATGTGATGTTGTGTTAGTCGTGCATGTGGTATGCTTGAAGTTTCGAAAGGTTATAAAAAATAAATGTTTCATAGTATATATTATATCAAATTACTGGTCTCTGTCTCATTGTACATATTTCAGACAATCTGTTATGGCAAGCTCGTGTGCAGAGGTGCATATTTCAAACAAATCGATACTTAACTTTTTTGACAACAAATTTTACCGCTAATTATTTTTCAATTTTTATAAAATAGTGTTTTATTTTCACTTGATTTGATTAAACAAATAGTATACTTTAATTTTAGACTTTTGTAATTTTTACAAATTCCTGAATAAGATGAATGGTTAAAGCCGCCGATGTAAAAGTCAAACATAAAAATATTCGCGGTCGGAGTGAGTATATGGATAACACTATTGTAAAAGAGGTTAGCTATAGGAACAAAATTCGGGGTGGGGGTTGGGGATCACTGTTTCACTAATAAATACGAAAATCCATTATGTACTATTCTTGTGTTTGTTTTAACATGTGATCGCTTTACTCTTCAGGATGTACTAGGTAAAACAAACACTGTAGTCCTATGAGATAAGTTATGGTGGCTAGAATTAATGTGACAGTTTGTTTGATCATATCCAACGGTTAAAAATAGTGAGGTATGACCGAAAAGAAACTTTAAGTGGTGTACTAGTATCAAATATATGGTGGATCTAGTACTAATTATTTAATTTCAATGGTTGAGATAAATTCAAGAAGGGCACTACCTCTGGTCCCCCTTAGGCTTTGTTTGGGTATTCTTGGATGAAGGTGGATTGAGAGGGAAAAGAGTAGATTGAAGTGTAATTTGAATTAATTTTCCCTTCAACCCACTCCATTCCCCTCAAAGCACTCTAATCCGAGAGTGTCCAAACAAAGCCTTATGATTCCTCCCAAATATCATAACAAAATCCTAGTTCTAAAGATGGATTCTGCAATCTAAAAGTTGTATTTGTATAAGAAGCCAGAACTTATATTTCTAATCTAAACAATATTCATGTAGAGCTTTAAGCATATCTGTTGGAAGACTATTTATTAGTGGTATCACATGTGATCATATTGTAGGCACTGAAAAGCTAATTTAAAATGATAGATTTTTCATCATTTCAAAAGCAACGTTATATATCAGCCGCTTATAAAATCTAGCTTTCAGAAATCAGAAGACTAAATAATGGATTGTCAGCACCATTGCCACATATGAAAATAGGTAAGAAAAAATAAAAAAGACTAAGTGTTCAAAAAGACTAATATAAATTGGGTGTATCACGACGATCAATTGGCCAGAGTGGATCACTACACCAAAACTGGTGAACTTCTTAGAGTCAACTAAGTTCTGAGCGTCAATTCAAAAATTGTCGGAATTTAACTAGTGACGGCATGCTGCTTCCGTTTGCGGGCTCTACAAGATTAACTTTGGACAGCCCCGTAGAAGTTTATCTAACTTCCGACGGAATGCTTCTGACAGCCTACTTCAACCAGATTAAAAATCTATCCCAAGTCTATACTTTCAACGGTTTTTTAAATACTTCCAACAGTTTGAGATGTCGGAAGTTTGAGTTCGTTGTAGTGGATATCGGAGCTCGCTTCTCTTTACTTTTAGCTTCTGGGTGTTAGGAAAATGGTCACTATGATTCGAAGTAAATGTCAGCATTAGTTCTTTTCTAAAGTTTATGATAATTGTGGTGGCAATCATTGTGGTCTTTTTTTTATCAATTCATCTACCTGTGTTCAAAGCCAGGTTTAAGGGGACGAAACCTACAGGGACCTGCATTGAATATGGAAACATGTGAGCTGTGCCAAATACAATTACTGTAGGGATCACTATGCCAATCAGGCTAATAGGAGATGCAGGTTAAAGGATATTAGCGACACTCTAAAGATTGATTGTGCAATCTAAAAGTTGTAGTTGTACAAAAAAAGCCATAAGATGTATTTGTAATAAATAGTATCCATCTAGAGCTTTCAGTGTATTTGTAAGTATGTTGTGTTTTTTAGTGGAATTACATGTATTCATATTGTAGGCACTGGAAATCCAATTTATAATTATAGTTTTTTATTCTTTTTGAAAGCAGCATTATATATATATCAGTTGCTCATAAAATCTAGCTTCCGAAAATCAAGTTCAAATAATGGATTATTGTCAACACCATCACCATTGTGAAACGTGAAAATATGTGAGCAAAAATAAATAAAAAATAACTGTTCAAAAGGCTTATATGCACCGGAGGTACCAAGAAGATCGATTGGCCAGTGGATATTGGAAATTGCTCGCTCTTTGCTTAGCTTGTTGGTGTTCAGAAAGTGGTCACTATTTGCTTGTCCATCTTTGCATCTAGGGTGCACTTCTTGGTGGATACTACCTCCGATCCTTTGAACTAATCAATGACAATTAAAAAGGAATGATGGTTGTATATCCGAGTCCCCATTATTTCAAGATGTGCCTCAGGACTATGATGATGGTATTGTTGCTTGCTGGCAATGTGTTGTAGCATGTGACGTTTAGTGTGTGTTTGGTTCAACTTTGAGTTGTGAGAAAACTGTTGTGCGTTGTCTACTGTGAAAAAGTTGTTCTAAGTGGTCTGCTGTGAAAAAATTAAAAGTTGTTTGGTTGAAACTGTTGTGAGTTGTTTACTATAGAAAAGTTAGATATTGTTTATACACAAATTAATTGTACTACAATATGTCTTTGTGATGATCGAATTCTAAAGCATGAATGGGGGTTCTCAATGACCCTTAACAAATAGTTGCAAATCGATTTATAACAAACATATGTAGAACTCGCAAGAAGATAGTAGAGGAGTTGATCTGATCTTCTGATAGGTAAAGATAAGTTGATTGAGTGGAGATCTTGATGTTAATGATGTAATTTTTTCCGGCAATGCAAAAAAAAAAAACCGCAATCACTGCACTACCGAACCTTCATGCGCACACGACTTGAACTCACTAACAAGGCTAATTCTTGCATCACAATCAAGAATTTAAATCATTGCAACAACAGAAAGAAATTATATTTTGATGTAAATTTTAATTTCATTCTTATCAATGAAATTAGGTAAAAAAATCCAACTCACCAGCTCGAGGCAAATACACTGAAGCGAAAGCACATTTAACAACCCTTATCAATTGCAGAAGTGAATAGGTTGTATGATCCCATTACTCCTGCACAAGTTGTAAGAATATTTTTATTTTTAAGTAGGAGTATAGGATGCATGCTCTAGAAAGAGATGTCATGGATAGCTAACAAGTGTCAGTGTTCAATACACAAATATAGGAGAGAAGTGAGATACGCAGTGGCAACATGTGCAAATACACAACAAGAAAAGCAGACATCCTCGTCGGCCGGATTAATCCCCGTGAGCTACCCACGTGGATTATATAAACCATGCCATCTTTCACGTGACCAATGTGCGTTAATTAGTTAATCCACATCGGCCAATCGAGCTGACAGGGATTAATATATTCCACGTGGTGAGGCTGGACTAATCCATGTTGGCTAGATGCCGATGTGAATTACCTGTTGTCAACGTGGATTAGCTAGTCCACGTCGGTTTCTGGCCGACGTGAATATTTGTTTTGCCTGTTGTGATAGCTGCATTGATCTAGGGCAAACTCTTTTTATTCAGCAAACTGAAAGTTTCGTTTGCTGAATAAAAAGTTTCTACTTGTTGAAGAAAAGTTCTAGTTCTTCGTAGTCACTACATAAATCTGAGTAAAGTATACGGGGGAGAAACCCATATATATACTAAGTCTAATAAGCTGACATACTTAATGGAAATAAGTATGTCAGTTTCCCTGTAACCGATATACTTAAATTTAAGTACATCGAGCATCCAAAACCGACATACTTATTCAAATTAAGTATCTCGACCCCGATTTTTCTCCTCTTTCTTGTCGTGAGTTCGGGGCAAAACCAAAAGCCTATTTTCCAGATTGCAATTTCCAGATGGAAACATGGATTTTCGAGTTTCCTACTCGTTGTATCTATCGGGTAGTTTCTTGGGAACACCAAAAATTCTTATTTTGATTACTGACTTGATCTCAATATGACTAGTTTTTTAGGGTGAGCATAAATCTTCGCATTCCATACTCCTCGAATTCCTATTCGTTAGATTCATGTGAAATATGAAGTTTTTTTATAAGGGAAAGATTTATGAGAAATATGAAGTATTGGATTGAAATATTTTGACAATGATCACAAGGGAGCGATTCTGCCCTTGAGCAATTTACCTTGCCACAAAAATTGGGAAGCGGTATTTATTCTTTTATAGTTCAAGCCTCCTCTAGATGGATGGATTCACCTACTCAACGAAAGAAGCAATATCTGCTATGAATATATACTATTTACATCCTGTATAGTATTGAAACGATCAAGAACTCAGTCGGGAGATAAATCATTTAGTTTTAGTGATTTGTCTTGATAAAATAAAAAATTCCTGTTTTGACAGTTTCTAAGTCTGCTGCATGGATGTTTTAAATTAAAAAATGTATAAGGCTAAACCTAGTTTGAGCTAAAGGCAAGATTATAAGGAACATCTGGACCTAATATACCAAGAGTTTATGTGGATAAGTAATACAGAAACCATGTATATAATGTAGGCTAACAGGCTAGGAAAATTTTTGTGCTTCATGATCCAGGTCAACACATCAAAAAGTGATTTATATTGGAGAACTGAAAATAACAAGCATATGTTAAAGTCGTAATTGATATTCATCACACTTTCTTATTGGATTTCTGCTGAAAAGTACAGATCTTTCGTTGATGTTAAGTGCAAAGCACCTTTGACCCTTGAAAAAACTTGTGCCTCACAAGCAAACTTACTTTGACTCAATCTCAGCTCCATTCGGAATCGGTTCAAAATCTTAACAAGCCAAAATTGTTTCAAAATTGGTTGCAAGTAATTTAGGTTGTTAGTGAACTATGCAAATGCCACATTTGTTTAATTTTCCCAAGTCTGTTCAACATTTACTTTTTACTATAATTTTAGTATGTATATTTTATAAAAATATATAATCAGAATATATGATTTTGTTTCTCCAAATGAATATGTAAATGAGCTTATTCGAGCCGCACTCGAGCCACAATTATCTAAAATCGAGCTTTTAGCCTAATCAAGCTTCAACCAAGCAGAACTTTAGCCTTAGGCAAGCTTCAAATGGATCTTAGACTCAAGTAGTAGAGACCATTTATTGAGCTCAACCTTCAAGGGGATAACGCTTGGCTGGATGACAACAATTATCTTCTGAAACAATTCACCATGGACATGAGACCATTTATTTTTATTTTTTGAAATGGTTCAATTGTTGCGGTGTTTTTGTTTGTTTTCGACTATGACCTGCATAATTTTAGGTGGCTGGTATTAGCCTTTTATATGGCAAGTTTAAATCCGAACTAAGAAAATATTTCCTGGGCTATAATTTGACAATGACGATGATATTGGGCAATCCATTGGTCGCCATGCTATCGGTCATATTTTAGCTTTTAAGGTGACGATTAAGATGTAAATCAGATATGTTCATTTTGTTTCTCTATTCACCTTACCACATTCCTGGATATAGTACATTTTTAAGTACTTCCCATTAAAAGCCCTAAGCAGTGTACTACCATGCTTATCTTACACTAAGAATGAATTGACAGATATTACTTCTATCACTTTATATGGATCCACCCAATTGGGGGACCTCTTTCAAAACTTACTATACTTTGGATCATTGGATAGAATCACCTGCAAAATTATATCTCCAATCCCATATGAGTATTCCCTCACCCTCTTATTTTAAGCTTTGGCGACCCTTATTTTTTACTCGATTCCTCTCAAAGTATTTAACCTTTCATCAGATTTCATCTATTCTATCTGTAACATTCCATGTTAAAAACTTATGGGAATTTCTTAACAAAATTCGTGGGTTTCAAAAAATTTTGTGAATGGACTTGATTTGAATAGCTATTGCATTTTACTTGAATTGGATTTTCGAAATTGTTTGATTCTCTTGAGTGAGATTTGAATTTGAAAGAGCCATTCAAATTCAAATCTATTTACTAACCCTAACATCCCCAGTGGGCCGCAAGCCCACCAACCAAACGAACCCGAGCCCAGCTGCCTTCCTCCCTTCTTTTCTTCTCCCCGCACGCGAACCAGCCCAACGTCACCGGCCCAGCCCACCATCGCGATGCTTCTCGGCGCCGCGTCTTCCTTCGCCCGGGGCAGCTGACGGGCGGGACCCACCCGTCAGCTTTCCCCTTCCTCTCGCCCGCGCTCTCTCCCAGCTCACCTCGCCCCGCGTCGTCGCTCGCCGCCGCTCCGCGACAGGAGCCTCCAACCGCCCGCTCCCCTTTTCTCTTTTCTCCCCGGCCGCGGCCCCGCTCTCTCCTGCGTCACCTGCCATGCGCGCCCCTCTGTCCCCGCTCCGCGACAGCCCGCCGCAACCGCCCGAGCGCGCTCCCTTTTCCTCCGCGCCTCGGCCACCCGCGCAGCCGAGCCCTAACCCTAGCCGCGCCGTGGAGCCGCCACGCGTCCCGGCACGGACGCCCAAAAGCTCCAGCCGCCGCCGACCCCGAGCCCTAGGGCCGTCCCATAAAACCCCACGGCCGCTTCGCCCTAAACCCTAACCGCCCGAGCCCCCGTTCCCCTTTCCGCCGTCGCACCCGAGGAGAAGAGAAGGGAGAGGAGGAGAAGGAGGAGAGGAGCCCGGAGGACGACGCCGCCCGGAGCTGCGCGAGGAGGAGGCCACCGCCGCCGCACCGGAGCACCACCAGGCCGGCGACCCGTACGACGACCTCAACGCTGCGGCTCTTCCTGCACCGCACCGACCCGCCGGCTTCGACCCGCCACCGCACCAGCCTCGTTTCCCCTTCGGCCCCTCCGGTGAGAACCACGGCCGCCACCCCTTTTCCCTTCCCTTGTGCTGCCGGCGTGATCCTTGGGGCCGCCGATGAACCCTCAGTAGTAGGCCGTAGGATCTCCCTTCCCTCCGGCCGCCGTGCCGTTTGTCTTCTGCAGGAGCCCGACGCGCCGCCCTTGCTCCCGTCGCCGCCGTCGCCCCCTCGCCGCCGCGTCGTGCCGCGGGCCCGGGTCGCCGGTGCTCCGCGCACGGCACGGCCACGCCGCGGTCCTGGGCAGCCAGACACCGCGCGCGTGCGTGCGCACCCCCAGCACGGGCCCGAGCCGTGCTGCTGTCGTGCCTTGGTCCAGCCTCGCCGTGCACGCCCACCCCGCGACGCGACCGCGACGTCGCGTTCGCGTCGCGGCCAAGTCTTTGGGGCGTTTCCCCGAGCACCCCTCGGGCGTTCGCACTGCACACGCCTTCGGGCGCCCCACGCACACGCACACACTTTTCCTGCGCACCGGATCCGAGCGCCGCCGCACGGGATCCCGCGGAGGCCGACAAGTGGGCCCGCCCTGTCAGCAAAGACGGAGTCCGACGCCGCCGGCCCGCGAGGAGGAGAAGGCGAAGAGGCAGCCCAGCCAGAAGGGAAGAGAGGGAGAAGAGGAGGCCCAGCCCGTGGAGGAGAAGAAGCCGGCCCGCGGAGGAAGCCGAGCCGAGTCAGCCGCACGCCCAGCCAGCCCACCTGCCGAGCCGGCCTGCTGAGCCGCAGGCCGAGCTGAGTCACGAGCCGAGCCGAGCCTTCTGGGCCAACCAAGCCGGCCCATCACCCCTTTCGGCCCAGAACCGAACCGTGGCCTTTCTTTATTTTGCAACCTGACCCGTGGGGCCCGTCTGTCAGCCTCGGGCTGAGGCTGACCGGTGGGGCCCCCCTTGGCCGCTGACCGTGGACCCCGTGACCGTTGACCGTTGACCGTTGACCGGTCAACGTTGACCGGTCAACGCTGACGTCAGCAGGGCCCACTGCTGACGTCATCACCCGGGACCCCCTCTGCTGACGTCATGCTGACGTCAGCATGCCACGTGGCACACCCTGGTGCTGCCACGTGTCCCTGTCCAGGCTTTTCTTTTCTGAAAATCCTTTATCAATTTCAGAAATAGGTTTTTCCTTAGAAAATTCATAATAAATTATCCGGACCTCCGAAAATTATGAAACCAGTTTCATAATTCTTCTAAAATCATGAGCTACCTGCTAGAGTAGGTTTTGTGATGATTTGGATCTTATTTGCAACCTTTTGTGCACTTTTGCACTTTGGACCCTACTCTTACTCGTATTTACGAATAGGACCCGTCCGCGAGGAGCTGACCGACGACCAGGACTACCCGGAGACTCAGGAGGACTTCGAGGAGACGCCAGGTTCACGCCCATCTACGAATTGAACTCCTATTAGGCATTTGCTAGTAGATATGCTATTGCTGTATGTGTGTATATATATATATCGAGATAAACCTGCATGGCCTCTTTACGATCCATACTCCTTGTCAACCCACTTTGAATTGCTTATTATATGATATGCCTTGTAAATCCTTGAAAGTGTATGTGTGGGATATGGATGGATAGTCTTGGCGTGTGTGAAGTGATACCCAGGAGTTGGTGATTAGGGCTTAGCCGGGAGTGGGCGACCTAACTCGATCGTAGATCGAGGGCTTGGGGTGTGTATCTTGGCACACCCTACGGAGTACCTGTGGCGGGTACAGTTTTGTTAACGTGTTGAGGTGTTTGGGGCACCCGTTAAGGGTGCAGTTGCGGACCACCGTGGTGGATACGCGTGTGACGAAGATGCCCGCTCCGGCAGATAAGGACCGAGTGAGAGTAACCATGACTTGTGGGACTTTGTAAGCGTGCACACCACTTACCCATTATGAGGGTGGGCCCGGTCCGGACTTAGCAAGCGCGGTACCAAGCCGGTAGGAGGATCGAGTATCGGTGCAGGGGAAGGAGGTGCTGACCTCACGTTCCCCGAGACGCATGGGAGGCTTCACAGTCCCGGGGCGACCTCTCGCGGGAGGATGCGCCCAAGACCCGGGAAAGCCGGATGGTGCCGTGGCTCCTATTTCCGTTTCGTAGACCGGTGTTTCGTATACTAGTCGGCTGATCCCCGGCTAGTGTCGATTCGAGTGGGACCAGGTGTACAACCCCTGCAGGGTGAAAACTATACGTATAGCCGCGTCCTCGGTTATGGACATCCCTACTCCTCTGTTGCTCTTATTAGTTAGTGTTACTCATGATTTCTACCTCCCTCTAGAATATTGTCCTGCCAGGGGGCAGTTGAGATGCGAGGAGAGGGAGTTCTCGCATCGACTTGGTGGTGTTGGAAGGTGTGTGTGACCGGGAGTCCGGAATGCCGGAAGGGCCCGAGTCAGGAATGAAAGGAGATGTGTATTCTTATATATATTATTTTGCATGCATAGGGAAACCCCAGCTTTACCCTTGAACTCTGTTATATCCGTAGTATAGACCACATAAAGCTTGCATACGGATGGTGACGTGAACCTATCCCATTCCTTGGGGATAGCCTGGTACGATGCAGGATCCGACCCGGAATTCGACCCCAACGACGACGGATGGTACGACTGAGGCCCGAGCTACGCTCAAGTCGCCTGTGGAGGTGGAATCCGAAGACGGAGGACGGCCGAAGACCTAGCTACCGCTATGCGCTTTCTGCTTGTTCGATTTAGCCGAAAGGCTTGTAATAAATTCCGTACTACAGATCCTCTGGATTTATGTAACAATTAAACCCGTGATTGACCTTTTTATGAGTATGACTGTGATATCATGCCTGAAATGAGTTCTGTATGTGATAGCGCTTGATCCAGGGACTATCACGACGATACAGGGAGTCGGATTCCTCGATACGGGAATCCGGTTCGTTTCACTATCCATCATTATTTCATAATGATGCACAGTCAACAAAGCATTTAATTTGTCAAGCTAATATTAGACTTTAAGCCATCAAACAACACCAGCTCATACCATCCTTCATCCAGGTGACAAATTGTACATTCCATATGTCTATTTTGGTCGCCTGGACAAGGGATTGATCTTGCGCAACTTCAATTCCTAAGTTAAGCTCAACCAAATTGTTCAATGAAAATGTCTATAGCCTGCTAAACACACCTATATTGTCAACTTTTGTAATAAATAAGCTCACCCTACACTTTACGATGATTATACATGAGAACCATGTATCTGGCCAAAGGGGGAATTAAGTTCCAATTTTGAGAATACCTGATTACTAACTATTTGGGGCACTTGAGTGAAAAAAATAAGCCATGTTCAATTCTTTCCCGTTAAAGTATCATTTTCTTGTTCATGATGGTTGCTCCAACCAATTACATGACTCTGGGATCTTTATTATATTGAGCAATAAGCAACAATGATAAAAAAAAAACACATTTACAAGCATAGCTTTTGGCCTAGCTCATGTAATGACACAACTAAAGCAAGATGTCTTAATTACTTGCAGTGCATCATTTGTTATGCATTCTTTAAGTTTATTTATGTGCGCATTTTAATCTATTAAATTGTAAAAGTATTTGATTAAGTTCTTTATGAGCGTACTAAACATACCTTGTTTACATCAAATAGCTGGACACTGAATTCTAGTTTGTAAAACTGAGTTTTGGTTTTGGCAATTTCTAGTTCCACTGCAATTTTGTTTAAACACAGTAGAATAAGAACTAGGCAAAATATAGCTTGAACTATTGTCGATAAGCATAAGGTTCATATGACCTAATAATACACTAGGAGTTCTTATGTGAACAAAAAGTAACATAAAACCTACGTATAAACGCATGTTAACAGGTTGGGAAAAAGTTTGTATGCCAAGATACAGGTGAAAACTTCAAAAGTTGATTTATATTGGAGAACTAACTGAAAACAACACACATAGGTCAACAATAAAGTCGTTGATAGCTATCACGCTTATTGGATTTCTGCTGGAAAGTAGATCTTTCTTTTGATTTTAAGTGCAATGAATCATTAACCCTTGATTTTTACCAACAGGAATTATCTTCTTAAATTCTTCAACCATAGACAAGAGTCATTTAAATTTTAGCCGTTTTTAAACCTCCTAAAACAAACCCAGTAGTAGTAAAACAAGTTTTTAGCAGATTTATTCGGGAAGACTACATATTATGAACACTTTTTTGAACTCCAAAATTATGACACTTTTTGGGTCTCAAGGAAAAATTGAACTAATAAGTGATGAATAAAAAGGAATGGAAGTGGTTTCTCCCATTTTGAGATTTTCACTATTGGGCAAAGTATAACCAGAACATGCAGCTAAGCTACACATCATTACTGGACTTTGTGTTGTATTTTGCAATAATGGCCACGAAATTTCTAGAGACATATTATCATATTAATGCATGTTTTCTTTATATCTTGATAATTCACTTGCACATATGCCTCAATTTGGGTAATTCAATCAATCAATGTCTCATTATTATCCACCCAATTGCATGGCTGCGAATCTTTACTATATTGAGCACCAAGCAGCAATGATAAAAGATGGATATCATTTATATATAAGCCTATAGGCGTAGCCAAATGCGACTTTACATTATTTCTAGTGCTCAAATAATGGCAGTCTAAAGGTAGATCTGTTAATTACATGCAGCGCACCAATTAATTAAATATCAGTGGTGTTGTCTTGTCAAGGCTCATACCACTGCCTTAGTGGAAAATGTTGTCACTGGTAGTCGACAATATTTAATATTAAAAAACCTTTATGCAACTTGCCTATAATGCATCGGATAATCCCAAAAGCATAAAAACTAATGAGGGTAATTGTGTAATTACATTATAATTTTGAATCATATGAAAATCAGATAATTCATATCATATAATTGGGCATGTAGACCTGACTGGTGAGCACTATATATATTGTCAATAATTGGTGCATCATCAATGATGACTGCTGAAGTATATTCTTTGATAGATTTTTTTTAAAAAAAACTGATATTATTTGATGGTTGACATGAATCATTGTAACCATGCATCTACCATCTCTGATGACTTCGTCAATCCCAAGAATTGTCATTTCAACTTGGCCCACAATAAAAAATAGTAAGTAACTGACGTGGACCAAAAACCCACCTGAATATGGAAGAGACCATGGGGATAAGTTACCCATCAACATTGTTTAAACACACGAGACAATGTTTGACATAAGGGCATGTACAATGACAATTAATACTCTGTCTCTCGAAGGGTTTCTAGGGAGTTAGATGAAAAAGATACAAGAGACGATCTCTTCGTGAAGAGCCTGTCTCTACACGTCTCTCTATACATTATATCTCTTAGAAACATTTATGATGTGACTGATTCTAAAGACCCTCCATTGTATTATATGGTCTCTTAGCTGTCTCTTATACTTGAAGAATCGTTGAGAGGCTCTAAGTTGTACATGTCCTAAGACAAACTCTTGTGGGCCTGTCAGGACACCACGTGGGTTGGCTTGGTGCGACGAGCGTTAAAGTTATGTTAGCCTGAAGATAAGCCAACTGGAGTTACTAACTCATGTGGGCCAACACTGTACATAGCTGACGAGAGTTAGTTTAAGTAAGTCAATCTGTTTCAGCCGATGTGGATTAGGTAACTCCCATGGGCTTCTCTTCAGGCCCACACGAGTTATTCTAGTCCATCAAAGTTTATGATATTAATTGTTGTGGTCCCATGTGCACGCTTTGAGAAAATGTGATGTGTGGGTATCATAGGATGTGTTTGGTACCCTGTGCGAGTTTCACAGAGCACAACCAGCTAGTTCAAATTCACTCAAATTTCTTCACTTATTTTGAGCCAAGCTCCGATGGAACAGTCAACCAAACACGCCCATATGTGATCATTTGTTATATATGTACCAAGGATAACAAAAAAGTCGTCACTCACTAAAAACATCTCAATGTACTCAACTGTGTGAATATTTAAGCAAGTCAGATATAATAACATGCAAGGATGTCACCACTATTTACACATATATTTACTAACTCTTATGCACATCGATGTAAAACAACATAAATATATAACATCACATTAGTGTCACAAATACAGAAAAGAGAATCCTTTCTATGTCTTTTTGTGTTTCAAAATAGGTCCAGTGGGGCATAGTAATGGTTTCATTCAAATGCAGTGTCATCGAGGAAATAGGCCTCTTATTGTCAACCACACCGACAAAGAAGGCAGCTCCATGCTACCTGCAACACCAACTAGCTTCTCCTCCCCACCCATATCCGTCCATCGTCCTACCGCTCCCAACCTTTGGACACCCCCTTAATGTACCTCCCTGGGTCATTGCCCGAATTTAAGAGAGAGGAGAGAAGGAAATAGAGAGGAGAAAAGGAAAGAGAGACGAGACGAGATTGAGGGATAGGATGCGGTGGGGATCAATGGGGTTTGAAGGCATATATTCCCGGGTACAGTTTGAGGCTGTTTGCTAGGCCACTTTGCCAGCAATTTCTAGTGGCGGGCCACTGATGTCAGTGAGCCTCACCGATGTTGTGAAACATATTTGATGGCTAGTCAATGATGTCAGCAAGGTCCATCATTGCATGCAAAATCATTAGTGGTGGTTCAGTGATATTAGAGATGTTGCTATTTTTATCTAAGGTTCGATAACATAAGCTAGTCTACCACTATTGGAGTCCCTAGTGGTGAGCCTACCAATTACATCAACAAGGTCACACTGTAGTGTCATGTTTTCTGTTGTCTATCACTACAGTAAAAAGTGTAAATGCCATTGTAAAAAACTTTCATTTCACTTGCTACTAGTAGCTAAGGATGTTTTTCAACCCAAGGGCGGAACCACACCAGGGGCTGCCGTGGCTCCCACCCTACCCAGTGTAGATTTGTTGGCCTCTTCAATAGCTTTTACTTTTTACCTTATTTTTTTAATTATGAATTCGTTATTGATCAGTTTTATTTTTTTACTTAGATGTAGATTGGTGGATGAAGAAGATGGTATTGATATTTCTTTCTTCTACATTAACATTAGCTGTCACTACTATACAACCCAATATTCGAAGCAAGGGTACAAATTTGATGTAGTAACAATGTTGCTGATATGATGCAATTTTAATATGATTTTCTATCTTTTTTAAAAAGATCTACATTTTAAAGAACTATTTTGATATGAGACATTTGAATTGAGCAATCACATCGTATAATATGTGTTAACTATAATATTTTTTCTGCATATTACTTTTTACATAGTGCTGGACAATTTGAGGGTGCAAAAATTGTTATGAAGCATCTATCAATTTTTGAAAAAAAAACAAATGAACAAAAGTTTGGTGGGATCCAAACCAAATATTTTTACGCACAATTTTTTTAAAAAAAAACAAAATTGATTTCTATCAATTTTTTAAAATTTTGATCGAATTTCAAAACTATGATACAGCTCGGTTTTGCTCGATTCCTTGGTCGGCCACTGTTTCATCCTATAATCGGCTTTCAAATCTGTTTGGAGTATTACAGCATCCTGGAAATATACCCAGGAAAACTTGAAAGGTAAGTATTTTAAAGACAGTTATATGGAATCCGTAGTACGGGCAAACACACATGATTGGAGAACAAAATATTGATGGTATACATGACCTCCTGAAACAGTTCATTATATCTTTCTACAGCACCATAACATAAGTATCTTCCATGTTCCATGATTTTTCACAGCAGAAATATACATGATAAAACCCAACAACCACTACTTCGATTCAGTGCAAATACATCATTCTCATACACACAATCCATAGAGAGCCACACGCAATAATAATAAACATGTACTGTATAGATAGTGACTTGCACCACCATGAGATGATGGAACCTGAGCTGCTACTCCTAGTTGTTCGTATCGGAGCCACTACCTCCATCGTCTCCTCCTCCATGACTGCTGTACTGATCTCGAGGGATGGCATGGTGGTTGTCCACAGTGGTTGCCTCGGCAACTCCGAGCACGGGTTGCTGCTGCGAGCCTCTGGCTTCTCCTCCAGTGTTGGTCTTCTTCTCCAGCGTCCTCCCTTTGCCTTGAATTGCTGCCATACCTTGGGCAGCAACCATGGCAAACACAAGCATCACAGCTACTAACTTGTTCATTGCTCTATATATAGTTTTTCCCTTCAGTGAATTAAACACAAACTTCATTCAGAATATCACATAAGGATCAAAAACATATATAGTATTTTGTATCTTGATAGAGATATAGCGAATATGAAGGTCGCCATGAGAGCAAGAAATAATATAGCAAGCTTGAGAGAGACGAACCTGCTTACACAACAAAAGATCGATGCAACGTCTGGCTTTTACTAGCTGTATAGTGTCTCGCCAAGTGGTTTGAACAGGCATGCTTATATAGTAGAGAAAAGGTAACACTTGTATAAAAACTATTCATTTTGGGTACGGTGTAGTATAAGTTAATTATTATGCCTTCTTACTTTTGGGACCACTAGATTCGTGAGTGCAATATAATTGACAGCCAATATATGAAATTTTACTTTTACTGTGGTCACCAAGATATAAAAATACTGTAATTACAGAGAATATTATGTTGATAGGCATGCACTCTGGCCAGTCGCCGTTGAACAAATCAAATCATGAATTAGGCAGAAATCATGCCACACTAACGCCAGTATTTCCCACTACTATGAAAGTGGTAAATGCATGCTTTTCACTGCAGCTGCTTTATTTATTTATTGGTGGGCAATAACAGCATTGCTCAAACTACTTTTAACCCGACAGTTTATATTGTCCACTCCACTAAAGCTACTACTTGATATATACATTATTTATTTACTGGTGGGAATAATAACACTGCTCCCACCGTAGAGCTAGAGGTCAGCCACTACACATGTCACTGTTAGTCGACCTAAGCATATCATCATTAAAGTAGAAATATTGGTTGTCCAGACAAAATGCATTACTAGCAGTAGCATTTCAATTATTCGCATATACTTATCGATTACTCAAGATTGATGGAACATTTTTACTTATTAGATGTGCCCATAGGTTTTGATAACTGTCATGTCGTTATCAGTTTCTCACCATTAAATTTAAGATATCTTATGTTTCATATAAGAGCGATCATTAAATTCTTGTAGTAAACAGAACTTGTATGCTATGCGGTCTCTAGATCCTAACGTATAGCTTTGCGTGCATACACAAATGTGTACAGAAACCCTAAATGAATCTGACATTTATTAACTCCTCATGAACAACTTTTTGTTTATGGGGCCCTTTCAGATAGGTAAGGGTCATTGTCACTGGAAGGCCGAACAAATCGATTATTCTTGATTATTGTATATAGAAACAGTTCGTTGACCAGGGGTCCTATACCCAACAAAAAGTACTGCCTTCGTTCCAAAATGTATGTTATTTTAAATTTATTTTTAACTAAAAAGTATCTTATATTTTGAGACAAAAGAAGTATTATATTTAAAATTTTATCAAGTATTTAACACTAATAAAAGTATGATGTCACTGAGGATGTCCACATATCACATAGGAATGCAAACTCTATGTGGACACCCATATATGCAGCCTCCCAAGCAAAACAAAACAGCATCAGTTATAACTGTGAGTTTTGATCATTCACAGACGATGCATATTTGGCTCTGGATGACTGAGAAATTCAGATCGAAGCAACATCTTGCTTAATATTTACCCCATTAGTAGTATCCAAGTTTAACTATTTGCTTTTATACGATATATTTCATTGTGGGTGACCATAATTCATGGATCATAGCAAGGCTAATGGCCTTCCTTTATTCTAGCAATGCTTGTATACAGAAACCCAGCATTATATGGTCTACTCCATTTGTTTCGAATTAGGTTTCGCTTGCTAGTTCTAAAATAAACTAACCGGTGATATCTAGTTCATTTGAATCAAGCTTCAAATAAAAGATCAGGTCCATGAATTTTTTTTTTTTGAATCATTGATAAGGTAATGATGAATGACAACTCTAAGCAAGTGATCGAATATTGTGCTAACAGTAAGTTCCAACAGAAAGTAATGTGTTTCATATGTGTATTACAGTTTCCTCTTAATGCAAAACATGCTGAGGCATGTTCTTAAAAAAAAAACAAAATACATGTGTATTACAGATTTATAGTGTGCTAAACTTGGTGCAATTTGCTACAGGATATTCAGTATTCGTCTATTTGTACAACCAACAATTTCTGAACCCACATCTGTCCAGTAGCCAAGTTTCCCCAGAAATGCCATCGTAAATTAAGGTGAAATTTGTGAATAAATATATATATATATAGTTTTTCTTTTTAATAAAAATTCTGCTAATTGTACATTGCGCATCGTAAATTAAGGATAAATTTATAAGTATGCATAGCTAATGTTGTCTATTTTTGCACTTTTTCGATCAGATTCTATAGTAGAAGTCGAATGGTTGTGAAAACTGAAGTTTAATTGACTAGATTTCACGTTTATATTTTCTTTTAACATTTAGCTAATCTCGGTGGTGTGTTATTGAAAGATCTAAACCCAGATTTATTCGATCCCTAAAGGAAGATGTATAGCACAACCACCTTAATTTTATGCTAGTGTAGAAATGAAACATCATGATGTCACCACAAATAGTATACCCCATTTCTCATTCAACATGGAACCATTGCATTTTGTAAAATATGTTTCACACGGTTCATCTTTTAAATAAACAGGCACAAGCACACACTAATTAATAACGCCTAAACATTAAAATTCTACATGTCACAAATTAAAAACATTTATTCATGTATATACCTTGGTACATATATATACATACGCTAATACTTTTAACATTTCGTAAAGATTGTCACCGGTTAGTTTATTTTTGAACTAATCGATGATAACTTTTACGAGATAGAGGTAGTAACATGCAAGAGCTTGCTACGTACGTACATGCCCATAGAAGGCTGCTGCTGCTCATGGCTTAGCTTCTTGACTTCCAATCTGATGGCCGTCTCCCGGCATGTTTCCAGGGCTACTCCAACTGTCATACTCAGGGCGTGGTATGGCATGGTGGTTGTCGATGGACGTCCCCTCTGTCGTCGTAGTGGTCGTCCCTTCCTTCACTACTCCATGACGAAGCTCATCTGCTCTCACTGCTTGCTTGTGAGAAGACAAAGTGCAAAAGTTAATCAGAAGTATGGAAAAGACCAAGGGAAGAAGAAGCTTATTCATGTTGATCAAGTGATTTGGAGACAAAAAAGCAATTTGAGAGAGATCAAGTGATTTGATTAGCTGATCACAATCTGTTGAGTTCTGCTCGAGGTGTGTTATTTATAGGAAGAGAACGTGACAAGTATGTAAAGAAATTTCTCTGTTTTTGTTTCCTACAAATTGTTGCAGTTTTACTGTGGTCAGTAGTGGTGTCTCTTTCAGTCGTGGATTCTCCACCTGAGTGAGGCAAATCTAGACTATGGTTGGGCAAGCATATTAATACCTCTCAAATCTATAGTATTTCTCGGAACTTTTTTCATGCTTATTAATAAAAAACTGCATTGAGACCCAATAATAATAACAGCATGGCCTAATGCTCAAAAAGGTAGTACTATTCATAAAGTAAACGATGCACGCTGAAACATGCATATACAAACTTTCTGTTACATGCCGTCCAATTTACCGGACTCAAATGCAGGTGACAAGTAATGATCGACATATATTTATTTTTTTTTGGAATAGGGAATTCATTAAAATTCTAGCTGCCTCAACATCAATAGATGTAAATAAAAAACCAAATATACAGTAATACAACTACCAACAAAGAAACACAAGTAGAGTTCGAAAACAAATTATGTTGGTAAAACTCAAGCCGTTTCTTGAAAAGATTTGTATGAATGTAGTTTCAAGTACATATATAGCAGGCCCATTTCATTTGAGGATAGTATTACTCCTTTTGTAACAGAGTTTAGAACCTTATATAAAATCCTGATCAAGACATTCCAGACTGGTTAGCTTCAATGCAAAACAGAAACACAGTACATCCTCTGATTTTTAACCTTAGATTATGTCTGCATCTGAATCCATGAAATTTAGATCTATTCTCAGAAATATGCAGTACACAATATTGAAACCTCTAATTTTCAACAATTCAGATACAGTGAACATGAACATTACAAAAATTACAGCACAGTAAGGGTTAACTACTCAACAGTATTTTTTTTTGAAAGAAACAGTAGGGTTTCCTCTCATGTGTTATATATATATATATATATATATATATATATATATATGGAGTAAACAAGTCTTACAAAAAATTACAGAAGGACCCAGATTCCTGGATCAAATACAAAAGTGGAAGTACAAAAAGCAAGTATCATATGACAATATGTATCCATGTTTCAACTGCTGGGAAATATTTCTTATTGTACATCTCCTTATACGTTACTGTACCATTTTGCCCAGCCTCTGCTTCGGCCTATAATCCTATTCCTCGCAGCAAAGGACTCGACCATGCTGCCTGACGTCAGGTTGCCATGTGAGAACGAGCTATGCTGCAAGTTCACGATCTTGCGAATTCCCACCGATTTGTGAGCTGATGCAGCACCAATCATCTGCAGTTTTGTAAACTCTACTCTTGCTTTTTGAAACATCACATCAGATGTACACTGAGTTCAACCCATATTTCTGTCAAAGTAAACTGAAGAATCCATACTGAATTTATTAAACATCATCATGAGTTTATTTCAAAAATGATGATGAAAATACCTCTGATCCACATGAGTTCAGACTGGGAAAAATTACTGTCCCTCAAAATGGTAATTCTAATCTACACCTTCCGGTCGATCTGAACCAAAAAAAATCTTGAAACCTCTACCACTCAATTATTCTGAATCTGAACCATCTAAACCAAGGTATCAACACTGGTAAAAATTTACACCTCCAGGGGCCGTGGCTTGGGCTTCTCGACAACAATCGCCTGAGTGGTTAGGACCATTCCAGCAACCGAGGCAGCATTCTGGAGTGCACACCTTGTCACCTTGGCAGGGTCGATCACACCGGACTCGATCAGGTTCTCGTTCGTGTCCATCATTGCATTGTAACCTACTGCCCACTCACTCTCCCTGACTTTCTCAACGACCACTTCCCCTTCCACTCCAGCGTTGTGTGCAATAAGTGAAGCAGGTGCTACTAGTGCCTGCAGAAGATCAGAGATATTACTCCACGGCTAGAAGCCCTAGCCTAGTCATTTGTATTCAGAAAAGTGTGTCTTAGATGATGGATTCTTGATAGGTCCAACGGTGTAGATGAATGTACAGTCGAGCAAAGTTCAGTTGAGTGATATGTTAATCAAGTTACCTTCTGAATGATGTCAGCACCAAGGCGCTCATCAGGGTCTTCAATTTTCTCTTTGATAGCCAGGACCAAAGTAGATAGGTGCACATAAGCTGTACCACCTCCAGGAACAATGCCCTCCTCAATGGCTGAGAAAGTGGCATTCTTTGCATCCTCAATTCGCAGTTGCCGGTCCTCAAGCTCAGTCTCAGTTGCAGCCCCAACCTTGATGACAGCAACACCACCAGAAAGCTTTGCGATTCTTTCAGCTAACTTCTCAGAGTCAAACTGAATCAGTTTCAGAAAGCTCCTTCTTTAGCTGTGCTACCCTTGCCTGGATCTCATCTTTGCTAGCTGCATCCGCTATAAGGGTTGTCGTAGTTTGGTGTATTGTAAACGGAATTGGAATGGGAGTAAAAAATATACGTTTTGTTTGTGTAATGAGACTATTGGTCATCTGTTCTTTCAATATAGAACAGCTAGATTTCTTTGGGGAGTTATTCATATATGTTTTGGTATAACACCTCCACTTAATGCAACCCATATGTTTCATGGGTGGTTGAATGGGGTGGAAAGGAAGATGAAGTATAAAATTATAATGGGAGCTTCGGCGTAATGCTGGGCAATTTGGCTTAGTCGAAATGATGTGATTTTTGATAACACTCCTATGAAATCTTTTATGCAGGTCCTATTTAGAGCTACTCACTGGATTCGAGTTTGGAGTCAACTACAGAAGACGGAAGCCGACAGAGAGCAAATAAAGGCGGCGTGCATGAAGTTGGAGGCCGTTGTCATGCAGTTGTTTGCGGAAAATGGATGGCGTTTTAGTAATCGTTTGTGTCTTTAATTTGTGGTGATGTGTGATTTGGTCTCTGAGTTGTGATGCTACTGTCTTGTTGGCTACGGGTTCTATGAACCCTAGGCTGGAACTTTTTTATTTCCATTATCTAAAAAATTCAGGGGGAAAAAAAGAATGGTTGTTCAAGTGGAGTTTTTAACGAACCTCCATTCCTTCTTCAACCTCAACAGTAGTCTCAAAAGATGATGAAGATTCGATTGAAAGGACACCATCAGGACCCACTTTGTCAATAGCGTCAACGATCATCGATCCAATAAATTCATCGTTTCCAGCGGAGATAGAGGCAACAGCTGTAATACAGAACGAACCCCAAATTAGCCAGGTTGCCTTCTGTATCCACATTTGGTTTTACCTCGATCTTGACATAAAAGTGAGAGTACGTAAAAGATGATTTGAAAAGGAAAAAAAAAAGAAGATACAGCAATGACCTTTGATATCACCACCTCCCTTAACTGGTCTAGCCTTCTTCTCCAGCTCCTCAACTATCCCGTGCACAGCTTTGTCAATCCCCTTCTTAAGCGACACAGGGTTCGCACCAGAAGTCACACTAAGAAGGCCAAGCTTGATGATCTCACGAGCCAGGACAGAGGCAGTTGTGGTCCCATCCCCAGCAGAGTCATTGGTCTTGCTAGCAACCTATAAACATACCAAAACGGACAGACACGGCTCAAGAAATTCAGAATTTTGCAAATACCGTGTATCTTGGATGTTTTACAGCCAAAACCTCACCTCATGAATAAGTGCTGTGCCAGCGTTTTCCATTGGATTTGTGATGTCCCTTGGCCGCGACGATGCCACTGTCGGATGTGAGAACAACGCAGGGATGCCAGAGAGCGAGTTCGGCGAGGCAAGGATCCGCGACCAGAGATGGTTCGCCAGATCTATTTTCTTACTTGGATAAAAATTCTGGACCAGGTTGGCAGAAGCCGTCGTAGCGCTTATATGCTTGCGCCCGAACCGTATTCCGCTTACAGACATGCACACTTACTTAAAACAGGAAATTAGTTAACCAACTACGAAAACGTAAAACACGAAACCGTCTTCACTTCAAACGCTTCCCGCCATCGCAGAGTCCTCTGTTTCTCCCGGTTGACACCAGCCATGACATCGCCCCCTCCTTGAGACATTGCTTGCCCCCAAGCAATGGCCGACGGAAATCTTGCACGCAACACATTGTAATCCTCCCAGGTAGTGAAGTTTGGATCAACATTCCTCCAGCGTACCTTGATCTGGACGATGGCCTTGTTTCCTTTCTTCACCATGCGACGGTCCACGATGGCCACAAGTTCAGTTCCCAGTTCTAACAGATCAACCACCTTGGGCAATGCTTCAAACACCGGACTGTAGTTGCTAGTAAAGAGCTTCAATTGGGACACATGAAAAACCGGATGTATTAAGGAACCCTCAGGCAGCTCTAGTTTATAAGAAACAGCTCCAATTTTCTGCAACACCCGAAAAGGCCCATAGTACTTGAAGGCAAGCTTTGGAAATGGTCTGCTGGCTACAGAATGCTGCTTGTAAGGCTGTAACTTGAGTAAGACTTGTTCACCCACCATGAATTCCCTATCAGTACGGCCTTTATCAGCTTGCAGTTTCATCCTATTCCTTGCAGCCGACAAATGTTGTTTCAGCAACTGAAAGTGAGCCTCTCTGTCAGCTACCAAGTCCAGAACTGAGGAGTCCACAAAAGTAGAGGTAGTGGGCACTGAATAGCAATTAGCATCATGACCATAAAGAGCTTTGAAAGGAGAACAATCAATAGCTGAGTGGTAGGAAGTATTATACCAAAATTCAGCTAGTGAGAGCCATAGTTTCCACTTTTTGGGGCTGTCAGCCACTGCACACCTTAGATACATTTCCAAACACTGATTGACATGTTCACTTTGACCATCGGTCTGTGGGTGATACGCTGTGCTCAATAGTAGTTTGGTCTGTAATAGAGCAAATAGGTGCTTCCACATATGGCTAGTGAAGATCTTGTCTCTATCAGAGATTATAGTGCGAGGAACACCATGTAACTTGACCACATGATCCATTAACAACTGAGCCACAGACATTGCAGTGAATGGATGTTTGAGAGGAATAAAATGGGCATACTTAGTGAACCTATCCACCACCACCAAAATGGTATTAAACCCCTCGGAACATGGAAGCCCTTCAATAAAATCAAGAGTGATGTCCTGCCATGCTCCCTCTGGTACAAGTAGAGGTTGTAGAAGGCCTGGAGGATGGACTCTTTCAGACTTTGCTTGTTGACAAGTAGTGCACTGTCTGACAAAGTCTGTACATCTTGTTTGAGGCCTCTCCAATAGAAGTAATTCTTAATCCTTTGGTAAGTTGCTACCATGCCTGAATGACCTCCTATGGGACTGTCATGAAAAGAGGCAATCAATTTTGTTCGTAATGCCGAATTGTTGCCAATCCACACCTGATCATGCTTCTTGATAAGACCCCTGTCCAACATAAACCCAGCTTCATTAGGACTAGATATGGCCAACTCACAAAGTAGATTTTGAGCTTCAGAATCTGTAGCATAGCTATTGAGAACCTCCTGAATCCACTGAGGAATCACTCCAGTGACCAAGGTCAAAGTACAAATGTGAGACCTGCGAGACAAGGCATCAGCAGCTGTATTATCAGTACCCTTTTTGTATTGGATCTTGAAATGAAGAACCATAAGCTTGGTCATGGCCTTTCTTTGCAAATCAGATTGAAGTTCCTGCCCTTCCAGAAAACTGAGAGCTTTATGATCAGTTTTAATTGTGAATTCTGTTCTCTGCAAATAAGGGCGCCATCTATCCACTGCCTCGATCAGAGCAAGGAATTCTTTCTCATAAATAGATAATTTCTTGTTTCGATCTCCCAAAGCTTTACTTAAATAAGCTACTGGTTGCCCCACTTGCATTAGTACAGCTCCTATACCTTCATGAAAAGCATCAGTCTCGACCACAAATGGAGTATCAAACTTAGGCAAAGCCAAGACAGGAGTAGAAACACATTGCTTGCTTTAACAACCCAAAGGCATCCTGAGCAGCCTCATCCCAAGAAAACTGTTTACCTCTCAACAACCTAGTGAGTGGTTTGGCTATAATACCTTGTGAGCCCCAAGAAACCTCTGAGTTCAGTGAAATTCATGGGAACTGGCCATTGCATCAAAGCTTCTATTTTTGCAAGGTCAGTTGCAACTCCTGCAGAAGTAATAATATGTCTCAAGTAACTCAACTCAGACTTGGCAAAAGTGCACTTCTTCATCTTCAAGTAAAACTGATGTTCTCTCAAAGTACTGAACACCAATCTGAGATGCTTGATATGATCTTCTAGATTAGGGCTGTAAATTAGAATATCATCCAAGAAAACCATAACAAATTTCCTTAAGAAGGGTGCCAAAATAGCATTCATAGCACACTGAAAAGTGGCAGGTGCATTAGTAAGTCCAAATGGCATGACTCGAAATTCATAATGGCCATGATGTGTTTTGAATGCAGTTTTGTATTCATCACCATGCTTCATCCTGATTTGATGATAGCCCGTAGTCATATCTAGACTTGAAAAGAAGGTGGCACCAGCCAATTCATCCAGTATCTCCTCCACCAATGGCATGGGAAATCTATTCTTGATTGTGAGAGAATTCAATTTCCTATAATCAATACAAAACCTCTAGGAGCCATCCTTCTTTTGCACCAAAAGTACTGGTGAGGCAAAAGGACTAACACTTGGGACTATAAGACCAACTTCTAGCAAAGACTGAACTTGCTTCTCAATTTCAGTTTTGTGATAAGCAGAGTACCTGTAAGGTCGTGCATTTACTGGTATGGCCCTAGGTACCAAGGGAATGTGGTGGTCATAGGGTCTGCTGGGAGGTAGATTCTTTGGGTCTGAGAATATGTCTTGAAATTCCTCAATCAGAGCAGCAACAGCAGGCTGGATAAGTGCAGGATCAGGATTAGTAACTTGCTGAAGCAAAACAAAAGACCAGACTTCATTGCCTTTTAACCATTTGTCTACTTGAAGCCTGCAAACTTCAGTGACAGGAGCAAGTTGAGAATTATCCCCTTGGAGCAACACCCTGTGGCCTCTGTCCATAAAGGACATGGTTTTGTTCACCCAGTCACACTCCATTGGACTGTGGTGACTCAGCCAGTCATAACCCAAAATTGCATCATATGGTCCCAAATCCAGAACTCTCATATTAGTAGAAAAAGAGTGACCATTAGCCCACCAAGGAACTCCAAGTACCATTGTATCAGAGTGCAAAGAATCCCCATTAGCCATTGTCACCTTAGCTGGTACACATGCAGTTTGCTGCAACCCACAACAATTGACCATGGCTGAATTGATGAAGCAATGAGAACTCCCAGAATCAATGTGTAGCAGCATCAATTTGTTGTTCATAATGGCCCTGACCTTCATGCAGTTATTGCCATCAGCACCACTGACAGCATTTAAGGATAGATGACAGAGGCCTTGCAGTGCATCATCTTCTTTTTGAAGTTGCTCCAACACTTCATCAGATAGAGTCATATTCATGTCATCAGTAGTAACTGCATTCAGCTGCATGGCTTGTCGTTTGGCACATTTGGCAAGATGGCCTGGTTCAAATTTCTCACCACACGCATAGCATAAACCATTTAGTTTTCTGTACTCCCTGAGCTGCCTTTCCTTAGAAAGGTCTGGAGTTGTCCCCTGCTGCTTGCCATCTCCCTTAGAACTGGAAGCTTTATCCTTGGACTGATAAGGCTGCTTAAAGGATTTGAATTTGGATTTGTCCAAGGTTTCCTGCTGAATATCAGCCAAAAGCATTGCTCTGTTCACAGACTGAGGCAACATAGTCTGCACTGGGGACTGGAGCTCAGTTTTCAGAACCTTGATATACTGAGTGACAAAGAAGGTCTCGTCCATCTTCGAGTTATGCATAGCCACCATGTAACGCAACTCTTCAAACTGTTTGTTGTACTCTGCTAGTGTGGAATCCTGTTTCAGGCTCAACAGACCTCTCATGGCTTTGGGGTAGGCCTCAGCTCCAAAGTTTTCAAGCATCGAATGAGTGAAAACATCCCAGGACTCAATACCAGCTTGAATTTTATGCACTTGGTACCAGCGGGCGGCATCGCCCTCCATGTGTAGAGAGGCTGCGACCACCCGCATCTCTTTGGCCACGCGGAAAAGCTGAAAATATGTGAGACATTTGTCCAACCACACCACTGGATCATCGCCCTCGAATTTAGGAAACTGCATCTTTGGCATAGCCACTGAAACCTGTTCCTTTTGTGTGTTCTCCGGTCGTTGGTGGAACGGACCCCTTGAACCTGAAGGTCTGTGAACATCAAACTGCGGATCATCTCGTCGCCCTCTCCGATCTGAGCCCCCGACCCAAGAGCGTCGACCGCGCGAACGAGATCCTTCACGGCCATCAGTGTCTTCAGTGGAAGTCTCCATACCACGCGCCATCGACTCCAAACGAAGACCGGCAACCACTTTACCCGTCTCCTCAAGTTGCCGAGACAATAAAGTGCGCTCCTTTGCCGCCTCCTGAGCCACTGCTGCTGTCAAATCAGCTTGTGCCATCAACTGCTGCTGCACTTCGTCGATATCAGTGATGCGCTGCTGCAGCGAGTCGATTGTCTCGAAAAACTGATCCCAGCCTTCGTCCTCCTTCTGCAACTCCGCCGCCATCGCCTTCAACAACAGATCGGTCTGGACCGAAGGTTTGTGCTTTGGCGCCACAATCGACAGTCCGGACGGCAACCGCAACTGAAACCACGAACGTAGGAAGCGCTGCTTGAAAACTGAATCGAAGATCGCACACCCACGCCAAGGATGTAAGGCTCTAGATACCAACTGTTATGTCCCTTGGCCGCGACGATGCCACTGTCGGACGTGAGGGACGCCGGAGAGCGAGTTCGGCGAGGCAAGGATCCGCGACCAGAGATGGTTCGCCAGATCTATTTTCTTACTTGGATAAAAATTCTGGACCAGGTTGGCAGAAGCCGTCGTAGCGCTTATATGCTTGCGCCCGAACCGTATTCCGCTTACAGACACGCACACTTACTTAAAACAGGAAATTAGTTAACCAACTACGAAAATGTAAAACACGAAGCCGTCTTCACTTCAAACGCTTCCCGCCATCGCAGAGTCCTCTGTTTCTCCCGGTTGATCACCACCAGCCGTGACAGGATCGTACAGCTCAATCGCACGGGCAATGGTGGCTCCATCATTTACAGCTTTGGGGGCACCGAACTCGTCCAACACGACATTCCTTCCTGTAAACATACAGCCCCAATGACCTTAGTTTCCTTCAAGCTGAACAGAAGTGCAAGTTTTCCTTTCAAAAGTTTGTTTGTTTGCTGTTCTCACACCTCAAAAAGAATTCGCAAAAACAAAAGTGTGTGCCGTTAAATAATACTACTTCATTCATAAAATGTTGTCGTTGGCTGCACCATTAAATAATACTCCCTCCTTTCTTTATTGTCACCGGTTAGTTTATTTTAATAAAATAAAAACGGAGGGAGTACTACTTCATTCCTAAAATGTTTTTCCTTTTGAAAATATATTCATTCCTAAAATGTTGTCTCCGGCTAGTTCAGAATTGAACTAACCATCACCAACATTTTAAGAATGGAGGGAGTCCATAGTACAATACAACATATGGTTCCCATGAGAACAATCAAAGCTACTGGTACGCTCTTAAAAAGGAACATGTGGCTTTTAAATACACGAGATGTCAAAAATCAGTATTCATTCCTCACTAAGCTTCAACATTTCGGAATCAGTGGTCAATGCATATGTTGCGATTCAGGAGGTCGATGGAGCATAACCAAACCTAACCTTTTTTTCACAGCTACTCCAGCATTGTACTGTACTATCAGAACTGGGCGTTAGTTACTAGTACCAGTACCTCGCGGGCCGAGGGTGACACCGACGGCGTTGGCGAGCTTCTCGACTCCGGCCTGGAGCGCGGCTCGCGACTTCTGGTCGAAGGCGATGTCCTTGGCGTCGGCACGCACCACGAACCTCCGGGACCTCCTCGACCCGCCCTTCGAGAGTGGGCTGCGGATCGGAGGAGGGAGGCGCTCGAGACGGCGTTGGCGGAGGCCATTCCGTCGAGTGCTCTGCTGGTGAGTGACGTCTGAGTGAAGAAGATAACGAGGAATTAGGGACAGGGATGAGGTTTTGCCGTTTTTCATACGATGGGATGAGTTGCCTTGAAAGATTTAAAAACTGATTAGATGCAAATCAATAAACTAAAAAATGTTTAAAAAAATTATGAATGTACTTTATTAACTATTCTATTATTTAAATATTTAAACTGATTTTAGCCATTCATTAGATTGGTTAATATTTTAATGATTTGGAAGTGAGATCAAATCAAATTCCATTGATGTTTTAGCACATTATCCAGAAATTGAAAATGCTAACGGTAGTGTTGGATATCACCCTTAGAAAAAATGTTACAAACAGCCACTACGTAAGAAACACAAAGACATAAAATTAAATGAAGATACACTTCAAAATAAGCATCTTCTTTTATGTAAATAGTGAAACACGTCTTTAATGTGTGTCTCTTTTTACGAAGAATCAATATTCGAGACACACATCAAAAGTGTATAAATATATCAAAGAAGATACATATTTCTGAAGGTGTGTTTCCTTTTATGTAGACCAATATTAGAGACACATATACAGAAAGTATATCTCCTTTGAAGCATGTCAAAGGAAACAAGTGTATCTCATTTTATATAGACTAATATTGGATATATACATATGAAACGAGAGTCTATTTTAACGTATGTTAATAAAAACACACTTTTAAAAGTGTGTCTCCATATAAAGGGCCCAACTAAGAACCCTCATGTCCCCATAGGACTTTTCTCTCAACACCCATGCCTCCAAAAACAAAAGTTGCTACGGCCTAGGTCTTACTGTGCCGTCGAACCAAATTCTCGTTGGGGGAAGCTCACTGGCGGAAGGTCGCCCCCGTGCAGGAGGACCCACGCCGTCGACTTGGAGGCCCTTGCACGGCGCCCCAGCGGCTCTCCCCATCCTCATCAGGTGACCAGGCCACATCATGCGGTCCTCCGACGGCTTAAGGTACGCCAGGATCTCTATCGTGGTGTGAATAAGATGTTATGTAAAAAGATTGAATCATTTGTACTTATAATAATCGGATTGGGTATACAAACCTTTTAATACGAGATCAGATGGGGGCTGAAGGTGGTGGCGGGTATATATAGTCGAGTGTACACGACGTACACGAGAAGGTGTAAACCCATATCACTACGGGAAAATGGGTGAAAAATGTCAGTTTTATTAAAGACGTCAGCCCGACGACTTTAACTGTTTAAAAACATCGTTTAAAAGTGAACCGATGAATTTAATTTATGGACGTCGGTCAACTGGGAAGCTGACGAACATAAGGTTTAAGGACGCCAGCCTACGTGGAGCCAATGAACCTAAGGGATAAAGACGTCGGCCTACGTGGAGCCGACGACCTTAGTTCGGATTGGGATACCCCCCCCCCCCCCACGGGGGATGAATCTGTAACTCCTCCAGTCACCTCTGACCTCCTCCCCGCCCACTGCACGCCCAGCTCACCGGCACCCCCGCGTGGCCTTCCACGCCCTCCCTCCCATGCCCCCGCGCCCTCCACGTCCTCCCTCGCCTCCCCGCCCACCGCGCGCGCAACCGCCCGGCTCGTCGTCACCCCCGCGCTTCCTTCCACGCCAACCCTCCCACATCCCCGCGCCTCCCCGTCCTCCCTCGCCTCCTCCCCTCACCTCTCCGCCTGCTATGTGCCCGCCCCCGCCCTCACTGCCCACCACGCAGCCCCGCCTACTACCCTCTCGTTGTCGTTTACTGTTGGTGGGGTGGGGAGGGGGGGGAGGCATCTGTTTCTCCACAAGCTGAACAAGGGAACAAAGATTTCTATCAATTGGATTACCTAATGGAGAAATATAGGGTAAGATGAAGCATGAATAGCACATTCCAAATATTGTTGTGGTGATGCTTGTCGTTACCAATTTATTTTGGTAGTGATGCTTGTTGTGAATTAGTATACTTGTAGCCATTTTATGATGTGTTGAAGTATTTGTTGTTGTACCAATTCTAAAGACATAGGTTTGTTGTTGAAGCATTGATTGTGAATTTCTTCGTAATAAAAAAATTCTTATTGTTTCATGGTGAAAGTATGGATCTTGATATTATTGTGTTTGTTTGCAGGTATCCTTCTTCGGCTGGGTTGGTGGCAAGTGGTTTCACTGAAGTTACTTGTTCTCTTCCTCTTGATAGTGACAACCGTGTGTGAAGGTATAAAACTGATTTTGTTGAAGTTTCTAAATTTACAATGACTAGATATGTTAGGTTACGTAGGTTCAACCCTATGCGTCACCCGTTCCGGAAAAACGCATCACACATATGGTACGTAACACCAGAAGGAACGCATGTGTGGATGACGAAAAACAGTGAACGAAACGTAAAGTAGGGATAGATGCGTGGAATTTTGGTACTTGTTAGAGTAGAGATAGAGCTATGCGCTGAGTATATAACTCTATGCCTCCAGATAGCTTACATTGGACATTGGAAATTGACCAAACTATGTTATCCCTTCTCGACACATTCTGCATTTCACAAGTTCATTGCCATGTCACAGTGGCCTCTTTCAAAACAGAGAGTGATTAAAAATTGTATGTATATGTAGTGCATACTTAGAGTAGTCTATTAAGCAATAACTTTGTCATATAAGAGGATAAGATCATAACAAGTTGAGAAAATTTTATAAAATTGAAGAGACACTACTGATATACGTGAAAATAACGAGTATTTTAATTTGCCCTGAATGTTTTTATCAAGAACTCGGTAAATAACATTTGTACAGGCTCGAATATTCCCAGTATATTCAAGGCCATTTGGTCCCTAGGGTTATTATGGTCACTTCCTAATCAAACCCTAAATCCTCTCGTCTAATCGTACTCTGGTCTTTGGTCCCATCTGTCCGCTTGAGGCCTCAATGCTTTGGGCCTGGGTCGTGAATGTTTCCCTCCGTCAAATGTATGCAATGTGAGGGGCGATACCCTCACGGTCGAAGTATACCCTTCACTCGGTGCTACAGAAGGGGCACATTGGGGGGCTTCTGTGAAAGATGATACCTCATTTATGAGGTATGGCTGTTGGGAGTAGTGTCCTGCCTCGTTGTCGAGGAATGGCTGTTGGAAGTAGTGCTGTTGTAGTCGACTGGCGTGATTGAGTGACGTCGCTCACCTCGATCTGCCTCAGGGAAACATTTACCACGCGCGATCCCCAACCAGGATCGGGCCCAGCTAGATTGAATGGTATTCAGTTGAATACCCAAAGATTTTGACAAAAAAATTATGCATATACATCAAATATCAATATACACATAAAAAATAAAAAAGAATACCAAATAGAAGACTCAAATTGGGCCAGCAGCCAGCAGCCCAGCCCAACTTGGTGGCAGAACCCACCAACAGCCCACAGGACACCATCGATCCCCAACTCCATGTCTCCACCCCATCGATCCCCAATCCCACCCGATCGTTCCCAGGCAACCGAGAGCACCACCGCCACCCGCCTGGACATTCGACCAGACGACCACGCCGCCGCCCTGAGCTCGCGGCTCCCCGTCCTCGACCCCGACGCCGCCGGTTCCGTGGAGCTTGGACGCCTGCCCTGCCCTGCTCTTCTTCCTCTCGCGGTGTCGCCCCCGCCTCCAGACAGCGCGCTGCCGCTGCGGCGTTGCCGGGTACTACTGGACTGCCGGCAGGTACTCGTACTCCTCTGTCCTCTCCCCTCTCCTCTATGATTTCTTCTTAGAATGTATATATTTAGTCAAAGTCATAGCTGAAAGGTACTGTAATTGATGATTTAGGGTTTAAAAATGAAAAGGAAGAACGGTCCTGCTGTTAATTTGAAATCTTTTTTGGAAAGATCTGCTGCAAAGAAAAGAGCTCAAAAGCAGAATCAAAATCCTTCTACCCGTGAGAGCCAGCTGCAATTGGTGATTTATCAAGCTAGGTCTGAACCTGAGATTGAGAATGAAATAGATTGTGGAGATGGGAATGGGATAACCTCAATACTATCTGATGCAGAAAATAATGACATTCTAAATGTTGAATCTGTATCCGATGATGAAGATAGTAACCATGGTACATATGACATAGTACATGATCCTGGATTGAGGCCTTCTATTTTAGATTATGATGCTAAAGATCAAGATTCAGTTAGAAGGGAGTATATTGCATTGGGGCCATGTCAACCAAAGATGAAGATCAATGATTTTCCGCAGCATAATTGTGGAGGTATGCGCCGATTCCTACCAAAATGGTTTAATGAGTTCAGGTGGATTGAGTATAGTGTGACAAAAGATGCTGCATTTTGTTTTGTGTGCTATTTGTTTAAAGATAACACCCATGGTCGTGGTGGAGATGCTTTTGTTACCGAAGGGTTTAGAAATTGGAACATGAAAGTTAGAGCTTACACTATACTCAATCCACTTGAGTTTACAAAGTTAGAGCTTGATGTTTTGAGAGATGATTCTGGATGGCAAGAATTTTTGGGGAAGGTCAGTTCTTTTTGTGAGAAGTACAAAGTTAGAGTGGTTGATATGAATGGAAAGTATAAACCTATCCAAAGATGAAGGAGGTTCTATAGAGATGCAATTAATTATCACAAGTTTCATGGTGATATGTTTTGGGGTGTCATTGACAAACAATTTCAAGAGCTCAATAATAGGTTTGATGAGGTAAACACAGAACTACTAAGATGCATGGCATCATTCAATCCAACTAATTCATTTTCAGCCTTTGATGTTGAGAAATTAGTCAAACTTGCTAGGTTCTACTCTCATGATTTTGATTTTGAAGAGATGAACCAACTGCCATTTCATTTGAACCGCTATATTAGTTGTCGGCGTTTAGAAACACCGGCCAGTGATCAAGTGATCACGCACACGGTTGCGAGGAGGGCGACAGATTGATCCCGGAGAGGAAGAAAACGCGAGGGATTTAGACTGGTTCGGACCGGGGTCCTACGTCTAGTATGGGTGATGCCGCGGCCTTGAGTTCGTGTTCCTCAAGCCGCCTGGAAGGAACGAGTAAAGGGGGTGTGTTACAATGGTGTCACTTCTCTCTCCCACCAACTGTCGTAGGTGGGTTCTATTTATAGTCGTTGGAGTGTCCCTCGACCCCTTATCAACCCAGGGTCGAGGGGCTTTACATGATTCTTTATTAAGAGGCCGTCGATGACGTCCGTCCGCGCCGGGTGAAGCGGGGTCGAGGCTGACACCGGACGTGTCTCGCCGACTCCGCCTCCTTATCCTGTCAGAAACGCTGTCCGGGCCGCCCATGCGCGTCCCGTGTCGGCCGCGGGTGCGCCTTTTGAGGGCGGCGTTCACTGTATCCTTCGTCTGCCCATACCTGCTGCCGCCCACAGGGCTCGCGTGTCGGACGGGGGCAACGTGTGCTGACGCAAGCCGTGCGGCGTGGTGCGACTCGGCACGTTCTGTCCAATCCTTGTCGGTCTTGGGTCGCGCGCCCGTCCACCTGTCAGAGGAGGAAAAGGCGAGAAAATGTTTAGGGTTCCCTCGACCTCGGGCCATCTCCGTGGGGGCTCGAGCTCGAGGCCGTCGGGGGTCGAGTCCGGGGTCGAGGCTCGACCCGTCGCCGGTCTTACCGCAGCTTCTTGGTGGGTCCTGTGTTCGGCCCGCCTGACGGGTGATTAGATTTGGGATCCTACATTTGAGCTTCTGGTCGCGATCGTTAGTTTGGCGCCATGTGGCACCCCGTTTTCACCCTATCGTCAGTAGCCCCCGAGCGTCGGGGCGAGGGGTCGAGCGTCTCGCCCCGACGCGTTCGGTCGTTCGATGGGGTGAATCCGGATGTTAGCTCCACCGCGGGATCCTGGTCGAGGGGCACAGGGTTTGAACCCGGTGCTCATGGACGAGGATCCCGCGGTGGGGCACCGCTAGCCCCCGAGGCTTCGATCGAATCGTGGATTTGATCGGAGGCTCAGTTCGGGAGGATTCACGGTGCTTCGTACCCTTTCGTTTGAGTCGAGGTCGGAGTCGTTTTTACGAGTTTAGCGTCTCCTCGAGACCCCCCGGGAAGGCCAGAAGACGTGAGTCGCGCAGGTGCTGGGCCTCGATGGCCGCGAGCCCTCGACTCGTGGAGCTTTCTGACGGGTGAATTCGAGTGGAACCCGGGTCGTCCTCTTTCGACAGAGGCCGACCTCGGCTAGGGCCGGCGTTGGCGTTCCATAAATTCGACATCCCCACCTCGCAACGTACCCATGGTGGTTCCGCACCATGGGCGGCATCGATGCCAACCCGGTCGAGGGTCACGGTCGGTGTTCGCGTCGAACTCGAATACAAATCTAGGGCATCGAGGGGGTTCGTTCCCCTCGAGATGGCGCTCTTCGACGAGCCGCCCCGTGATTTGTCCCTTGCTCGTGTTCGACTGGGGGGACCGCTTCGTACCGCGCGCGCGGTGGGTCCTCGTCCCCAAGTCTGTTGCCGTTACGGCTTGCGTTCTTTAAGCGTTTAATATATTAAATGCACGAAATAAGTCGAATGCAAATAACTTGTTAAACGCGAGCAGTTCACGGCGCATTTACTTACTGAAACGGCGATATTCCCGCGGTAGTGGGCGTGGATTTCGGAGGCGTCGGTTCGTGTGGCCACGTCGTCATCTGAATCCCAAGCGTCGCCCCTGCGGCTTATAAAAAGGGAGTTAGACGGGCTGAGGCGGAATCTTTCACCTGCTCACTTCTGTCGCTTGACCTTCTCGCGCCCTCTCTTTCGTGCTCGTTCCGAGTTTCCGGCCGTCTCCATGGCTTCCTCCGCCGTCTGCGACATGACCAACACCAAGCTCGACGAGCTCGTGAAGGAGGGATCCATGTCGCAGGACACACGCAAACGCTGCCGTGCTGTTCGGGGGGAGGCAGAGCCACGGCCCCGCCCCGGCGAGGTGGTGGCTTTCGTCCACTACTTCCGCGCCGGGTTGGATTTCCCGGTGAGCCCATTCCTGCACGGGGTCCTGTTCAATTACAGGATCTCGCTGCATCATCTCGCCCCCAACGCCGTCACGGCGCTCGCGACCTTCGCAGCGTTTTGCGAGGGCTGGTTGGGCATTTGGCCCGACCTGAATATCTTCCTCCACTACTTCCGCGGGGTTGCCACCTCGAACAGGGGCGACTGCCCGTGGGGATCTGGTTCGCTTTACCTCCAGCTCAGGGGGGCGGACCGCCCCTTCATCTCCATACCACGGATCTCCTCCAACTCGGGGTGGAGGAAAGGGTGGTTCTACGTCGACACCCGGGGCTTGCCCGAGATGCCGGCGTTCACCTCCGCGGCCGTGGAGCCCAGCGACCGGTTGGCGTGGGGGACAGAGAAGAAGATGTGGCGCAAGTATGCGGCAGCAGCGGCCCGCATCGACCAACTCCGCACCCGCGGCCTGATTGGCCTTCGTGTGATCGCGGAGTTCATTCAGCGCCGCATCGCCCCGCTTGCCGTGAGGTCGCGTGGCATGTGGGAGTTTACAGGGGCCGGCGACGACGACCGCCTCGCCGCGGGCGAACTTTCCCAGGCGGAAGTCCGTCGCCGGCTGCAGCTTCTCGTTGGCACCGTCAGCGATGAGACCTGGGGGAGCCTCGGCGGCCTTCCCCAGGCGCATTGGTCGGGGATCCCTGTGGCGGTGAGTTCGCCCCGTCTGGCTTTGTTCGCTGCTAGTCTTAGCATCTTACTGACCTCTTTCCCCTTCTTTCGCTCGCAGGAGCCCCTAAGCATTCCGAGGGGGAAATTGCCCCTCCCCGAGGCACAGAGCGCCGGTCAGCGCCAAGCCGAGCATGACGCCCAGCGTGGACAGCGACGCAAGGCTAAAGCCGCGCAGAACGCGCGGAGGCAGAGGCGACTAGTCCGCCGTCAGCGGGGGGAGGAAGTCAGGTCCGATTCGGACTCACTCCCCTCCTCCGAGGAGTCTGAGGCGGAGGTAGCCTCAGAGGGGGCGCGCGGCCCTCTTGCTTCCGTCGAGGAGGGTGCGGCCGAGTCGTCTCCCCGGCCAGGGGGTGCGGGAGAGAGCGTCGCCGGCACAAGCGTCGATGCGGCGGCTCTCGACCCTCAGGAACCGGCAGGGGCCTCAGCCCCGACGGGGGCTCCTATGCCGGAGCCTTTCTCTCCATCGTCGGCTCGAGCGAATAAGCGCACCCGCGAACCCGCGACGGTGGTTGAGGACACGCCCGTCGCCAAGCGCACCCGTGGGGTCGATTGTCCCGGTGGGGTCGATTGTCCCGATGGGTCCGACGAGGAGTCGCTTCATACCCTCGTCGTTCCGGGGACCCCTTTCATGGTTTCGGATGACGAGGGCGATTCGGGGTTTGTTGCCCCGCCGAGTTCCCCTTCGTTCGGCGCGGCCCGAGGCTCGGTTGCAGCACCCGAGAACCCGGCAACCGCCTCCGTGCACGGCGCCACGGGCACGGCCGCTCCCTCCACGGCCCCGCGAGTTGGGGGTTTGCCGCCCTTGGGTCCTCCGGGGTCGTCGCCCGCCGGGGCGGGCGCAGCTTACAGCCCGGTGGCGCAGGACTGCCTGCGGAACTTGAGCTCGATCGTGTCCAGCATCGAGTCTCGTCTCTTGCCATGGGTGCAGGTACGTGCCATCTCGGGCTAGGTCCTTTAGCGTGTTCGCGTTTCCTTACCTTACCCTCACCGTTTTTCGCAGGCGCTCGATGGTAACCTGCGACGTGCGGAACAAGGGTCCTCCGAATGGGAGCGTCGGCTGTCGGAGGTCGAAGCCCAGGCCTCCAAGTCGGTGAAGGCGGCCAACGACCGCGCCGCCGTGGCCGAGGCATCCCGTCAGCGGGACGCCGAGAGTTTGCGCAATGCGCTCTCGGGTCTGGACGCGGCGCGCGCGGAAGTTGAAGAGCTGAAGGTGAAGCTTCACCGGGTCGAGGGTGATGTCGCGGCGGCCGAGCGCAGCTTAACCGAGGCCAACCGCACCGTGGAAGGTCTTACGGGCCAGCTTGACGGCCTCCGGCGGGAGCGCGACGCCGCCCAGAAGGAAGCTCGAGATCTGTCGGCGGAGGCAGAGAGGGTGCGGGCGTCTCTCAGAGAGGTTACCGCGGCACGGAACGAAGAGGATCACGGCAGAGTTTCCGCTGAAGAGGCCGTCAGCGCCTGTGACGCCGAGATTAGATCTCTGCGCGAGGCGGCCGCGCCGTTGCTCCGGCTTCTGTGGCCGACGCCCGAGACTCAGCCGCCGACCTTGCTCGACGCGCTGACCCGGTCGAAAGAGCGGGTCGAGCTGTTCGCCGGGACCGCAAACTTCCTTGGGTGTCGCCGGAGCCTGGCCATCGCCAAGTCGTGGGCCCCGACGCTCGACCTCGGGCCTCTGGCTCGCGGCTTCGCCAGCCGCACCTCCGGGGAGGTCCAACGGCGCCTCGCGTCCGAGGCCGGCGTAGCTGCCCGCGCAATCGCCGGCTCGATAAAGATGAGCGCCGTTCAGCACAGCGCCGATCGGATCGAGGCCTCACCTTCGAGTCGACGCCGGGAGAGGTCCGCGCCCCGAGCCCCCGAGCCCGACGCAGCGGAGCCCGCCCCAGGGACAGAGTCTGAGGACCCCTCCGCCCAGCATCAGGCCCCGTAGGATTTAGTCCCCTTTTGTTCGTGGCCCCAAGAGGGCGTGTATTAGACTGAGCCATCGAGCTTCAACTTTATGCTTCGTGTCGTTTCACATTACTTTTGCTTCTCTTTGCATGCAATGGCATCGGTTTCCTTCTTCTTGAGGTTTCGAAGCTAGGGATAGAAACGCCGCAGATGCTCAATATTCCAGGCATTAATGAACTCTTCCCCACCCAAGGTTTTTAGCTTGTAGGCGCCGGGTCGCAATACCCTCGATATGACATAAGGTCCCTCCCATGGGGGAGACAGCTTGTGTCGGTCCTTGGCGGATTGCACCCTTCGGAGCACCAGATCGCCGGCTTGGAGGGCTCTGGGATGAATGTTTCTAGCGTGGTAGCGCCGTAGGCTTTGCTGATACTTAGCCGCTCGTACCAACGTCGCTTCTCTAGCCTCGTCGACTTGATCGATCGCGTCTTGCATGTTTTGCTCCGCGTTGTCTGGCTGATACTCTCTTATTCGAGGTGAGCCGTACTCGAGTTCGGTCAGGAGTACCGCCTCGGCCCCGTAAACAGCGAAGAATGGGGTTGGGCCAGTCGCCCGGCTTGGCGTAGTCCTTAGACTCCAGAGGACTGAGGGTAACTCCTTCGCCCATCTTCCGGCCGCCTTGTTAAGCCGGTCGAAGATTCGAGGTCTTAACCCTGCCAGGATTAAGCCGTTTGCTCGCTCGACCTGCCCGTTGGTTCGGGGGTGAGCCACCGAGGCCCAGTCGATGCGAATGTTGTTGTCGCTGCAGAACTCCTTGAACGCGTCACCAGTAAATTGTGTCCCATTGTCGGCGATGACAGAGTTGGGTATTCCAAAGCGGAAGATAATCCCCTGGAGGAATGATACCGCTTGTTCCGCCCTGAGGGACGCGAGGGGTCGGGCCTCGATCCACTTGGTGAACTTGTCCACGGCGACGATCAAATGTGTGGAGCCCCCGGGCGCTCTTTTGAAGGGTCCGAGCAGGTCGATTCCCCAGACTGCGAACGGCCAAGTGAGGGGAATATTTTGTAGCTCTTGCGCAGGCATATGAATTTGGCGAGCGAAGAACTGGCAGCCTTCACATCGTCGGACTATGTCTTCGGCATCGGCCACGGCCGTCGGCCAGTAAAAGCCTTGGCGAAAGGCTTTCCCGATCAATGTTTTAGACGCTGCATGGTGACCGCATACACCCTTGTGTATCTTCTCGACGATTTCTCTCCCGTGCATGATTGGGATGCATCGTGAGAGGATACCAATGGCGCTTTTGCGGTATAGTTCACCTTCTTGCACGACATAAGACTTTGCTTTCCGTGCGAGCCGTCGAGCCTCAGACTGATCTTCTGGGAGGATTCCTCGAACGAGGTAATCGAGTAACGGACCGCGCCAATCGATCGCCTCTTCTCGGGGCTCGCAGCCTAGGGTCGCGACGATGGTCGAGTCGGTGGGGCACGCGTCAGGGTCGTCGAGTTCGATCGACGGCTTCGATTGGTCCGTCGTGAATACTCCGGTTAGCACCGGTCCTCGTGCCGAAGCGAGCCAAGCCAATGAATCAGCGGTTTCGTTTTCACGTCGTGGGACGTGAATGAGCTCGAGGCCGTCGAATTTGGACTCGAGCCTCCGGACTTCTTGACAATAGGCTGTCATCCTTGTGTCTCGACAGCTTGCAGTCTTCATGACCTGAGTGACGACGAGATCGGAGTCTCCTTTGACTCGGAGTCGTCGAACCCCGAGTTCGATGGCCATGCGAAGCCCGTGGAGCAGAGCCTCGTATTCTGCCATATTGTTAGTAGCCTGAAAATGCAGCCGCAAGACATAGCGCAGCTCGTCTCCTCGCGGTGAGGTTAACAGCACGCCTCCCCCGGCCCCGTTTAGAGTGAAGGAACCATCAAAGTGCATGGTCCAAAATTCTAACGGCGCGGGGTCGGGGTTTGCCTGCACGCTGGTCCAGTCCGCGATGAAGTCGGCCAATGCTTGTGACTTGATTGCCGTTCTCGGGACATAGTCGATCTCGAGGCCCATGAGCTCTGTTGCCCATTTTGCTACTCGACCGGTTGCGTTGCGGTTTGTTACCACGTCGCCGAGGCCGGACGAGTTTACTACTCGGATAGCATGAGACTCGAAATAATGCAAAAGCTTTCTCTTAGTTAAAACGACAGCGTACAAGAGTTTGCACCTCGGGATATCGAGACTCACACTCTGACAATACCTTGCTAACAAAATACACCGGCCGCTGCACCTTCTGTGCTCGGTCGGGCTCGTCGCGCTCGACAACCAAGGCAGTGCTGACGACGCGTTCGGTCGCGGCTATGTACAGCAGCAAGATTTCCCCTGGCTCTGGTGACGCCAGCACCGGAGGGCTGGTGAGGAGGTCCTTCAGGGACTCGAGCGCCTGTGCGGCTTCATCCGTCCATCGGAACGGATCGCTTTTCTTTAGTAGCTTGTATAGTGGGAGTCCTCGTTCCCCGAGCTTCGAGACGAAATGACTCAGGGCCGCCAGGCATCCCATCAGGCGCTGAACTCCCTTGAGGTTGGAGATGGGGCCTAGATTCGTGATAGCCTTGATTTTTTCGGGGTTGGCTTCGATTCCTCGCTCGGAGATGACGAAACCAAGCAACTTGCCGCTTGGGACCCCGAAAACGCAATTTTCGGGGTTGAGCATGATGTTGTGCTTGCGGAGATTCTCGAACGTTTCGTGCACGTCGTCGAGGAAGCTGGTCGAGTTTCTCGTCTTGATGACAATGTCGTCGACGTAGACCTCGAGGTTGCGCCCGATCTGATCTCGCAAGCACTTTTGCATGCAGCGCTGGTAAGTCGCGCCCGCGTTTTTCAGCCTGAACGGCATCTTTACATAGCAGAAGCAGCCGAATGGCGTGATGAAGCTGGTTGCCTCCTGGTCCGATTCCTTCAACGGAACCTGGTGGTAGCCGGAATAGGCGTCGAGGAAGCACAGGAGCTCACACCCTGCCGTGGAATCGATCACCTGGTCGATCCGAGGGAGCGGGAACGGGTCTTTCGGACAGGCCTTGTTCAGGCCGGTGTAGTCGACGCACATGCGCCACTTCCCATTCTTCTTCCGAACCATCACTGGGTTCGCGACCCAGGTTGGATGTTGGACTTCTTTGATGAAGCCCGCCTCGAGGAGTCGTGTGATCTCCTCCCCGATGGCTCGACGCTTTTCCTCGTCAAAGCGTCGAAGTTTCTGTTGCACAGGCTTTGATCCTGGCTTGATGTTGAGGTTGTGCTCGGCGACCTCCGGAGGGATGCCTTTCATATCGGCAGGTTTCCAGGCGAACCTGTCGATGTTGGCTCTGAGGAAGTCGACGAGCGCGCCTTCCTATTTGGGGTCGAGATTCGTGCCAATGCGAGCCACCTTGCTCGAGTCGGTCGGGTCGAGCTGCACCGGCTTCGAGTCCTCGGCGGGTTCGAAGGCACCTACCGCTCGAGGTCTCTTGCTGTCGAGGGTGGGGGTCGAACCCTCAGCATCCTTAGCGAGCTGTTCGAGCTCTGTCTTGGCCACCACCAATTCTGCGAGCTCGCGATTGGCTCGCTCGTTCTCAAGAGCTCGGCCCAAGCTTGAGGCAACGGTGATGGTGCCTTTAGGGCCAGGCATCTTGAGCTTGAGGTAAGAATAACTTGGGATAGCCATGAACTTGACGTAGCATGGTCTACCGAGTATGGCATGCGTGTCGCTGGGGAAATCGACCACCTCAAATGTCAGCTTCTCCTTTCTGAAGTTATCCGGCGTCCCGAAGGTGACAGCGAGATCGATCCGTCCCATCGGGATTGCTTGAACTCCAAGAATCACCCCGTGGAAGGGGTGGCTCGACGGTTTGAGCGCCGTCCGAGGTATTTTCATTGCGTCGAGGGTGCGAGCATAGAGCAGGTTCAACCCGCTTCCTCCGTCCATGAAGACTTTGGTGAGGCGCGTTCGCTCGAATATGGCCTCGACGATCAACGGGAACCGTCCCGGCTCGTGGATCACTGCCGGGTGGTCGGATCGGTCGAACGTGATGCTTGACTCGGACCACCTCAAGTATCGAGGGACCGCGGGATCGACGGCGTTGACTTGTCGGTCGAGTAGTTTCTGCTGCCTCCACCCCTCAGCAGCGGTCGGCCCTCCGAAGATCATGAGGCAAGCATCAGGGTCGGGGAAGCTATCTTCTCCGTCGTTGTCCGTAGCGGGTAGCTTCGGCTCCCCTTTCTTTCCACTCGGCCCGGAACTGGGGCCGAGCAGGAGCCGCTTCAGGGTGCGGCAATCCCGCAGCTTGTGAGCGACAGGCTTATCATGATGTGGACAAGGCTCATCCATCATCTTTTCGAACTTCCTGTTCGGGCCGTCCTGACGCTTACGAGGAGGCTGGTCGGCAGCTGCGACCAGGTGCTCAACATCCTGGTTCTCATCGCCGCTGCGGTCTCGCTTCTGTTTGGCCAGTCGTTTGGCCTTTCTCTTGCTCACCCCCGTCGGGTTCTGGACCTTTGAGGGGACCCGGGCTGGGGCTTCGGATCCGAGGATAGCTATTACAGCCTCCTCGCCCGAGGCGTGTTTGGTGGCAATGTCGAGAAGTTCCCGGGTGGTCTTTGGTCGATCGCACCCGAGCCTATGTATCAACTCTACACAGGTAGTGCCCGATAGAAAGGCGCTGATGGCGTCAGCGTCCTCCAGCTCAGGCAGCTCATTGCATCGTTTCGAGAAACGATGAATGTATGCTCGCAGGGTCTCGTCCCTTTCCTGCTTGCAGTTCTTGAGGTCCCAAGAGTTCCCAGGCCTTTGGTAGGTCCCCTGGAAATTCCCGATGAAGACATCACGCAGATCCTCCCACCCCCCGATTCGGTTCGCAGGGAGGTGCTCGAGCCACGCTCGAGCCGAGTCCCCGAGGTAGATCGGAAGGTATTGGATGATGAAGTCGTCGTCCGCGGCACCTCCGGCGCGGCAGGCCATGCGGTAATCCTCGAGCCAGATACTCGGGTTGACCTCTCCGTCGTACTTGGTGACGCCTGTTGGAGTTCGGAATCGCGGAGGGAAAGGTGTCCCCCGGATGTGTTTGGTGAAGGCCTTTGGTCCCGGAGGGTCGGGACTGTCATCACGGTTCCCCTTGCCCCCGCGTCGTCCCCCTCGCGGGGGTCGACTGCAGCGTGGCGGCCTGCGCGGTGGACTACTCGAGGCAGTGTCCGAGTCATCGAAAGAAGGAGGGCTGCCCCCTCCGGCCTGCCTCCCACGCCGGCAGTCCGAAGGGCGCGATTGGTCGCGTCCTTGCTCCAAGTGGTCCTGCGCGAGTCGCTGTTCTACACGCTCCGCCTGGTTGCGCGCCTCCGCTCTCGTGGGGGCTTGTGGCATTGCTTGCTTCCGCGCGGCCGAGCTTTCGGCCCGCTGCACGGCCGCCTGCATCAGCAGCTGATCGATTCTGCTGAATCTTTCCCTTACCTCGGGGTCCGAGGGTGCCGGGATGGTCTTCAGCAAAAGAGCCGCCGCTGCCATGCTCTGACTAGCGCGGGGTGGCGTCGGGATCGGCTTGCCCGTCTGGGCGATGTCGTCGTGTACCTGCCGTGTGCGCGCCAACGCCTCCGGGGAGGTGACGCGTGCCAGCGCGGGGTTTCCCCCAGCCAGTTGATCTCGGGGTGCGGCTGTCGCTTTCAGCTCGGCGAGAACGCCTTGGAGCTCGTGGAGCTTGCTGTTCACGTCGGCCTGGATGGCCTCTAAGGAGGCCCGCTCAGAGCGGATCCGTTCTAGCTGCTCGCGCTGATATTCTTCCTGCTGGGTCGGGGTATGCAGAGTCGAACCCTGCATGTCCACCCCCGGCGTCTCGTCTGCCGCCATGCAGCAATCGGGTCGCGCTCCGCCGGACTCGCCTTCGTCCTCCGAGCAGCTGGTGAAGGTCCCGTCTACCTGGGGGAAGCCCTCGAAATCCATCGCTCCCACATATCGATCGGGGGCGCAAATTCCTGGGATGTTCACACCCCCGGTGGTGACGTGACCGTACCTGTCGGCCATAAATTCTAGACTCCCCAGTCAGAGAGTCTGGAATGGCATCAACGTTGGTTCGAGCCTAAGCCCGCCTTCTGGAGTCGCCGTGAACTCCAGGGTGCCGAATCTCACGATCTCACCTGGCGCCGCGAACGCGACGCCGGGTGCCATTGTCCGTCGCACCGAATCTCGCAACGCGCCCCCTACCTGGCGCGCCAACTGTCGGCGTTTAGAAACACCGGCCAGTGATCAAGTGATCACGCACACGGTTGCGAGGAGGGCGACAGATTGATCCCGGAGAGGAAGAAAACGCGAGGGATTTAGACTGGTTCGGACCGGGGTCCTACGTCCAGTATGGGTGATGCCGTGACCTTGAGTTCGTGTTCCTCAAGCTGCCCGGAAGGAACGAGTAAAGGGGGTGTGTTACAATGGTGTCACTTCTCTCTCCCACCAACTGTCGTAGGTGGGTTCTATTTATAGTCGTTGGAGTGTCCCTCGACCCCTTATCAACCCAGGGTCGAGGGGCTTTACATGATTCTTTATTAAGAGGCCGTCGATGACGTCCGTCCGCGCCGGGTGAAGCGGGGTCGAGGCTGACACCGGACGTGTCTCGCCGACTCCGCCTCCTTATCCTGTCAGAAACGCTGTCCGGGCCGCCCACGCGCGTCCCGTGTCGGCCGCGGGCGCGCCTTTTGAGGGCGGCGTTCACTGTATCCTTCGTCTGCCCATACCTGCTGCCGCCCACAGGGCTCGCGTGTCGGACGGGGGCAACGTGTGCTGACGCAAGCCGTGCGGCGTGGTGCGACTCGGCACGTTCTGTCCAATCCTTGTCGGTCTTGGGTCGCGCGCCCGTCCACCTGTCAAAGGAGGAAAAGGCGGGAAAATGTTTAGGGTTCCCTCGACCTCGGGCCATCTCCGTGGGGGCTCGAGCTCGAGGCCGTCGGGGGTCGAGTCCGGGGTCGAGGCTCGACCCGTCGCCGGTCTTACCGCAGCTTCTTGGTGGGTCCTGTGTTCAGCCCGCCTGACAGGTGATTAGATTTGGGATCCTACATTTGAGCTTCTGGTCGCGATCGTTAGTTTGGCGCCATGTGGCACCCCGTTTTCACCCTATCGTCATTAGTGATGTCAGACAAGATGAAAACTTCTCAAATATGAGAAGTTTAGCTGAGTTATCAATGATGCTTGTCAAAACAGAGAAGGTTCGTCGATATGACCTTGTTTATCGACTTCTCAAATTGGTGCTAGTTCTCCCTGGTATTGAGCGGGTCTTTTCCTCAATGAATTATATCAAAAACAAGCTAAGAAGCAAAATGGGTCAGGAGTCTTGAATGACTGCTTGGTTACATTCATTGAAAGGGATTTTTTCATGCAAGTTGAGGAGGACATCATCACACATTTTCAAAGCATTAAGCATCGGAGAGTGATCCCCTAAATTGTAAGTTTTTCTGTTTACGTACTCTGCATATGACTGATTATACTGTACAATTGTATGTTTTGGATGGAATTTTTTTTTTTGAATACCCAATTCCCAAAAGCTGGGCCCGCCCCTGTCCCCAGCAGAATGTACTAAGTGTTTTCGCTTCGGACCTCGGTAGAGAATAGATACTCAGTAGAGGATAAGTAATATTGATTGTTTCTATTTCAAACACTTAGTAGTGAAGCGACACTCAATGAATTTACTTGAAATTCTTCTATAGAAATGGTTCCAAACATTTTTTTATGTGGCATAGTATGAAGATTTCAGTACTTTGTCAATGTTTTGTAATTTTGTGAGCTTTTCTAGTATTATTCCAACCCAAACAAATTTCTATGATTTATTGTGTTTAGGTTCTAATTGATTACAACCATGATAAATATTTTAAATTCATTCACCAAAAAATCATATACACACACACACACACACACACACACACAAGGAACATCTAAGTGCTCAAACTCCATTTAAGACAAACAATTTCAAATATTTGTATACTCTAATGTTAGTTTTAGTTTTTATTTAATCTTTCAAAAACATAAATAATACACAAATGATCTCTAAAAATAATTCTTAGAATGTTATTAAATGGTAAATTATATGGTACTCTTGAACTAGATATTTTTAAGATGGTAAATACATAAGAAACTAGATGAGAATGAGGATGACTCTAGAATTATGATATTTTGTATAGAAGAGTGTGTAAGTTACTATACGCATAATAACACCATAGTGATCATGAATACCCATAAATAGAGATGCATTTGTGTCTCCTAAGAAATGGCATCCCAAGAAAGAGATTACAATGACAACATAGCTATATTACGTAGTGGTGTCATTAGAATAGTCACACAAAGAGTGCGAGAAGTCTGCGTGCTAAGAATTTGAAAATACGTGTTGCACACTTGTTTAACATTATTGAGTTATAAAAGTACTAGAAAAAAATGGCAAAGAAAAAAATGGCATAACTAAAAACTCAGAAGTCTCTTGGTTGAGCACGTCACTGCTTCTCCTGGCCTTCCAGCGCTTTCTTGATTTGGTCGCCCGCTAAAGTGCAGAGCTGCCGTCCACCACACTAAAAAAGAAAAATCGGAAACGCTCCTCGGGTTAGATCAACTAAACTCCAATGAGTCTCTATCGTTGCAACGCAGCAACTGCAAGGGGAAATTTCATATAGACATCCCCTAGATTATACCAAAACTCTAAACAGCAGACCAAAAGGGACCGGAAAGTAAAAATTCACAGCCCCCAAACAGAACAGACGACCATGCATTGGGATCGAGAGCGGCTCCGACGTCCAGAGCGGCGCACGGCGTCGGCCTACGCGCGCACGGAGCCGGCGTCCGCGAATCGGAGGCCGCTGCCGACGCCGACGCGCGCCGCCCACTGCACGCCGCGGTGCCCCGATCTGCCGGGCGCGGCGCCGCGCAGCGCCCGCCGCGCCCCCGTGCTCGCCGCCGTCGCCGACACGGAGAGCCCGGCGTCCTCGGCGGCGTGGTGCGCCTCGAAGTCGAGCGGCTCGTCGGAGTCCCCCGCGCATGACGACGTTGCGCCGACGGTGACGGCCGCGGCCGGCCCCAGGACCCTGCTGTCCGCGGCGCCGCGGCTGTTGTGCCACATCCCCAGGCAGTAGGACGCGGAGCAGAGCGCCGCGGCGAGGAGGAGGGCCAGGAGGTCGGCGCGCGTGGGCGTGCCGCACCTCCGGCCGGCGCGCCCGCGCGGCGAGCCGTCGTTCGCCATGGCCAGCCGCTGGCGAGGGGAGGATCGGAGGGGAGTCGAGGCAGAGGAGGGAACGGGAGAGAAACTGACTCGGCGACGTCGGCGTGGCGACACGCGTGTGCGGTGCAGTGAGGTCGCGTTTCAGGGATGGTGGTGTACTAAATGTAGGGGTAGAACCATACGGTGTTGGCTCCGGTTAAGTGAGGTGCTTAGCAATAAGTATATTTATATGATGCGTATTTTTCATGTCTATTTGTTGACAGTTGCTCACTTCAGAATGATGAAAGCAGCATCTTTTTTTTTAAGTAGGGTTCCGTTTGGTTTCAGTTTGTTCTAAAACAGTTCCTAAAGCGGCTACTCAGGTGAAGCAGATCTTTAATGAAACTAAATTTAAGGAACGTTTGACAACACAGCTTTTTCCTGTGGAAGCCAGTCGAAACTACGTTTTGTGGCTCCATCCTGCCAATGGAAGCTGAAATAAACTTTATAGACGGCTCCACGTCTGAAGCCGGTCGAAAATAGCCGGCTTCAAGTGAAGCTTTTTTTTTAACTATTCAATAAGCTATGCCAAAAAAATTAAAATTGGGAAGTGCCTCGTGTGGTTATCCATCGCTGGAGAGCATGTGAAATGAACGAGGATATGCTCATATGCGTTCCTTCGTCGATGGCTCCCGACGAGCACCAACAAGATGGTTTGCATCCTAGATGGTTCCTCAAAAAAAAAAAAAGAGAAACCTAGACTGGTCTACAGCAGCAATCTCTTTGTATCAGAATGCGGAATGCCATTGTTTTTTATGGCATCTTGGGAAACTTTATCTCAGAACTCAATCGCTCTGCTGTTCTTCAGTCGCGACACCGTCGCCGATCGATTCGGAGCGCCTCGAACGCGCGCACTACCGCATCGCCTGACCCGCGTCCCCGGACAGAATTTCTTGTCTGGTACTAGTATATCCGGTGGTGATACCGGCATCATCGCAAGAAAACAGTGGAGCAGCACGTTCCCGTCAGAACTCTCGTCCTACAGGATCCCAGCACAAACAGTTCACAAGAAAACGACATGTTGCTGTACAAGGCACCGAAAGATCTTGCTAGTTCCGCCTGCTGATGCGTCGCCTGCCTGCTCGATGTGGTGACCGCAGGAAGATGTCGAGATCAACTTCCGTTGACGAGGTCACTGGCTCTCCTCGCCTGCAGTCCTTCCTTGATTTGGTCGCCCACTAAAGCGCACAGCCGCCGTCCCACACTACTAGGCGGGAGAAATGTATTCCGAATGCTCCTCGGCAAGATGAATTAATATCCAGCAAGTCCCTATAACTGCCAAGAAAATTTTCACATAGATCCTCCTAATCATCCGTGTTCTAAAAAAGAACAAAAGAAGGACCAAACGGTAGTTTAGCATTCCCAACGGATGACACGACGACCATGTCACGGGATTGTGGTCAGAGCCGCGAACTCACGACGGGCTGCGGCGTCGAGACCGGCGCGCGGAGAGGCCGGGACGACCCAGAGAATCTGTACGCGCGAACGGAGCCGGCGCCCGTGCCCGTCGCCGTCGACGCGGGCTCATCTATTGGTTATTGCCCAGCGGCCGCGGCCTCCGCACCAGGGCTCGGGTTCCCCGTCCACGCCACGGCCCGGCTCGCGGGCGCCATCCCGGTGCCGCGCAATGCCCGCCGCGCCCCGGTCGTCCTCGCCGCCGCCGCGGACACGGACACGGACACGGACAGCCCGGCGCTCTCGCGGTGTGGTGTGGTGGGCTTCGAAGTCGAGCGGCTCGTCGGTGTTGGCCGCGCGGGCGCCGTCGGCCCCGCATGACGACGTGGCACCGGCCGCGCTGGGCCCGAGGACGCGGCTGTTGTGCCGTATCCCCAGGCAGTAGGACGCGGAGCAGAGGCAGAGGAAATGGAAATGGAAGGGAGGGCTGGCTCGATCGGTCAGCCAACCGGCGATACACGTGCGTGCAGGTCGCTATAGAGGGAGGGTGGTGCAATAAACAAAGAACCGGAGGTTCCATATGCTTAATCCGTCGTTGACACTGACCTAATAATAGTGCTAAGCTAGGAGCACTAGTTGTGGTTTTTTATTACTGCTGTTCGTTGACATTATGCCCTGAAAGGCTGAAATGATCGAGGGAGTAGCCGAGTGGGAGTTCTTTTTTTTATAGTTTTTTGCTCTTTGCATATGAATCCACACTGTACCAATTTGTACAATTGGCAAATGTAATGTTATTTTTTTTTCGAAGCAAGGATAACCCTATTTCCACTGATGATTAAGCGAAAATGCCAAAGTACCATGATCAGATTAAGAGCAGAAAAGCAGACGTGTCATCTCTCATGGCGTGAATGCATTTTTTTTTTCCTTTGTTTGAGCGGGTTGCGTGAATGATTGGACCTCCTCCTGCGCGAATATCCGCCAAAGAGAGGGAAGGAATACTCATGCTCGGGTCTCTATGATCTTATCCTTTGCTACGTAGAGCTGTGGCCCAGAACTGCTCCTGTGCTCCGCTCACACGATTGCTGTCGAAAATCCGTAAGACCACTGCTTGGCGCGCACAGACGAGCTGCGTCCTAACAGGAAAGAAAATTTGTGCCGCAGAGTTATGAACGAGAAAAACCATTTCGACTTGCGTGGCGTTTGCTCCCGATGAGCACGAGTTTGCTGGATTTCGGACCTTCATGGCACAGCCGCTGGTCCATCTTGGCGTTCTTATATTTTTCTCGGCATGTAACTACGGCATGGTGCTCCCGGAGATCCGGGTGCATTTTTCTGGTCGTGTTGACGTTCCTGATCATCTTCGGGCGGGGCTATTGTCAGTGTCTGTCGTAAATTTTGGTGAGCCCGTTGTTTGGGCCAGACGTTACGATCAGGCCGTGCGCGGCCCAACTCGGTCCGGACCAATCTCAATCTTCTCGGTCTACGAACGAGTACGCGCGTACGCCAGGCCACGGCCCAGGAGGGATAAGCTACGAGAGGCCGCTCCTCCTCATTAGTTGGACTGGCACACAGAATGGGCTGACGCATCATGGATAGCTGCGGCCTTGCTGCAGCCCAGCCCCATCCGTTGAGGTGTGGATGCAGGCCGGCCACAGCGCCTTTCGGAATTTGGACCTCCGTTTCCTCATCCTTTTTGCTCGTCTGCTCCGTGCACATTCTCGCCTGAAGGATCGCTGCTGAAGCCTGAAGCCTCTGAGCTCACTGCTGTTGCGGGGCAGCACTCTGCTGTCACGTTCAGGCCCCGGTGGGGCAAGCAGCAAGGTAAGGTTCAGTGTGAACGAGGTCTAGCCGCCTAGCCGCGACTTGAAGAACTCTTTAATGTCCTGACGGGGGATGTGAACTGCAATTGCTCAACCAGTCTGGTCGAGTCGATCTCTTGACGCCCTCCTGCCGACGCGGAGGACGACTGGATGAGCCCGGAACTGGCCCGCCCGCCGTCCCGTTAGCGGCGGTACGCATTCCGGCCGCCCGCTTCACGACGGGCCGCGCGGCCCAGCGCGCCCCGGCTCGCCAAGCACGGAAAGGCCGGACCCCAGCGGGACACAAGACAGGCTGGCGAAGGGACCGTGCCGCCAGCAACCCACAGCCCCGCCCGTACTCCTCTTGCTGTGCTCCACGCAGCTGGGGGTTGGGGGGGCCGGTGGCGCGGCGGCGCTGATGAGATGCGGGTGCGGCGATCGAGTACCCGCGCGCGTCCTTATCGCCATCACCGCGCGCGCCGGTCGCGGCCGGCCACACAGGCTTTATCATCGGCGGTCCGTCCATCATGCTACGTCGCCTACCGGCAGCTCAGCCCAGCCGTGCAGCCGGGCGTGGCGTCTCCTCGTCCGATCAGCTCAGCTGCGAGCGCCGGGACAGCTGCAGCCTGCAGGGGCCGGTCGTGTCGGATCTGGACTGATCGGATAGCCAGCGGATCGTCGGTGGGTTTCGTAAGGGCGCCGTGTACGGGTACTTTGTTGGTTCGTGCCTGTCCAGATGCGTGGCGTGCGTGGAAGTTACTCGGTGGTGGTGAAATATCTCGGCGAGATCGCAGCAGGTGCACCGCACTGGGAATGGGGCGGGTCGACGTCCGAGCATGCCACGGAGGAGGTGCGACACCAAGGACATGGGACCGGGAGTGCCGGCGGCTGACCAGCCAGGTGATGGCGGCTGATGGATGGATGCCTGCGGAATCCATGCGAGGGACGGTTGGGCGTCTCTCGTCGCCGTGAAATTTCTCGTACACGCGCTTGGGAACATGAACAGGCGACCCAACGCTTTTTTTTTTTAGTTTTAGAAGAAGAAAAAAACGGCATGAGCTTGGCGAGTCATGCATGTTTGATGTTTCCCAAACAAAATGTTCCTTTGATTGATGCTTTGGGCTGAAAACACGTACGGGTAATTGACCTCCTTGTGACGAGGCCAGCCGTAGTCATGGAAGACTCTGCTGACCGCCTAGTTGGAGCAAAGCAAGCTGTAGTGATGTGCAGTGTGCTATAGTAGTCCCGTTACAGATTATACGGAGTATTGTATTGGTGGTCGACGTGTTGCTGACATGCACGCATCTTGCAGTAGAGGAAACGAAAAGGCACATGTCGTCTAAACTCTTGCTACCGTCTCCTAGCGGTTGACGACATGTCATGCTTTCTCACTTGCAACCACAATCTGTATAAAGAACCGTTGCTAATAATAAGCACACCTATAAGCCCCTTGCATGATGATGGAGTTTCTTGAAACGGAGGATGTACGCGCGGTGTGTGTGTCTGTGTACCTGCTACTATAGCACTACCTACCCCCGTGCTCGCCTTAACATATAAAGCAGATGCGCGCGCGACGCCGGAAAACTGGAGCGGGCGCCCAACTGGATTATTCCACGCCTTGTGCGTGCCGGAGCTGGGTCACATGGTAGCATGGCGGTGCGCTCATGAGTCATCACGAATCAAAGGCGACATCGATCTCGCAGTCCGGCCGGTTCCCATCCGCCACGGTGAGCGCACACGAGCACGAGCGCACGACACTTCGCTTGGAGTAGTGGGTTAGAGGACTCGATCGCACCTCACACTCACAGGCTCACGCCGCAACGGGAGCATCGGCCACCGTCCCGGGCTCCAAGCTTCCGTCCAAGCAGCAGAGTCTAGGCCACGACGAGCGAGAGCCTCGCGTCCTTATCAGTTGTCACAACGACGCCTTAGCATACTGCGCGTCGCGGGCTCTGAGCCGCGGGAGGACGGGCCTGTCATCGGCGCCGGCGGGACCGGGACCGGGACCGGAGGGGGTCCACCAGCGGCTGGCGTGGGCGTGGCGTCGTGGCCAATTAGCCACCCGCCTATGCCCGGGCTCATCAACTTGCCCAAGCTGGCCGGTCTGGACGGACGCGCGCGGATCGGCCGGCCGGTGGGCCGCGGTCCATCACCCCTTGATAAGCGGACGTACGGCCGCTTTGTCCAGTTGCCAAGATGCGTACTCGATCCGTGCACGCTCGTTTTAACTCTGCTGTCTGCTCCTGTACCAGCGATCGAAGAAATATCTCGGTGACGGAGCGTGAACTTACGCGGTGGCGTGCGTGCTGCTCTACACAGGCGGGTGCCACCGGCCCGAGAGGATCCTAGGACGGGTCCACGGCGACGCTAGGTCGTCTCCTCCGATCCGGTGGTGCGACGGAAGCGGCAGACCGTGACTGCAGCCAGCAAGAAACACTTGACCAGGGCGCATCGATCATCATTGTGGAGGAGAAACGAAGAAGCGCGTATCCCGCATAAACTCGTGTCTTCGCCACAGCTTATCTTGGCCAAACATGTTGTGTTCATAGGCACCATTTTTTATAGTAGGAGTATGAAACAAGAGGGCTTGTAGCACATCCTTTTGCCAAACGATACTGGCCGTCGCTGTTGAACCGGCGGTTTTAATTTGTTTGTGGACGTGCGGCGAGTGGCCGCTGCTTCCCATGCGCGCGCGCACTTGGTCGCGGAAACAGGTGCGCCCACGGGAAAGACTTGTAGCGAGTGCCGAGTAGTGCGTGTGCTGGCGTGCTGGAGATGAGTCACACTCACACCACCACGAGATAAGCGGCGTGGTGGCGTCGTACGAACGTCCTCCCGAGCCTGTCGCTCAATCAGGTAGTGCCCAATTGCCTGGCCATTTGATCTGACCTCGGTTGTCTGGAATTTTTGAGTCCTCGGACCTTATTCGGTTAATCCCCAGTCCCCTCCGCAAGGGGATTGAAAGGGACTGGAAGGGATCGAGGGGAATTTTAACTCGTTAAGGATTCAATTCCTTCCAGTCTCCTTCAATTCCCTTGCAATCAGACAAGGTCTCTATGTTTAGGCGGCTCCTATCTCATGCGCCGAAGGACGAATTGTTTTTTGGTCGACAGTGAGTGCTCGGGCCATTTGATTCTGTCGGTGATGGCTGCTCGGCGATTCTTGGTAGCAGATTCATTATCTTATCTCTCGGGCACCATGCTACAACCCCGTCGGCGATTAGATAAAAGGGTTAGTAAATATTGTAACACCGTCGGACACCTCAGTGAAACAACAACGCTCAGCCAAAACCTGCTCGTTGCGATTTATCATGGACTAGCGATCCCATCCCATCACTTGTCTCTAAGAAATTCCGTCTAGCCAATTCGAGCATTGCAAGTTCTAGTGTTGTACTAGCACTACAATCCTATTTTAGATGCATAATAATGCACGGCGCACGTACTGATGACATGGATCCTACTAGAACTCTCGTGGAAGAAACGAAGAAGCACGTATCACTCACCAACCTCTTGGTTTTGTCTCGACCGTAATAAAAGCATATGTTTTGACGCCACATGCTCTTATTATATTTATACGTACATGTCTTTTCTCCCCAGTAAGAAAGCTTATCAGCGCATTTATAATTTTATATAAGCACCTCATTGGAGTTGGTTCAAACGGCGGTTGGACGTACGTGGGGGCGCCGAGCTAGCTGTGGCCCGTGGTTTCTTGCATTGGCTAACGATTTTGTGACGCAGATGCGGGCGCGCCCACGGCAAAACGTGACGGTCCAACTGGACTCCACGCCCCTGCCAAGATGCCCTAGCTGAGTCACCACGTGATAACGTGATGGGCTCGGGAATCAAAGCCGTGACGCCGTACGGACGCGGTGGCCGAAAGCCGACTAGTCTGTCTGTCAGGTTGTCGCTGCCGGTGGAGCAGTCAACGGCGAACCAGTCCTCCCCTCCGGTCAATTACTAGCAACCTCGGCGGCCGATGGGCCGCGCGAGCGGAGACCGCTTGCTTGGAACCGGATCAAATTTCCGGACCTCTGTCTTCGGGGTCAGGTAACCGTTCCGACAAGATAGCATCCATTTTCAGGAGGGGATTTGCCCTGAAACTTTTCACCAAACACCTTGGAACTGGGCTCCGTAAGTTGGACTTCTCTCCTCCGAAAATTTTCGACAGGAAGACCAAGACAAGATGGCTCTCAGCGACACCAAGAAAGACTATTCGGATCACGGTATGCAGTGTACTATTCCGATCCTTGCCCCAGATCACTCCGAAGTCACCGTATGCAGGAGTGCGCTATCCCGATCCGTTTCCCTTCCGCCAAAACAGCGGCCGGCCGACACGTCTCGCGTTTCCACGGCCCGGCGCGCGCGCGTGCTGACTCGGATCCACGCCCCCGCTGCGTGCGCCGCCGCCGCCGCGAACGGTGCCCCGACCGGATATTTGCCTGTGCACGCGGCGGCTCTATCTCCTCGCGCAGGGGCCGCCGGCGGCGGCGAGAGGGAACGTTCGTGGGATGACGCGGACCCTGGTCTGCCTGCATGATTGCATGCATGTGTCGCGGTGGGCTCGCCGGGGAAAAGCAAAGCAAAGGTTCTTTTCGAGAGAGATGCCAGGCAGTCTCAACCCTCTATCTCAAATATATTGCTATACAAAAAAATAGTTAATGAGAAGAGGTAGAAAAATATAAAAACTCATATCTTATGCAAGAAATCATGTCTATATCAAAACTAATATAAAAGAAGAGATGGCAGGGGGAGAAAAGAGAGAGAAAAGATACGGTTGGATAGTAATTTATTTTAAAAAAATTTATACATTGAGAATGTAGTTTCTATATATAGTGTCTATATAATATATATGGTAAGCATAGCGGTATCTTAGATAGGGACTGCGCTGGTACCAGCAGATAGTGCGCTTCCGATGTTTACTGCTCCCTCCGGTGCGGTGTTAAAGCGCAAAAGTGCATGGAACTTTGTCCGCCGAACGTGCTGGTGACGTGTCGTCTGTGAGCTGATGAGGAACTGATGATACGTTTCTCATAGGCTTTGTGCGCTTGGCCAGCATTGGTTAAACGGAAGCGTCCAGTCCTCACAACGGGCAACGGTAACAATGCAGCAGGTATACGCGCAGTGAAAACTCGAGGTGCTCGAGCTCCTAATTTGCAGCACCAGCGGTAATCCGATGGGCAGTTTAATTTGTCTCTGCTTCGTGGATAAACTTTTGCGAGACGATCAGTCTGATTGATGATCTTGATTAGTAGCGCAGCAATAATCGCCGGGAAAGAGTTGATGTGCCGCACGGCTCCCGGTCCGCCCGAGGCCTTCCACGTACCGCAGTCGTGGCAGCCCCTCCCTCCACGTAAATCCACCCGTAGGTACACGTCGGGCGACGTCTGGCCAGAAATCGATCGACACGGTTCGTTTTTTTTCTCACACTTTATTCCGATGGCAAGAAACCCTCAGCCTCTCCAGGCCCCGGCCGGAGCCTTTTGGTTTTGGCTCGGGCACACCGCGCGGAGCGGTTACCAGATGAGCCACAGGACGCGCCACCTAACCCACCGGCCGTGACCGAAATGGACCCTCTTCCCCACCCGATCCTTCGAGATAAGCTTAGACCGGAGCGCGCGCGCCCGCCACGTCCCCCCGTCCAGGCCCCGTTCCGTTCCGTTCGCGCCGATGCACGGTCGCGACGGGGACGCACGCAGCCTCCGTGCACGGCGCACCGTGACGGCAGGTCCGGCCGAGCTCCGCCTTAGAATCGCCGTGGCGGTCTTGTCCTGTCCGGCGGCCACGCCGCGGGATGCCCGACCAGCTCCTCCCGAGGCGCGGGCGGCGACGCTGCGAGATCGCGCTGCTTTCACGGCGGGGGTAGCGTGGGGGAGGCCATAAAACTAGTGGGGAATCCTAAGATTGAGTCCGCGGTTGGGGTTGGATGGGTCGCCGGTTGGGTTTAGGGTTAGCTTAGGTTTTTGTTTTGGCGGTCTTCATCGCCTCACTATCGCAGCTGAAAGCGACGTTAATTCGGGGACGCCTGGTGATTGGGATGAATGGATGATTGATTCATTCGTGACATCACACCTAATCGCTTGATTTGCACGAAAACGACCCTGGTTTTGGATCGGCTTATTATCTGTTTTCTCGTGTGTTTTTTTTTTCAAAATCAAAATGCTAAGTTGGTACTTTGAGCGTATGCTAGATATTAAAAATTCTTAGACCAGTTAAATGAAGTGGGCTTCCCTCTTCTTCAAGCTCTCATGGAGCAACTCGCTTTATCATCATAATTTTTTTTCCGCTACCATCATTTTATTGCGGACAGAATTTCACGAAGCATCGCCCTCGTCCACAACAACATTCTTATTGTAGACATTTTGTTCATTGATAAAACCATCCTTACTCTTATCTACATCATACCCGCTGATTATCTACCTTTTATCCATCATTAAGGTCAACAACATCCTGCTAGTGGACCGTCGACCAACCTCCATCACTTGAGCGACACTTTAGTGTGAGCTTCGCGATTAAATCCATCTCACACTTTTATAGTCCTCGTATCTAAAAGCTCAATCCCAAACCTCAAATCTTAACTTCGCTAGAGAAAGAAGCCTCTCGCTTGATTGGATCGTCATATTTTTTGGTGCCTAGAAAATTTTGACGTCTTAAAATACTTCGCATAATATCATACTCTCTCCATTCTTTTTTCTAGAAAAGTTACTATACCTAAGATGTCAACTCAAATAGAATGGTCATCTATACTATACCTAAGATGTCAACTCAAATAGAACTATTGAAAAAAATAATTTAATTTAGAAAATATGACTATCAAATGATAACGAGGGGAGTATTTTTTAAGGAAACATACATTATGAGAAAATCCATTAAAAATAAGAATAAGGGAAAAATGAATTTGGCAGGTGTAGTAAAAAAAAATGGCAAAAGCGAAATCGGTGTGCTAGCCATGTCGATGTGTTCCCATAAACCCTCGCAATCTTCCTATAAACTGAGGCGGTGTGCGTGCAGCGTGCTTGTGGTTTTGTAGGTACGTCATGCGATGGCCTATGTGCGCCACGTGTACATGCTATCCACATTATCATGACACGAACACTTTAGGCTAATCACAATGAATTTCATGTCCATGTTTCCAAGAATGCCACATCAACTTTGTAGAAGGATGAAACACCCTCTCTCAATAGAGAGTTTCATCTCACTATTTCATATGCCAACATACTACTTAAATGCTGCAAATAAATAACCGATAGAATTTATTCAATTGTGTGAAGATGAAACAAAACACTCTAGAGGTTTCACACGGTTTCCAAGTTCTTGGAAATGAGTTAACATAGTTTCATCCTCATGAAACTCTTACTTCTTAAATGATGTGTCATGTCATCCAAATTGCTGATGTGGCAGGCTAATTAATGCCATGAAACACCCCATGAAACTCCTATTGTGATTAGCCTTAATCCCAAATTTAGGTGCAGTAACTACCTTTTGGGCAAGGGCAGGTACTGCCACGGGCTTTCCAGCCTGTCAGGCACATTTACGTCGTGCGGCCATGCGGCCCGGGGGCCATTGTAGAAGTCTCCAGTCGATACGGCTCATACGTCCTACCGGCCCCTGCACCTACCCTACGAGTCGATGGCATGGACCCGATCGCTGACGCGTGGCCTCGCCAGCGCCTGACACCCGCCCGGTGCATGGACCTTGTCCACTGGCGCGTGTTACCGACGGCGGCGGCCCACGAATCCAATCTGTTTTAACATTAATGAGGGGAAATCTCGTATGGCTAAAGCACGCAAGTACTTATAAATTAGTCCTCCTCATATGTTTTTGCTAGTATAAAATGTTGCAAAACGGTCCCTGAAGAAGGTCATTTTGCGATTATCGAGAGTTTTCAATGGTGTTTGTGCCAGGGAGTGCAAGATCCATTGCCCATTAACGACCCCTCGTCTATTTTGGCGTCTCGTCTCCCTCTTTAAATTGCCCCCCTCTCCCCCGGCCCGAAAGCTAGCGTTTTTTTATCTCGCCGACCGCCGACCGCCCTCATACACGCGTCAAGCGATTTCCCGGGCGATTCGCATTCCCGTGGAGTCCATCGGCGGAGGCTGCGATTGGGGATTGGGGGGCCTGCGAGGCGTGGAGTCAGGAGCTTGATCCGGGGGCCGAGCTTCCGGGGGATTGATTGGTTGGGTTCCATCTGCGGAGGCCGGGCAAGAAAATCATTGCGACTGGAGGCCGCGGAGAGGGGGCATGGGGGCGTGGGTGTCGGGCCTGCTAGGAGGGGCGGACAGCGCGGCTGCGGCGGCGGCGGCCGCCGCCGGGCCTGCTGCTGTGGGCCTGGGCGACCTGCCGGAGCTCTGCGCCGCCCAGGTGCTACTCCGCCTCGACCCGCCTGAGATCTGCCGGCTCGCGCGGCTCAACCACGCGTTCCGCGGCGCGGCGGGGGCGGACTTCGTGTGGGAGGCCAAGCTGCCGGAGAACTACCGCTACCTGATGGAGTTCGTCGGGACCGGCGAGGAGGGGAGGCGGCGGCGGCGGCGGGCCGGGAAGAAGGAGATCTACGCAAGGCTCTCCAAGCCTGTGCCTTTCGGTGACGGCCAGAAGGTGATACTTTTGCTTCCCCCGTTTTGACTTTCTGAGATTTAATGTCGCGGGAGTTGAAAATTTTATGAGTGGTCGTGTGGAGGATTGCAATCCGTCATCCTTGAATTGGTCTTCTGTTCTGTCCTTGTGTCGACCCCTCAAGTATTCCTGAGTTGAATAAGAGACAAGGGAAGAAGTATGGAGTAATATATACTCCCTATCTTTGGGGCAAACTCAAATTGGAGGCAGGGAATGATTAATTAGAATATGACCATATGGGATTTACGCATCTCAGAGCTTGAAACGATTCGAATTACTGTCCCGTGTGGCCGTGTCGTCCGATGTAGGGAGCTTGCTATTTTTTAGGACTAGGAGTATATATATATATTTGGGATAGCAAATGGAGTGATGAACAGGTTTGCTGAAGTGTATGTGTTTGCTAATTGTAGGAATTCTGGCTGGACAAGAGCAAAGGCATGATTTGTATGGCTCTGTCCTCAAAAGCATTGGTGATTACTGGGATTGACGACAGAAGATACTGGCAGCACATGCCAACTTCAGAATCAAGGTGAATATGGGATTTGATATAACATTTACTAATGTTTTGTTGGTTCAGTGTGTGGTAGTTTTGTTAAAAAGATGATACGGTGGCATGATTGCAATGGATTGGGCTGAAGATATTTCCGAATGGTGTGATTGACCTGTTCCTTGTTTCTTCATCAAACACTTCATTCACTTATATTATTTTCTCAAACATGATTTACTTGGATGCATAAGCTTATTTGCTCTGGAAGGAGGCAGATATGGATGCTTACGTGTTCTAATTTTAGGATATGCATAAATTGACTACTGCCTTAGTATAAGAGGTGTAAAATAAATAGATAATTGCTTCTTCATAATCATAGTTATTAGAATATAACATAGCTTCCAGGCTTCCAAGTGTTAGCACAAGAAGCCTGTATCTACTTTGTTCCATTGGAAGTTATTGACTACAGGTGCCTCATTTAATTGTGGTCATCTGGGATATTTTCCAATGTATTTTTGTTGTAGCTCATAACTATTCCTGAGACCATACTACTGAAATCAAATATCTGACCAATAGCTACCGAATTTTATATTGCAGGTTCCAATCTGTAGCTTACCTTCAGCAAATCTGGTGGTTTGAGGTTGTTGGCGAAGTCGATTTCTGCTTCCCTGTTGGAACCTATAGCCTGTACTTCAGGGTCCATCTCGGGAAGTTCTACAAACGATTTGGCCGCCGCCATTGCAGCTCAGAGCATGTCCATGGTTGGAACAAGAAGCCTGTCCGCTTCCAGCTCTCAACCTCCGATGGTCAGCAAGCATTGTCTCAGTGCTACCTGGAGGAGCCCGGGAGCTGGGTCTTGTACCACGCAGGTGATTTTGTGGCCTCAAAGCCCGACCAGCTGATGAAACTGAAGTTCTCCATGGCGCAGATTGACTGCACACACACAAAGGGCGGCCTGTGTGTCGACTCGGTGCTTATATACCCAAAGGGGAAGGGTTTTCAGCATGGGAGGGTGGTCAGGTCTCGGAGATGACGAGATGAGAGTGTAGATGTTGTGGAGGTTACTCACATTAGGATGTTAGAGCGAATGCAGCTTGTAGCCTGATCCTATTTTCAATTTGGGCTCTAGTATGCAGCAGAGGGAAGTGTACATGGTTGTAGAACTGAAATTTTGTATGGTCGAGTGATATTAGGGCCCTTTGTCAGTCCTTTCCCAAGGTCCTTTTTACCCCCCTTGAGCTGAATTGAGACTCGAGATAGACTGTACTGATTTTTCTGTGATGTTTCCCAAAACTTGTAATTTCTGTGGTGATGTGGTTCTGCCCCCTTTGAGCTGGTGATGAAACGTGCTCAAACATACTGAAATGAGTTGGAAAATTTTGTTTCCAGTTTCTAATTTGCTACCAATCGCCCAGCTTGTGGTGGTTTTCTATGCTTGTACATTCTATGATGACATGTACTTACTAATGGTGATGGGATGAGCTTTGGCCATCCGTTGCGACTTGTGAGTTTACAAAAAGTAGTATCAATCCATGAAAGCGGAGTTTAACCTGACTGTTCCATCTTTCTTGCTCCAGTCAGTTCTGGCAGCCTCGGAGAGCCCTGACGCTGACAGCCTAGTACCATTCGCATGAAAGCATGGCCGCATGGGTGAGGATGACAACCATCTGCTTTGTTGGTACAGCGGGATGGTACACCACTACATCTAGGGCAGACAAGATGTTGCAGTCGCAGCTCGCATTACCGATCGAGATAACATACGACTGAATCAGTGGGCAACAGCACTTGTCGGCTGCGGTTTCGGTCTGGAACCGTTGCCGACTTCGCATGCCCTTCTTTTATTGCCAGCCCATAGACTCTGCTTCACCTTAGAAATAGATCGCACATAGACTAATCAGCGACCCTGCATCCCGTCGTCGTCGTCGTCATCGCCACGATCAGGCGCCATAAACAAATGCCCTCTGAAAATATACTAATATAGTATCGGTTGCGGGCTAGTTGGCAGTTCGTTCTCAGTCAATCGTCCGGCGGCACAAGCAAAACCGCGCGTCCCATTGGCACGCGGACGCGGTCGCCGTTCCCCATCGATTTTGCTGGGAATTTCTTTTTTTTTGGAGAACGATTTGGCTGGGATTTCACTGCATGTTCTTTTTTCTCTCTCTCTGAAGTTCTTGGAGCGATCTTACCCAAACCCAATCAATAATGGCGCGTTTGAGCTGGGTGCGCCGTGCCGGTGCGGGAGGAAGCCGAATGGATCCGCATCCTAGGGCTGGTGCAGTCCTTGGCCGGCACGCCCATCCGCACTTTCGGTGGTGCGCCCGAGGATTGCATGGATCGTTCCGCCATTGCTGCTCCTGTGGCCGACCTGCATGATGATAAAGCCATGGATCTGACCCGGGCTTGCCCCCTTGTTGCTCGTCCCGGCATCTGAGCTGAGGGGGGCAACGCCCTTTTTCGTGTCGCCAGGCCGATGGGCGCGGCAAGGCGCTCGGCCGCTCGCCGGCCCGACGGGCAACCACTCGGCGGGTTTGTTGTTCTGAGATCTGAGAAAAGGTGAGGTGCTCTCGCCGTCAGTGATGACTAGCCGGGAAAACAATGGTCGCTCGGCGGCTATTTGCAAGGACTTTTGCGTTGTCTACTGCTGATTGACCCCGGTGCCGGTGGTGGTTGGAAGGCTTGCGGCCTTGTCTAGGAGATCGAATCATCTGATCATGTTTCCTGCGATGCTCGCAGACGCGATGGCGCTTTTGACCGAGGAGGAAATGCAAGAAGCACTACTGTGGAAGGAGGCTCGGAGAAATTTCCACTATTCTTTTTTTTTTTGAAAAGCTATTCCCACTCTGCTCCGTTTTGCTGGTTAGCGCCAGCCATACGTGGACTTGAAGCGTGTGGGACCTCGGGCGTCACGGCTGCAGGAAATGAAATGGAAGGGCCGTATATGGGCGAAAAGAAGCTTGGATAAGCTGGGCCGAATACTTTTTCAAAAAAAACATCTGGGCCGAACACGCCAAGTCCTTTGCCTACAGATGTGCTGAACTTTAGCCCATTGAGATGCCGGCCCAAAGGCCCAAGGGAACGAAAATCATCCAGCGCCCTTGGCAGTCCAAGTGTCCACACTCTCCACAGTCCGGTCCCGCAAGAGTCGAGACGTCGCGCACCTGCCGCGGCGGCCACCACCAAATCACCAATCCATTTCGCGCACGACCACGGCGCCATGCCGCTCCTCGCCCGAGAACTGCCGCTCCACCACTCCCAACCTCTCCACCCAGCCACCGCCCGGCTCGTTCCGCGCTCGTCGTTGGCGGGCAAACCCCGCCGCCGCGTTCCCGCATCCTCCCGTGCCCGCGTCCGCGTCCGCGCCTCCAATTCCGACCCTCCGCAGCAGCAGGTCAACCTCTCCGTCCTCCGCTTCACTCTCGGTACCAACCCTCTCCTCCTCCCTCCCACTCAGCCCGCCGCCGCCGGCGTACAGCTGGCCGCTCTAAACCGCGCCCCCGTCTGGCGCAGGGATCCCGGGGCTGGACGAGTCGTACCTCCCGCGGTGGATAGGCCTCGGCTTCGGCGCGCTCGTCGTCCTCAACCACCTTCTCTCCCCGTCCCCCACGCCCGCGCAGCTCGTCGGTCCTCGCTCCTCCCCAATCCCCTGGCCCCGCGCCCCGCCCTCCTTCTCATCCACCCATGACCGATGCGCCTAACTGGTTGTGCGTGCGAACTCGCAGAGGTCCGAGGCTCTGGGGCTGTGCCTGGCCGCGTTCTCGGCGACGCTGCCGTTCCTCGGGAGGTTCCTAGAGGTGCGAAGGGGACTTCGTCTTGGCATTGATCAGATGGTACATTTCTCTGGGATAGCGGGGGACTGAGAATTGTGCGATTGGGTTTTTGGTTGATGTTGCAGGGCGCTGATGCTGCCAGCCGTGTGCCGTTGCCCGAGGGGAGCAGGCAGTTGTTCGTAATGTCTGAGAACCTGTCAGCGGCACAGAAGGAGGACGTGGCCTGGGCGTCTTACGTCCTGCTGCGGAACACAAACACCACATCTGTGGTACGAATTTTCGTACAAATTGAAATTTAACTTGATGGAATTCAGCTATAATATACCAAATACTTGCACCTTTCCTATGTGTATATACATCATCGGTACTTCAAATTAAGTAGTAGTTGCAGCGACAAATTCTTCTCAATGTGCAATTGTGTGCAGGTTTTTATTGTCGATTTGTCTATTGCTTTGTCCAGTTCTTGTGTGAATCTTGTTAGAAAGAATCACAATTTCTGAACCATCAGATAGCTCATTTTGCCTTTACTTTCTCCCAGCTCATAGCAATTGGGGATGTGTTTTGTGTACGAGGATTCTGGGATCCACCTGCAAATACTTCAAAATATGCCATAATTGAGTGGTTCAAAAGTCAGATGCAGCAAGTAGGACTTGTTGATTTGAGGGATAATTTGTACTTTCCTAATTCTTCGGGTAAGTGAACCACCGTCACCTAGCGGAATATTTCAATGTTATGTTAACATGAAGTTTTGGTTTAGCTTTATACTTGCAGCTTGTTAGTTTCACTTTCACCTGTTTGTTTGATTGCAAAAGTGCGCTATGCAAGCACAACCACTTATAACTCACTGAACTTAGTACATGATAGTTAGTACTTAGTACCAATCATATGAAGTTTGTAGTGTAACTGCAACCACTTAAAATTTGTACCTACATAACTACATTTGGTTTGACAGTTTCGTGTTGTTGTGTTGTTTGTGGGCAGCATGGGGAGGCATATCTATATTATATAATTTTGTGGATATGTCTTGTTATGCCAAATTTGTACGTACAAAATCAGATATTCATGTTAGGAATAACAATCAAGTTACTAATGTCTATTTGGTGGTTAGCTGGTCATAGAAGTTTCAGAACTTTCTTTCCCCCTTGTTTGACATCTGGTGCCTATCATTCTGCCTTGACCAGATTCTCAGCTTGCGAAGATTCTACCAGATGGGGTTCTTTCTGTGTTTGTTCAACCAGTTCTTAGGAGTCCTGATCTACCTAATGGTGAAACAAAAACTGAAGGTGTCATCCTGTTAGCCTCCAATGCAAATTATGCATATACTGAGAAAGATAGGGTCTGGATAAGAACAGTTGCTAACAAATTTCAAAGTGCCTAGTTCAGAGATACCTAAGGTATTCCAACATCTTCAAATGAGATATCTCCTCTTATTTTCTGCATTATATTCTTTCAGTTTCACTTAAGAAGATATTGTGTTTCCTGGACAAGACAATTTATCCATCTTTTTTATTTATAGAGAAAAGCACTGCATCACTATTGTTTTTCTTTTTTTGCTGAGGTGAATGTTGCTGTGTTTATTTTAGATTTTTTATTCTGTTTACTGGATTTATAATTTGTTTACAGTAACGTTGACAGTCAGGCAATACACGAAAATGAATTGGGAAAGACTGGGTTGTGTAAAGTAGACTGACTGGCTTAAGCAGGTTTTGTAGTGAATTTCCTGGCAAAATGGACAAAGCAGATACGAACTAAAAGATTTTTCAGTTGGAGGGAGATTGGCAGTTTCATTGGGTTTGCCACTTGTTGAAGCAAAACAGTCCAGCAATTTTGTTCAGCGGACAAGTGCCAAAATGCAGATATGCTTGGTTCGTCTCTGTGCTTTTGCTTTGGTATGTCTTATTGGATTTGCCATTGATGCTGAAAGGCCGCACCAGGGATTTAGTGTCTTGTCCAAATTAGCAATGCTATCATAATTTACATACACTCCAGCCCAGTTAAGGTTGCTGGGGGCTGGGCACCTGGCTTGTATTTATAAGCACTAAAAGCTTTTAGGTCCAAAGTGTTGTCACAGATCAGAGTTGCAAAGACTGAAGATCCATGTACATTCACCTGGGTTTAACTTGAAATGAAACTCTTTCACCTTTCATAAAAAACAAACACTGCAGATCATTCACAATCTCTCATCTATGGACCTAGAGTTTTTAGAGGAGACACTTTGTGTCCTCTTCAGTAATAAATTTTGCTGGTTGGAATTAGTGCTCAGTTTGCTAGTATACACAAACTTAACAGAAGATGGAAATGTCTGTCACTTCTGTTGAGCCAGTGTTGGAAGTCATTGCTTCAAGTTGGTAGCTAACTTATAGCTTTTTATAAAACCAAAACATGAATTTTCAAGTGTTATTGCCTTGGTTTACTCCGTTTGTCCTCGTTATCAATTGCCAGAACCTCTGCATTTCTCTCGATTGTTGAGCTGTTTGGTGCTGACTAGACTATCCTGACCTTCAATTTGAACATTAAAAAAAACAAATACCTTTTCTCATGAGCTTCTACATCTCATAACTAGTACTAAAATCATTGTATCAAATATCAATTACCTGACCTTCCACATATTTAGTCATTTCTATTTTTGCTGTGTAGTGCTGAAGGTTTAGCCGAACCATATATTAAGACGAAAGATGGACCCAACCTTTGATACGTATATATGTGCTAGCTCCTGCAAGCAGTGGTAGAATCAATCCTCTTTCCTTAGATAGAATGTGAATTAGAATGCTTCATGGGTCATATTAGCGCAAAATTATTTTCTAACTGAAGCTAAGAAAAATAATCTGAATAGGGTTCACAATTGAATAAGAAATTCATAGTTGTGTTATATTATATCAGGTCGCAGAAATTGTCCCTCAAATAAATCATCATAAAATACTTGGAGGTGGATACGAAAGGGTATGAGGCAGTAGTATGAAGATAGATCCAAAAACTTGGAGTAACTTTTTTTCACTGCATTACTTGGTCCCATATCTTCCTTTTAAGTACCTGACCAAATCTTGAAATCTCCATGGCACCTTTTGATGTCCTGTTGCATATGTATTAAGCATGTAGTTGGTGCATGTCTCCTGGTACTGCTTGGTGGGTACCAATTATTGCTGTTGGTACTGGCATACTTCTGAATAATTCTTTTGGCATTTTGTACTACAACTCTGCAAGGATAATAGTAGAAGTGGTAATGCCAGCTGCTGCTTGAACTGAGATGAACTAAGGATTTACACTCTGAACATGGATTCACTTGTCAAGCGTTGGTGTAGTAGAATGGTGCTGTGGTAGCATTTTTCTGAGGACAATTAAGGCATGAATTCTTTTCATAATCAGATACTGATCTGTTTGATAGTGTTGGCGTAAGCGAGTAGGGATTTTAAGACATTAAGGAAAGAAATACCGATTAACAATATTTTAGATGCTATCAGTGCTGTTACTTTGTGATGGAACTTCTTTGTGGACACAAACAATCCTGGTTTGGAACCTCCATCTGTATCATGTGCCGCTGTAGTCGTATTCAGCTATTGCCTGGTTTGGAGTTCGGGGAGAGCTCATTATTGGCACTCGTATCTTTTGTGAGTGTAAAATAGCACTTTCTCACATGATTCTAAACTAAAGAGTAGTTCTCTTTCCATCATGCAGATGGATACCAAGGTGTGATCATTCTTTTGAAGGAGTGGAAGACCAGGTCAAATTCACAACAGCTATTTCTTATGCAGCTAAAACTATAAAACGTGGCGGTTTTCTTCAATAGAACATTGAGAATACTACCGGCCAGTGGCAAAGGCAAGAGACTATTGGACGAGGATTTCCCCGAGCCTGTTCAATGCCATTCAGCATGAACAGGAACAGCTCGCTAACCATTCATTTGCTGCCGAAGCAAGAACACCCTGACCTGAGCAATCTTGTATTCTTTCGATCTCAGCGGCATGAAATCGCCAAGCCTCCCTTGTAACCTTGCAGGAGCCATGTGAGACGCTACTGCCGTGCGTCCTTGCATGCACACAATAGCTCAACAGCTGTTTAAATGCTGGCAGCTGGATGTGGTTGCGGTCGACGCAGCCTGTATTCTGTACCCTGTGGTACAGGTACTCACTCGGTTCGCCGTGAGGCCGCTGGCATGTTGGATAAAGGCTGGTTCGGTTGCAAGCAAAAGGGACAGCGGGGAGGAGGGTCACGTTCCCCCTTCTGCATCTGGGCCGTGCTGCGCAGTGAAGGGCGAGGGGGCCGATGCTGGAGCGAAGCTTGTTGCGACAATTCAGACATGATCCAACAACGATGGATCTGGTAGCTATTCGAAATGCGTCCTTGAGAAACCCGCGAGTTTTGATCTTGAAATCGAATCTGCGATGGTTTTGCTTGCCACCACGGGCACGGCGCCACATCAAATTACGTGAGATCACTCAAGTTTTACACGTTGCTGCAGTCTCGCCAAAAAAACAAAGGAGATGACGCGGATCCCCTCCGTTTCCGTATGGACCACGCGAACCCCTCTCTCTCTCTCTCTCTCTCCCCCTGATCCAGGAAATCATGCCCATCCCCTTCCGATCAAATGATGCAGCGACCAGATTCAAAAATATTGGAGCTCAAGCAAGTACAGTACAGTTCATGTACAGCAACCTGATTTTTTTTTCAAAGAAGAAAAATCGTCGTACCCTGACCTCTCGCCCGGCTGCAGCAGCGAATGTCAGCGAGAAAGGCGTAAAAAGTAGCGGAGGGGTGGCGCCGAGGGAGGGCGACCAGCGAGCCAGCGCTGCGCAGCGCACCAAGTACGCGTCGCAGCGCAACCGGCACTGCTCCATTTCAAAATCCTCTGGTGCGTGTGCGTGCCCCGCCGCAGCAGCCTCAAACGGTCGGATCCCACAGCCGCCGAGTCCCCGATCCCCAGCGCCCGTCACCCGGGACCCACGCCCCGATCCGACGGCCCGGGGCGCCCTGAATTCAAAACCTCTGCTCGGAGCAGCGGCCGACCTGTATCAGCCCACCACCGGAATAAATTGCCCCCAACGACTCGCTCGCTCGCTGGCCAGACCTGTCCGGGGCAGCTACAAGAGGCGGCGGAGGCGGAGGTGGTGCTAGTGGTGCGTGTGCTCATGATTCCCCAATCTTCCCCTCCCTACTTTGCTCCATCTTCTCTCCATCATGCGGACATGCAGGGTGCTCTAGGGAGACGGGCGTTTGATTGATGATTGGCATCCTGATTGCAGCCGCACTAGCTCTGTTTGGGCTCTGCGCCGCGGCGATCGTCGCCGGGAGGAGGAGGAGGAGGACGGGAAGGGGTGGCGGCGGACGAGGAGGGGCGTCGAGCTGTGACGCGGCCGGCGGAAGCGAAATCGTCGGTGAGAGAGGTAAACCCCAGGCCCCCAGGACTTGGCTCTCTTGTGTGATTTCCGTGTTCGGTGTTTTACTCTTCGTTCTCGATCGCGCCTTGTCCTTTGCTCCATTTTTGTGCTTCCAAGCCAGGCCTACGCTCTTCCTACTGGCCCTCTGGCTGCTGCCTTCCGCCTTGCTTTCTCCACTATGCAACTGCACGGGTTGATCTCCGCAGAAGGTCTCTCGAATTTCCTAGAAATCGCGATGGATCGTCCTTGGGTTGACCGACGCCGAGCGAGTCGAGAGTTTGAGAATTTGCCTCGCTTCTAAAAAATCACAAGAGAAAAGATCCTTTCTCTTGTGGCACTTGCTAGGAAAAGGCAAAAGGCTAGGAAAACGCAGACGAAATCCTCGTCTCTACCGGCGCCGTCGCGCCGACGCCGGCGTCCTCACGGCATTAGCTGTCAAATGACCAAACTGCCCCAGCAGCGGAGGAGCACAGCCCAATGACCGGCGGGCGCGCCACCTGCGCGCCCCGAGGCGCTGTATGCTCTGGGGTTTGGGCTCGGTCATTTCCTTGGATTCCCCGGGCCGCCGAGGCGGTCCAACCAACTGCGAGCGGGACCCGACGGCGTGGGCCCAGTCCCGTGCGCCGCATGCACGGCTGCACCCACCACCATTTTTTCCAGTTTGCCACGAGCACGAGCCACACAGCCTTTAATTCGTGCGAGAAAAGTGGTTGGTTGCCACGAAAAAGGCGACGTGTGACACAGGTCGCGGCTCGCACGCGTGGTTCGGTGGTTGTGCCGCCGGCTATGACAGGTGGGCCCGCGCGTCATTCCGCACTGTAGGTCATTTAGCACGAGTAGCTTCCCTTTTCTTTGTTTATCATGAGGTTATTAAGCCCCATGGGCCATGGCGACCGTCATTTCTTAACCTCCAGCCAAAGCATTTCTTTTGATCTTACTTTGCATGCATGCGTGGTAGGTCAGGGCTCATGGCAAAAGCTTTAGGGGAAGCATCAGAGTGAGATTTTGCGTTCATCTTTCCAGAGGACTCGGTTCGTCTACGATACGTTCCCTGCGCAATTATTTCGCCATGATTCTTTTGTGTGATGAAAGTGCGAGATCTTTGGACTTGAATACGAGAAAGTAATGTGAAAATCATGAGCACCCAAATCTTACCCCCTTTTTATAGCGGGGCCGATCTTAAACATTCTGTTGTCGCTTTAAACCACGCGTTCTTCACGGGTGGAACCCACCACCACCTCTGATAATCAAGTTAATTAGTAGTTTGATATTTTGAAAAAGAGTGCCAGTAGCTCCACTAATGCAAACCAAATGAGTTTTTTTTTTAAAACAAAGTTTTCTCTGGCTCAGAAGAACTAGATTGCATTGGTCTGTGGTCACTCTGTTTTGAATTTGGATGGAGGTGCATTCTATTCCACTCGTGGCGCTTGGACATTCCTCCTGCATTTTCTCTTTCTTTTTGTGAGTTCGCATTCACTCGTCACCTACCCAGTCATCATTCCTCGAGTCAATTTTTGAAATGCCAGACTCGCCGTTTGGAAAGCTTGCGAAATTTCGATAGCGCCTTCGTACCAGCTCATAATTTTGTGGCTGTGGTCACCGCATTTACGCCTCTCAATTCGACGTACCAATCGTCCAGCCCAAGCAAGAAATGATCAGTATCAGGGGTGAGCAGCTCGGTGGGGCGTATGGTTTTCTGGAGCTTTCCTAGACTAGTCCTAGATGGATTTTTGATTCGCTTAAAATAGCCGGCGTTTCCATGCTGTGTCTCCTTCCAGCTTCTTCTCCGCTTGCTCTTTTCCAAGATTTGTCTTTTGCGCTTCTGTGGCAAAGAGTCAGTGAGTAGTGAGCACTAATCCGTCTGGTGTGAGTACTTGCAGGTCACGAGCTGAGGTGCTGTAGCGGCCAAGATATGAGCTCGCGGAGCTGCCCGGCCGCGGCCGGCGACGCGACGGCGGAGGAGCTGCTCGATCGGGCGCGGGGGCTGGTGCCACCAGCCCTGGCCGCCGCTCGCGCAGCGACCGGCTTCGGCGGGCGGTGGAAGGCCATCGCGGCGAGGCTGGAGCGGGTGCCGCCGTGCCTGTCGGACCTGTCCAGCCACCCCTGCTTCTCCAAGAACTCGCTCTGCCAGGAACTGCTGCAGTCGGTGGCCGCCACGCTTGCAGAGGCTGCCGAGCTCGGCGCGCGCTGCAGCGAGCCCCCGAAGGCCGGGAAGCTGCAGATGCAGAGCGACCTCGACGCGCTTGCCGGGAAGCTGGACCTCAACCTCCGGGACTGCGCCCTTCTTGTCAAGACCGGTGTGCTGTCCGACGCGACGGTTCCGGCGGCCCAGGCTGAGGCCACGGCGGCAGCGGGCGGCGCGCAGACGGATGTGCGGGAGCTGCTTGCCAGGCTGCAGATTGGGCACGCGGAGGCGAAGCACCGGGCGGTGGACGGGCTGCTTGACGCTCTGTGCGAGAACGAGGAGAGCGTGTTGTCGGCGCTCGGCCGTGGCAACGTGGCTGCGCTGGTGCAGCTGCTCACGGCGACGGCGCCCAAGGTCAGGGAGAAGGCGGCGACTGTCCTCTGCTTGCTCGCCGAGTCCGGCAGCTGCGAGGGCAAGCTTATGTCAGAAGGCGCGCTGCCGCCGCTCATCCGGCTGGCCGAGTCCGGCAGCCTTGTCGGGCGGGAGAAGGCCGTCATCACGCTGCAACGGCTGTCCATGTCGCCCGACATTGCCCGTGCGATCGTCGGCCACAGCGGCGTTCGCCCGCTCATCGACGTCTGCCAGACCGGGGACTCCATCTCGCAGTCCGCCGCGGCCGGAGCGCTCAAGAACATCTCCGCGGTGCCGGAAGTCCGGCAGGCGCTGGCCGAGGAAGGCGTGGTGCGCGTCATGATCAACCTGCTCGACTCCGGCGTCGTGCCCGGCTCCAAGGAGTACGCCGCGGAGTGCCTGCAGAACCTGACGTCAAGCAACGACAACCTACGGCGCGCCGTCGTGTCCGAGGGCGGCCTGCGCAGCCTGCTCGCGTACATCGACGGGCCGCTGCCGCAGGAATCCCCCGTCGCCGCGCTCCGGAACCTCGTCACCGCCATCTCGCCGGACAGCCTGGTGTCGCTGTGCGTGCTCCCGCGCCTCGTCCACGTGCTCCGAGAGGGCTCCGTGGGCGCCCAGCAGGCTGCCGCGGCAGCCATCTGCAAGGTCTCCAGCTCGACGGACATGAAGCGGGTGGTGGGCGAGCACGGGTGCATGCCGCTGCTGGTGCGGCTGCTGGAGGCCAAGTCGAACGGCGCACGCGAGGCCGCGGCGCAGGCGGTGGCGACCCTGATGGGGTACCCCCCGAACGCGCGGGACGTCAAGAAGGACGAGAAGAGCGTGCCGAACCTGGTGCAGCTGCTGGACCCGAGCCCCCAGAACACGGCGAAGAAGTACGCCATCTCCTGCCTGCTGGCGCTGTCGGCGAGCAAGCGGTGCAGGAGGCTGATGATCTCGCACGGCGCCATCGGGTACCTGAAGAAGCTCTCGGAGAAGGACGTCGCCGGCGCGAAGAAGCTGCTGGAGAAGCTGGACCGCGGCAGGCTGCGCACTCTCTTCAGCAGGAAGTAGGCACGATCCGGAGCAGCAGCTAGTAGCGAAGCTCTCCTTCTTTTTGCCGTAAACCTGTATAAAAGTCCCGTCTTGTTTCATAGCCTCGATGAAGTGAAAGTGCGGCAGAGCGGTGAAGAGAGGGAGAGACGGAGAGTAGTCGTGTTCATGTGAAGTGAAACATATCGCGTTGTAATTTCGCTGGCTAATGTGTGTGTCAGGCAGTTCGTTCGTTAGCTCGTACTCGTAAGTCCTAACCTAAGTCTAATAAAAATTTCTTCAGGCAAAGATCATTTTGTACAGTTTTGTTATGCTTGCAAGGTGGTAATGGATCATGACTCTTATACGTGTTTAGCTCAAAATTATATAAGTGTGGAATTATTTAAATGTAGAGTCTGATCCATTTAGAGATCGGTTTTTAAATTATCTAGACTAAATTTTAAGAACCTTTGCCATCTAGCTTGCTTTTCATCTGCTATGTGAAATCTAGCTGATGTTTCGTTCTGCAACGTTCCAATCTTTTAGAAGATCAGGGTGACGCCTCCGGTTCAAGTCTCCTCGGCTCTGAATGCACACAGGCACGAACCTTGTCGCGTTCCTGCACATCGATACTGGTATCAACCCTGCACATTGATCCTCGAGTTAACACCCTAACCTTTGATCCTTTGATCAAAGCTGTCGGCGTGTCCTTTGAGTTGAGTGTCACAGAATCCGGCGAAGTGCTGATGATTGTGTCATCACTGTGCCAAACAGCAGCTTCTGGTGGAGTGCTGACTGCCGAGTGGCGAGCGACCAAGACATATTGGAGCATGATGCGGACAAATCGCAGATGGGCGTCCTGCACGCGCGCGTCGGCAATGATTGCCAGACAACGGCATGCCGTCGACCATACTCGTCCAGTCCGTGCAGGCGGCGGCGGCCGGTGGCGGTGGAGCTGCTGGTGATCTAATACACGCATCCTGTCCGCCGATCAGCTGGTGATCCGCGACGGTGGACAGGCGCCAGGTAACATCGAGCTGAATCTTTTTTGCTTTCGCCGTACGTGCGTGCTGGCGTGCTGCTGTAACAGGACGTGAACATTTTGTGAGGCACGATTTCGCGATTGTCCGGCATGTTTAGGTGACACGGCCCTTTCCTACGGAAGTGTGGATGGCTAGATGCAGGCAACTTGACGGGATGGAAGTGATTCGGCGTCACGTCTGTGGATGCAGGACTGGATAGAATTTCCTATTTGGATACCACGATCAAAGGTTGTAGCTGAATATGAGGTGGTAGAAATAAATAGAATCCAAATACCAGGCCTCGTTCCTTTATAATACGATCTAGCTTCTGCCCGAGACGGCAATGCCATCCGTGTGGGTGCAGAACAGAACCATCCACACGGAGAACCAAACAGTGGCAGCGATATCCTCAGGAGGCTTACCTCTGAGTCTCTGACCCGCCCAGATTGCTCTCGGGGTCTCGCTCCTGCACGCTCATCGATACGGATGAGAGAGAAGTAGAATAAAGGAAGAATATTTGTAAAATTAAGGACCAACGGTAGTTACTCCTGGATTATGAGTGATTGATGATGTTACGTGGATTTGGTGTATCTCCTGACTTATGACGTGGAGATGTAGGATGCAACGTGAAGGTCGACGGCATGCGGTGAAGGTTAAGCGAAATGTTCATGCCGATGGACTAGGCGGTGAAGGATGAACATGAGTAGACTTGGACCGAAGGATATGAAAAATCTGGACGGAGTCAAGGACGGTCCACGTGATGCACGGAAGAGCAAGAGTATATGGATGTGATGAAGACAGCGTTGGTCAAGACAAGGAGGAAGATGATGGCAAGTTCGAGTAGGCTGACCTAAAACAATCCTGGTGATGCCTAGAGCGTTGGGAGGGGGTGAACAGGCGTACCTGAAAAATCGGAAAAATTCTTCGTAGGAATTAAATGTGTCGGAACTTCCGACACTGGATCGGAACTTCCGACAAAACTAAAATTCTTATACAAAATTCAAAATTAAACTTGAAACTGCAGAAGCTGGCTGAATCAAAAGTTACACAATGATACTAGGAGACTTCTGCAGGTGATCTTTGCAAGTACAACAACTCGAGTACGTAGATCGTCGTAAAATAAACTCTACGTCAATAGGAACTAAATAAATGCAATAACCACAAAACACAAGAGATTTGTTCCCGAAGTTCACTACCACTAAGGAAGCTACGTCTCCGTTGAGGAGCTCACAAAGAGCCGGATTTTCCACTAACCCTTTACCTCACTCAATCAACCACAAAGGAGGATTGAGTCACTTACTATAAAATCCATAAAGGATAGGCTAATACAAATTTTCCGGGGCGCACAAACATGAGAGGACGCTCCACGGACGACACGGACGACACTAAAACATCTAGAAGTAAGCTTCAAGAGTAACAAACCTAAATCGAAAGATGAGTATGCTTCAAGTGCTCTTGAGATGAACTTGGCTGCTCTTTCACTTAAAAGGTTGAGTCTCACACCTCAATCTTGCTCTCACTCAAGCCCTAACTCAAACCAACTAAAGAATTAGCTCAATGAGGGTTTTAAAAGGAGTAGTAAATACTCTTGGAAGTGTTTGTTTCGGGTTAGGTCAGCACCAAATGAAGGGGGACCAAGAGGGTATAAATACCCAAGCCTAAAAAATTAGCTGTTAGTGCACTGGTTAAGTGATTGTCGGAACTTCCGACAATTTTAACACAGCAGGCCGAGAATCTCAAACTTCCGACACATACTGAAATAGACAGTAAACTAGATGCACAAGTGTGTGATTTTGTGTCTCTCCTTGATGGTCAGCATCTCAAATAAGCACTTTGACACCTTCATACTATCCATTCGCATCCCTTGAGGTGTTTTCTAAACTCAAATTCAAAATATAAAATAAGTAAAGATCTTCTTTTAAGTCCAACACCATTCTTTAAGCAAATTTGGCGTCTTTTCTTACTTTTTTTATTTCATTGAATTTTAACCCATCAAAAAAATTGATAAACTCATTAGCTCCTTAATTTTGTATATCATCAACACCAAAACCCACTTAGGAAGCCGAATGCACTTTCAAATTCCCATTTTTGGTGATTGATGACAACACAATTAAGGCTCACAATAAATTCAGTAAAACATTTTGAATTCAATTATATAATTGAACTCCTCCTTAATATGTGCATTCATCAAGATAGATTCAAAAATAGCCTCAAATACTATTTGCACATATTAAGAAAGATTTCTTTTATATAATTGCATTCGCGGGGTGCAATATGTGATAGATATCAACGTGATGCACATGACAAGATATATCACAATAACAAAGTGAAAATGAACAAACACCAAGTCATGAGCATCACAAAAGCAATAAGGTTCTAAGATCACACTAGCATAGAGAAACTCAATAAAGTTTAACAACATTAAAAATCTCATTGGGTACACCAGATATTATACAAATACAAGTTTCATTTGTCCACAAGTACAAGAGTTTAAAGTTCAACGTTTCAACGACGAAGCAAATATAGATAAAGCAGTCACAAAACCTATGGTGAGCTCACTCCCCCTTTGACATCAAGCACCAAAAAGGAGAGACCCTTCCATAGCCACTACTTGTCATTGTCATCGTCATCTTCGGCAATTTTACCCTTGAGGGGTATTTGGGTTGTGTGATGTTTTGATCATTTAACCAGACGCATATACATAGAGAGTGGGCTCGTTTTGGAAGCTATTTTTTGAAAGGTCCTCCCATTTATTTGTGAAAGAGAGTTTGTTAGGATCCGACAGAGGGAGTAAGGAGTGACTCTTAGGATCCGACAGAGGGAGTAAGGAGTGACTCTTTGTTTGAGTTTTTTGCCATCTAATGCTTTGATTTGGTTAGGAATGGCGTGTAATTAGATCTCGTGAAGTAATCTAAACGTCAATCTTTTGTCATCCTGAGTGTTTTTATTTTTCTTTATTTTCGAGTAATTTTCGGATGATTTTTCATTCTTTGTTTTTTGCTACAATTAGGTTCAGATTTCTTGAGGAATTTTGATGCTAGAACATATGTGATCAAGTCTAGGTGATCGCCTATCAAATCCCTCCCCGAGCACCTCAAGTTTCTTGTTTCCCTTAAATTTCCTCCTATTCTAAAGTTCTCGGGATTTTGTGAAATTGGAGTTAAAGGCTCTTTTCCCTAGATCTATTAGCTTAAGGTTAAGGATGTATGGCTGAAATTTCGTTTGAATTGTTGAGAATTGAGAGAGTAATTTGATATCCAAGTTTATAAAGCTCTTGTGCTCTTTTCTTTGTTTGCCTCTGTTCTTGTTCTTGCAGGCAAGGTGATGGATTGAAATTTTCATGCCGATGGACTAGGCGGTGAAGGATGAACACAAGTAGGCTTCGACCGAGGGATACGAAGAGTCCGGGCGGAGTCATGGGTGGTCCACGTGGTGCACGGAAGAGCAAGAGTACATGGATGTGATGAAGACAGCGTCGATCAAGTTAAGGAGGAAGGCGATGGCAACTTCAAGCAGGCTGCCCGTGCAGCGTGAGTGCAAAGACTTGAAGGCGTCGTGGCACTTGGTGGAGGCCGGACACACGTCGACATCGTGGTCGTGCGGCGACCAAGTGGAGATGGCAGGTTTCCCAGTTTGGGCCTCAAAAATGGGGGCACGTCTGGTGCGGTCGGATGGCGGCAATGGAGGGCACGTGGCGTCATCGCGAAGCTTGCGTTGAGGGGAAGCAAAATCGTGAAAACGGTGCGTCAGTCTGGTGCTCCGATAAATAGTTTGAGAATTTTATCCCTGAGGGGTATTTGGGTTGTGTGGCGTTTTGGTCATTTGCCAGATGCATATATACAGAGAGTGGGCTGGTTTGGGAAGCTAATTTTTTGGAAGATCCTCTCATTTGTTTGTGAAAGAGAATTTGATTAGATCTGAGAGAGGAAGTGAGGAGTGACTCTTTGTTTGAGCTTTTTACCATCTAATGGTTTGATTAGGTTAGGAATGGCTTATAACCAGACCTTGTGAAGTAATCTAAACGTCAATCTTTTGTCATCCCGAGTGTTTTTGTTTTTCTCTATTTTTGGGTGATTTTTGGATGATTTTTCATTCTTCGTTTTTTTGCTGCAATTTGGTTCGGATTTCTTGAGTGATTTCGGTGCTAGGATATATGTGGTAAAGTCTAGATGGTCGCCTATCAAATCCCTCCCCGAGCACCTCGAGTTTCTCCTTTCTCTTAAATTTCCCATGGAGCGCCGTATCTTTCAGTTTGATGAGGCTGAAATTTCGTTTGAATCTGCTGAGAATTGAAAGAGTAATTTGAGATCCAAGTTTCGAAAGCTTTTGTGCACTTTTCTTTGTTTGCCTCTGTTGTTGTTCTTGCAGGCAAGTAGGCAACGAGCGCGAGCTGATGAAGGAAGGGGACGCGGTGCGGTAGCCCAGGCATTCGCGGTCGAGGCGCCGCAGGCGCGGCGCGCGCGGCAGGCAGCGGGCGGCGGCTCGCAGGGCCAGCGGCAGCAGGCCGGCGCCTGCAGCACGTGCGTGGGCAGGCCAGCACGCGCGGCTCACGCGGCCAGGCGTGCGCTCAGGGCAGCGGCCCAGCAGCGAGCGCGTGCCAGCCCAGCTCGCAGCCAGGCACGGCCAGCAGGCCGGCTCGCGGCGCGCACAGCCCAGCGCGCACCAGGCCTACCAACGGCCGGCAGCGGGGGCAGGCAGCCCTGTGGCGTGCAGGCAAGCCGGCAAGGGCAAGCGGCCCGGAGACGAAGCTGCTCTGCACAGCAGCAGGCTGACAGCAGCAGGTGGCCCATGAACATCATTCGCAGGTGAGCTGCTTGAGTGCTTGGCACATTTATTCTCGGTTCAGATTAGTGTAGGCCGGCAGCTTAATTTTGGTTTGCTCCTGTGAGATGTCATTTTCATTCAACAGTGCTACTTGCTTTGGATGATAAAGAACAATTGATTAATCTTTGCTTGAATGCTCTGGTCAATCATTTGTGTAGTTAATTAGCTTGCTGACTAAATGAACTTGAGCTTGTGTTTTTAGTTCACAGCTTTTCAGCTCGGTTTTCTTGCTTACACCTGTATCTTGCTTGTTGGTGCACTTGCTCTTTACTCCCCGGTCACATGCTTAGCTAGTGTTTTGTAGCTTGTTCTTGCTAATCTCTACTAGTTCTTCGCGCGCTTGGTTAACTGAATTTGATGATATCTTCGCTTGATAATCTGCTTTGAGTTTGAACCTGCTTTGTGTCGAGCTTTTTTGAACCATTTCTAAGATGAGCTTTCAACCAGTTGACTCGTATCATCCTGATGGTGTGATGTGGGGTGGTAATTGGATATAGGTCTTGTTCTCGGATCATAGAGACTTTGTTCTCGGATTAAAAGCTTCCATTCATTCCTCCTTCCGGTTGCCATTTCGGTCCTTCAAAAATACGCCTGTAGTTTTGGATAATTTGGCATCTAGAAAGAGGGAGTTCCTAAGTTCGTAGAACCTAATCGAATGAAGCAAGCGAGAGTACCTGTTGGAATATGTGGGCTTTTTGCCTAATATTTGCAATTAAAGAATTAAAAGCCCACTATTAAATGCTAAGCAAGTTATTGTATAATTCTGTAATTAAAGTGGAAGAGGATCCCAACCGACTTAAATGATGAACTGTGAGTACACCGCTTGTGAAACCGGTAAAAGAATATTGGCGAGCCACGCGCGTGCGCTCACCGTGCCGAGGTCGTGGCAGTGGGCGTGACGAGACGAGACGTGCCGAGCCTGAGCCTGATTATGATGAAGTAATGGAGATTGACTCTACAGAGATTAATCATGGTTCATTCTGGCGATTGATTCTATGAGTTAATTGCCATTACGCTGTTCGATGGCGTCCAGGTGCGTCCTCCCATCTCCTAGCCTGCCATCTATAAAACCAGGCTCCTTCTCCTCTTCTTCTACATGAGACATACACATCTCTTTTCTCTCCGCATTCTCATCACCAACGCCGCGCGCATATCTCTGTGTAGAACCTCCGGAACCATTGTCCGCTGAAGGTCCTGCATAGAACAGCGGGGCAATTAGATTTTTAGGAGCGTCTCCACGCAACTGCTCGCCCAGAACCGTGACGCCTTCATCGGCTGGCAAGGCGACTACGTCCACCTGCACAACTCCGTCCCTCGTCGCCACCGCCCGTACACCTTCGTCGACTAAGTACCACTACTGGTTCGTGGGACTGCACTACAAACATCTTCCTGCACCGAAATCATTCGACTACTTCAAGCAGGCTAATTGAGCATGTCTGCTCCAGCCGGTAACCGGGCATTCGGTGCCATTGGCACCGGACCCACCCCGGGATATAATCTGATACTCCTCTTTTTATTAGTTTCATCGTTAAATTCGTGTTAACTCTGAACACATGCGCATGTCTTGATTCACTCACCATAGTCATGAAATTATTAATAGCCTACAAGTGTAATTTTTGAAATAAAGTGAACCCAAAAATACCTAATTATCTAACAGTACCTAAACCTATTGATCATAAAAGAAAGTCGCTATTATCATTATCCATATCCATATGCTGATTCAGCAAGCCAAGCAAGTAAGAGGATGCGTGTTAGCAGGACAGCTTTCACGCTAGTTGCTCTGCTTGCCCCTTCGCTTGTTTGGAGTTGGTATTCAATTTTTCTTTCTATTAAAAGATCACATCAGTCGAGATAAAGGAAAAAAAAAGCTTCTCTATAGCCTCTACGTTTTGAGACATTATAGCTTTGGGATCGACCCCGGTAAAAAAAAAGGAATCCATAATAACTTAGGATCCATTGTTGTGTGCTAGCGGTGCCTAGGGCTTCGATGCTTCGAGTACGAGAGAAGCAATGGTGGGTGGCAGCAGTGTGTCCCTTTTATATGGCCGATTTTGATAGGTTCATCTTGTGATGTAAGGAAAGTATATCCGTATTTTCGAGACGGTCGGGCAAGAAGACTACTTCGACGATGAGACGGTGGGCCTCTCGTAGTCTGGTCGAGCCCGGACATGGTTGAGCACCGCGAATCAAATAGAAAAAGTCTTTTTTACCTCTCTGAATTTTAGGCAAGTCCGCATTTCCTTCCTAAGCTTTTTATCAGCTTAAAGCTTAAAGTTTAGGGAGATAAAAAGGAATTTTTCCAATCAAATGAGCCCACATATGTTTCTAGCCCAATCCGCACAAAATACAATAAGCGAGGCAAAGCCCATTCAATCAGTCCGTGGTGTTCCGGGCCACGACACGCAAGCGCCGCAGCTTGCTCGGCCCACGACATCGGTTCGGTCTGGACTCTCTGTCTTTGGAGGTGCTGCTGGTGAGATGAGTCCCTGCCGAATGTACATGCAGCTCGCTCTGCGGATTGGGTCTTGCCTGTGATGATTAATCGTACTAGATGATGGCGTGTTACGGACATGGGCGAAGCTTCGAGCACCGTGGTAGCATCATAGCTAGTTTCAGAGAGTGATAGTATTTCAGATGCAATTTCCATGCTCTGAGTATCATATGTTTCTTTCTGATTACAATTTTTTGTTTTCTCGGTTAGTGGTGTACTACAAATCCAACATTTCAACTATCTGAAAAAACGATGCAGATGTTGCTGTATCTGAAGAGGATGTCGGCTTGATTTTTCGATCCAGTGTGATCACGAAAGCAATTTCTATTCAGACAACACTTTTCCTGACAAAGCCACCACTAGTACTGTAATAAGATCTTCCTGCTATTTCATCTCTCGAGTGTTTTCCTTCCGTCTCTTGCCTCCTGGCTTGATTGTCTCCGAGATTCGGCGATGGGGTCCGCAACTCGCTCATAAAAACCTGCAGTTACCCGCTTTCAGTAGCGCAGCGACCGTGCAAGCACCTGTTGCTGCTCAAGTGCTCATGTTCCTGATTCCTGATGCAAACACATCGAGTTGCTACTGGTCAGCATCAACTCCTTCAGTGCCACGCGGCCACCAAAGCCTCTTTGGTCTAATGATCTGTCGGTACGCGTGGCCCCTGCTGCCGTGGCATCGATCGATGGCGCTGCTCCGTGCCGCCGAGACTATGGTAAGCCGTGCATCGTCTTGCATCCCATGTTCTTCGTAATGATAAGTCTACTAGGCATTGCTCAGTGGAATTTGTGCTGTGGTGGGTCGACCTCATCACCTACACGATGACAGCACTTGCACCAGATAATCTTTTCTTTTATGGGGGACACGGCAGACATTCGTCCAAAGTAGATCACTATTATATTGGTTCGCTTGATCTTCTGGTTTTACAGCGACCGGCTTCGCATATACTACTTAACAAGGAGCAGGATGCTTTAGTTGACAAAACCAGCCGAATCTTGCCAACCTGATCCTTATCTTCTTGGTCCTGTTCATGCTGACTGCTGATGCAATACTTTATCCCTTCCCTTGAAGGATCCAGCTCTGCCTCCACTCTTATCAGGTGGTAACAGGGCAGGGTCATGCAGGAAATCCTGCCAGATGATAACAATTAACAAGCATGCATGCGTGTTCAGAAAATCCTCATATTCAAATTGAAGCAAGTATATACAGATCACATCAGGACCAGGAACCTCTTTCATCAGATGCACTCTAGATCCTCATCTGCATCTCGTCCCATACATACATGTCGCGGCAAGTCCTAAAACCAAAAATAAGTCTTGTACATAGCTACTGGGGCTTATTGTGATCAGAAACCAAACCAGAACAGGCAGAGCACACTCAACAGACCCCAACCAAGGAGACGGCTAAGAATGAAGCGGCGGCGGCTTGTGTACTGTCACAGCATGAACGCCATGGAGTTGAGAGTGGCGAAGCGGGACCACATGTCCGCCGTGGCGGCCCTCGGCCGCCGCGCCACGCTCCGGCGGAGCTCCTCGAGCCTGGACAGGAGGAGCACGATCCGGCGGCACGGGACGATGACGAGCGTCAGCGGGATGAACCAGACGCCCAAGTCCACCACCAGCATCTCTCTCCGGCCTCTCCGCTCACTGCTGATGGCTCTGCAAATCTTTGGGGTGAGCTAGCTTTCGGTAGCTTCCTTACCAGCGCGGCGGTGCTCCCTGATCTTTATATAGTGGAGGCCTTAGTTCTTTTGCTCTCTCAGTGGAGGGCCATCAGCAGACTTTGAGTCAGTGCACAATGTTAGTGCTATCGGAGGGCCCACTTCACTGCCTGCATGTGGGGCCTGGTCCGGGTCAATGGTTTAGGCCTGTCTCAATGGAGTTTCATAAAATATTTCATAAGCATTAAATGTTATGCTATGTCAGCAAATTTGCTGATATAAGTAGGGTAGTTATAAGAAAAGAGAAGAGAGAGCTTGAGAGATTAGTTTTATCACCATAACACGCCTCGGTTAATAAATTCCAATCTTGATAACTGTACAATCATAAAACTGATCTTGTGTAGTACTGGTAGCTTTGTGAGCTAAGATAGCCGGTGTTCCACGCCTATTGATATATGGCCTGAAATTACTGAAAAGTTCATTCAGTGTTACCAACTGGTCCAGTAGCGGTAGAAACTCCCACCGTATTTTCCGGCCACTTGCCGGAAACCGTAGGAGCGATGCGCCTAAAATCCTCCCTCATTCAGGGTTGCTGTTGCATTTTCTTCTTTGCAGGCCAAAACAAACCACCCAGCTGAGTCATGAAAGCTACCAAGGGTAGTCCGGACTGGAGTTACCGTCTCTTTGTGCACTGCCTGCCTTGGTGTACACTTGCTTTTTTTTTTAAAGGATCAGTGTGCAATAGTTAATGAATAATTAAAGAGTACTGTACAGTAGTAGCCTTCACAACAAAGCCACCCCCAGGTCGGACCAGACTGTCCTTTTTTGTTTGATGATGACCAAGTAGCTTGCAAGGTTTCGCTTTCACACAAGGTAATTAGGTGCAAAAGCCACAAGGTTAGATATCTTTATTTTTAAAAAATTATGGCCATACCATAAACTAGAAATAAGTTCCTCTCAGAGAAAGTAAAGGATAGAAGCTGGATGGTGGAGGCACAGATACACCTCGATGAATCAGTGGATTCATGATAGCTTCTCTTTTCACACTCTACACTTTGTGCTTTTGCAACTGCCTACTGCACACTATACGATCTCGGAGGCACGATCACTATTATTGCTGGAGTCTTCGCGTGGTTGCCAAGGCAGGCTACATACCCAGATTAGCCGAGCATGCATCTCTTTCTTTCTGAAACGTTCTCACCCGTGAGGAACGCGCAGAGCCTGACGGATGGAATGGAATCTAATCACGGTTTCGTCGTGCTCTCCGGTTCAGTTAGCGGATCGATCGAGCTGTACCGCACGCACCGGATGCCATGGCAGGTGGCGCTGCTCCGGATGAGGCACGGCAGCGCGAGCCCTTTCGCCGAGGCTTTCGTCGGCGGACACGGAAGGCACGGGGCCGTGGAAACCGCAGGCGGCAGGCATGTGGACACGCCCTCCGGCCCCGGGTCGAGCTCGCGCTCGCTCTGGTGGGAGATTGCGTGAGGATCTTCCTGCCTGCCCCGTTCCCTTTCCTTGGCTCGGCTCCACCTCACTTTCAGTCACCCATGGAGTGGAGCGGCAGCGCCGAAGAAGAAGCCGCCACCGTAAGCAGCGTGAGTGCCCAAGGTATTCCGCGTGAACAAAAATGCAGACTGCCTACTCGTCGCTTCGGCGTCAGGGCCATCAATCAGGTGCTTGCTACTAGACGAACGCTACCACGTCGGTAGATGCTTGTGCCGAAGCCACCCGGCCGGGTGTGGTCGTGCACAGACAGCACAGTGCTACTGCTCGCATGTAGCGATGTACGTCTCCTGCGGAGCCACGTCTCGCCGGCCAGCGAGGGGAACAGTGCGTGAGCGGTCTGGCGGCATCGGTGCCGGCGAGCTGGCGGTCTCCGGTGGCGGCGCGGCGGCGAGATGCATACATGGGGGCAGTGGGGTCCGATCCGGTCCGGAGGACCATGAACTCACAAGCGTGGCCTCATCCCCCGGGATATACGAGATGGTAGCACTGGAATTCGGTGTTTGACGGAACAACTAGGTGACTGTTGATTGCTGAGACTTGAGTACTGTACTGTTTTTTTTCCTGCACTCGAGTGAGCACAACTGACAAGTCTCGATGGTCGAGCTGACGCATGCAGTCGGTGTGTGCTGTGTTCGATGGAAAGGTTGATCCAGGATTCTAAACAGCAGCCACAACCATGATCACAAGAAAAAAAAACAACAGCAGCCACCACCATGGGCCGCAGGCATGTACATGTTGGTCTGGGCTATTGCCACGTACATATTGCTGTCATGTTTCAGCCCAAGCCCAGTTCTGATTCCAGCCCATGCCGACCCATAGATGGAGCCCGCCCAATGAAGAAGCAGCAGGAGGCGCAGCGCCGTCCAAGGCACGCCACGCCACAGCAGCAAATCAGCAGCGCTTCCGTTTCCGCTGCAGGCTGCAGCTCAGCCGGGGGAGACGTCGGAGATCAGCGATGGCGGGGGGCGTGGACCTCCCCGTGGTGGACCTCGCGTCCCAGGACCTCCGCGCCGCCGCCGCCTCCGTCCGCCAGGTGACCTCGCCCGATCCCTCCGTGCCCTCAAACTTCCCGCGAAGCCTCTCTGCTTCGCGGGCGCAGCAGCGACTGAGCGCGCGCGCGCCTCTCACGAGCGATTTGGTTTCGTGCAGGCGTGCGTGGAGCACGGGTTCTTCTACGTCACCAACCACGGCGTGGACGGCGCCCTGATCGAGGCGGTGTTCGCGGAGAGCAAGGGCTTCTTCGACCTGCCCATGGAGGAGAAGATGAAGCTGCAGAGGCGCAACCACCGGGGGTACACGCCGCCCTACGCCGAGAAGCTCGACGCCTCTTCCGAGTTCGTAGGTTGGGTATCTCTGTCCTCGTCGGCTCCTCCTCTGCGCTTGGTGTGGGAGTTTTGGTCTGAGTGACTGCTGTTGCTTAGCACATGGCAGGTGCTTTAATAACGCCACTTGGTCAGTTGGTGCCGGAGCGCCTCACCGATGGAGCTAGTAGTGCTCTTCCTTAAGATTAGAAAATTTAGAGGATTTACTGTTCCCACCTGCGACGTTTCAGTAGCGCCAGTTTGTTGTTGTATAGAATGGCTCACTGGCTGTGACAGCTAAAACTGAACTAGAACCATGATAGGCCTGTTTCTTTCAGAAATGTGTCGTTCGTTGCTCGTTTTTCCTGGTGCTAGCTACAAACATGAAGGTATATTCATTTGGTGGAACCTGTCTTGCTTCAGTTATTTGATTAGGCTGTGCATGAAACTTGGAACCATATGCACTGGTTGAGGACAGTTCCATAGAGAATGGATAAGTACTGAAGAAACCATTCGGCATGTCCAGGGGGCATGTCGTTGTCGCATGCAGTTTGAAGTGTCATCCGCATAGATTTGATCACTTAAATTTATGGTGCTTGTAATGATATGGTTAATCTGTCATAGGAGATTTTTGGAATTTTTGACTCCTATGCCAAACTCCCTGTAATTTTCTTCTGCCTACCTAATGAAAAAACAGATCTCCTGCTAAAAAGTATGTTCATTAAAAAACATATAGTTCAATCTACTATTGCTTTCTGAATTGCGATATTACAGGAGACCTCAAGGAGAGTTTCTACATTGGGCCTATTGGGGACAGTGATCTGCAGAATGATCTAAACCAATGGCCTTCTGAAGGTACTTATCTGCTTTGCCATCTTTTAGCAACTAATAAGTATGCTGTCTGCCATCTTGCTTTATATCCATGGACATAATTCATGTTATCAGATGACTATTATGTGCTCTGAACATTTGCTTCTTTTTCTGGCTATCTGTAGAGTGCTTTCCATCTTGGAAGGAGACAATGAAGTCGTACATTGCAACTGTTCTGTAAGTCCTTAAAACAAATAAAGAAAATCTTTGGAAGAAACGTTTTGTATATTTGATAAGATAAAATTGTCTATGGTATTGATTTATGCTGTTGCTTATTCCCTACTAGGGATACTGGCAAAAGGATACTCTCTCTAATTGCTTTGGGTTTGGATTTGGATGCTGAATTCTTTCACAAAATTGGTGCATTGGACTGCCCGTCAACGTTTCTTCGGTTACTGCATTACCCAGGTTCCAGTACTCCATTTCGTTGTATGTCATTATGGAAGAATCAAAGTTTAGTGTAATATTTATGAAATGCTGCACTACATTCTTAATCTTGTTTTTTTGTGTTTCTTCTCATATGGTTCAGCAGTTCTTTGTGAATTTCCCATGCTCCCAAAAAAAATTAAAATAGAGAAACTACACAAATGGAAATACAGGTGTTCTTTTGTCTTGGATGCACATGTTACTCTTAAGAAGGAGACACCATCCTATGTTTTGTTGCTTGCCTGGTTTGGAGTTGGGGAGCATAACTACTGCGTCCACAAAATATTTAGGGAAAAGGGTCAATTCGCATATTTATACTTGCATGCTCTCACGTGTATTTGTACAGAAACTGGTATGTACTTAAATCCATATTTTATTAAAAATTAATTTCGATTTATTTGAACATGTTCATACTTAGTGTATTAGCATCTTCTAGCAGAGGCTATGCAGAGCCGTACATCTCTCTTTCCGATAGTTCAAAGTATCTACCTTACTGCTGTGTACTGGAATGCAGTCTTTGTTATTGAAGTACACTCTCTGAAGCAATGTTGATGTAAGGTATATAATTTTGTTGGGTAGTTTTTTTTCCTGTTCTTCTACTATACGGTAAGTGGGTGAACAGACAGACAAAAAGCATGGGACGTCTTTAAGTTGCTTCTAGACGCTGTTAGTCCTGGTGACCTGAGTGTTTTTCTTTTCTTTTTGTATTATTGAGCCATCGAGCAACTTTGTGTTATGTGCTTACACAGTATTTCCTGTTTATTGGTTCAACACAGGTGAAGTAAACGAGTCTGATAGTGGAAACTATGGTGCATCAGCTCACTCAGACTACGGTGCGATAACCCTTTTAGTAACAGATGGCACTCCTGGCCTGCAGGTATAATATCTATTCCAAAAAAAATTAGCTCATCACCTTCAGTTTTATTCAAATTTTGTACCTAGTACTCGTGTACTACAAGTCTACCACCACCCAAATGGAACATGGGCTCTTAAAAACTCGACCGGTGGGGGAAGAACCGCCCCCACGGCATTGCAATTAAGAAGGGGCAGTATGACCCCGGCCGAGAACCCCCCGAACCCTAGCCCATGCCCATATGGGCCAAACCAAACTTGGGCCGGCGTATACCGTTACCCAGGCCGGCGCACTGCACCATAGCCTGGGCCGGCGACACACCACAGCCACAGGCCAGCGAGCACAGCGAGGGGATTTTTTTGGTGCAATACCAGGGTTCAAACCCTGGTCGGTGGGCACGACCACAACCAGCCACACCACTGAGCTATTGCTCAGTTCGCGGAACATGGGCTCTTTGTTTCATAAAGTAGACACGGTGGCCTCATCAACATTTATGTTATGGTTTCTTACGCTGTTAGGAGTGTACAGATATGCAGGGAGAAGGGTAGGGATCCTCAGCTATGGGAAGACGTTCATCACATTGATGGGTAAATGCTCATTTTATGAATTCCATGAATAGAAAGTTAGAAACTCTAATATGGCAGTTCAGTGCCCTCTACAGCGAGTATAATTTGTTGTTCTGTTAACTTCTGGACACCTGTTTTGGTTGTACTACTATTCTTCAGATAATTCCTTCCAGGTACAGAACAATCTTACCGGCCCTTGTGTTGCTTGTAGGGCCTTTATTGTTAATATTGGCGACTTGCTAGAAAGGTGGACAAATTGTGTTTTCAGGTATCATCCTTCATTACTTTTGTTGATTCATTGTGTGCTAGTATCATAGATCATAGATATCATCAACTATAGCAGCAGACTAGCAGTTCGAACTGCATACACATATTTTTCCTTGTTCAGAGTAGGCAAATGTGATAAAAGATAAAATGTTCCTCTTAAGTCATAGTAAAGGTTATTAATTTTGTCTTGTCAACATCATAATTCATAAACATGTTTCCTGGCATTGTAGTTGCATATATATGATCGAGAAGATTCTCTTGCAGTTCTGTTTTATTTTGTCTTGTGCACTTATATATTCCAATTCATCTCTGCAAAAGAAAACCCTTATATATGAACTTTGATTGCTATCCGTTATCCTGTAACTTGTAGATCTACACTGCATCGTGTTGTTGCTGTTGGTAAAGAGCGGTATTCGGTGAGTCCGTTCAAATTTCCTACTTCAAGAATTTCAGCTCCCGTTAAAGGAGCGGAATAGCCCTTTACACAGTTTTTTTTAATGTATCAGGTAGCTTTCTTTCTTGACCCAAACTATGATACGGTGGTTCAATGCATCGAAAGTTGTTGCAGTGAGGCAGATCCACCGAGGTCCCATCTCTCAGCTTAACATTTGGCTAGTTTTATTTGCAGTTGCTTCTCATGCCTTCTAAATCTTTACACCTCTTCAGGTTTCCACCTATCAGGAGTGGTGAATATATAAACGGGCGGATAAATTCCACATACAAATAATCATCCATCGTTACATTCCACACACAAATAATCATCCATCATTACATGTGTAAAGCTATGCACCTTTATAACCGCTTGTTGCCATATTCTCGTTTGATCCCGGATCTAAAATTAATTAGCTTTCAAGAACACGCAGAGAGCTAAGCGTGTGAACTGAATCTCCCTCCCCATGTATCGGTCTTGCACCGGGACGACTGCACTTTCTGGATTTGCTGCCGCCATCAGCCACCGGTCATGCATCGTCAGCAAGTAACCGTCGTCGTCGGCGACTGCCGACTGGCATCGCGTTGCGTCCATGCATTTCACGCGGTGCAATCAGGTAACAAGCGGGTGTCAGAATCACACGTTTCCAGAGCAGTTTTTCTCCCTGTCTAGCAGGTGTTCGATGCTCGACCTGTGACAGTGTTGCCAAGCACTTCCTCTGAAGCCAAGTCACCTGCTGGCTGCTGTAATCTCTGTGACAGCATCCAGCTGATGGACTAGTAAAACCTCTTCTAGCTTGCTTCCTAGGAGGCAACCGATTCCATTACCATCAATCCCTTTCTTTGACGGGCGAGATGGCCAGGCATCTCGATCGGTTCACAGTTTCATACCTGTTGAACACGACCAACCTGCCATCTAGAAGATTAGAAGCAGGTCGGCATGCTCGAGCAGTAGGCATCAGGCCATCAGTGAGACACACTCCATTACTCTACAAGGCTACAACAAAGTGTGCGCTGCTCTAACTCAATCCATGTGTCTACCTGAAAGACTTGCTCGAGTCTCGAGTAGGCTTTTGTTACGCACACCACATGCGACTCAGTCTGAAACAGTGAGATCCGTTGGGGAACTGGGCGGCCAGCTTGCTGGCGGGAAGCATGACTTGGGAGTCGAGATGAACGGTCAAAAAGGGTTGCGTGAGTCGTGCCAGTTGATTAGCAACCAGGTGATGGTTGAAACTGATCAGCCACCAGGTGAAAGCTCTGCTCGACCATGGCCAGGAGCCCCAGGACTGACGACCAATCCAATGGTCAGCTTGACGGAACAAATCGGAGAGCCACACCAGTCGCAGCCCAACGCGCATGTCAATGCCAGGTGTCGAGGAGTTCTCTTCTTCTTGGTTGGTAATCGTCTAGAGAGAACAGTAAAAACAGCTGCTGTGACCTATCAGACACATTGTCATCAGAGAACTACTCGTGAACTTCTAGTTTCTGAAGAGTTTCTAGCAACAATGTTGTGATAGATGCAGGTACAAAGGCATGGGATCACTCTGTCTGCGGTTGCCCAACAATTACACTTAGCATTGAACCTTAATCCTTTTGTGTCAGAGAAAAACGTGGACAGAATTCCGTAGAACGACTAAATCAGCGTGCATATCTGATGCGTTGAAATTAATGGATTGTCAAGGTTTTGCCATTTTGTGTCGCAGAGACCGGAACTATTCCTTTTTTCTAAAAAGAAGGTTTTGCCGTTTTGTATCTCTCACAATTTTGATTGGATTTGCTCAACAAACATTGCAAGGATAATAAATTAAAGTTTGACAGCCTTCAACTATTAATCTGACGTAACCCTTATTCTCCGTAATTGCCCCCCCTTTGGTCCAAGATATGTATGGCACGTATGATTACTATATTAAGCTGTGCAACAGAATAAGTTTAGCTGATTTATTTTCCTTGTGCTCAGAGAAATAGTTGACATTTTGGCAGACCTTTTAATTGTTTTCTGACGAAGTAACTTTGTCATTGACATACCTGCATATCTAAACTTAGTTTCCTCTGTACAAGATTTAATGTTTCAAAACAGTACTCATAACTTCATCGTACAACATGTTGGCTAAGATGGCTGTTGACAGCTCGAATGTCAGAAGGTTGTTAATCTTCAATGCAAAATATTAGTTGACCATCGTTCTACTAAGCCAAGTCATTAAAAAGGAAAACCTAGCAAAAACAAAGAACACAATTCTAGCCATTTTAATTAGGAAATTGTATGAAGGTATATATATATATAGCAAACCAGGACGTTTAAAGTTAAATGGTTTGCAATACTTGCACAAGCATTAGTGAATGATTGCTTAACTTCTCATGACATTTTGTGCTTGTTAAATAAGAACTACTGCCTTGCATCCACATAAGTAACATGGTAGATAACATGATGATGGTATAGGTAGATAAAACACGTATAAATGAAGAAGAATGTAAAACTAATATTCCTCTCACCAAGTAATTCGGTTAAAAACCCAAACTCTCATAGAGGTGAGTTAACAACGTGTATACCAATGTCCTTGTCTGTATTGTGTTTCAAAAAAAAAATGAGCACTTACTTTTTTTGTATTATTTTGAAATACACAGCATGCCTGCGAATTTCATGATTTACAGTCAACTTTAGTAATTTATTTTAATTAGTTTTCATTTATTTTCTAGTAACCATCAAGATTAAATACTCTTGTTTCCAAGACTTGGGCACTCGGATTATCGTTTCATCTCATTTTTTTCCTTCTACCATCCTCTTCGTTTCAAAACCTCTCGCCATTAAAACCACTTGTCCCGCATTGAATTTATTTGCTAAAAGGGAAAATGAATTCTTCAAGAAGGTCAGCAAGAGTGCAATTTATTCTTTTCTCGTGTCTTGTCCTATAATGCAGATATTCAATGTTATCGCATTAAAGTGTGACGACGCAGAGGGGAAAATAAAAAGCGAAACTCAAAACACCAGTGCTGTATAATTCTACGCGCCCAAAGTCAAACAACAAATTAGCAGAGTATTAAAGCCTCAAAACAAGTTGAACTTTTCAGCTAATATCTTTCATGCGCAATTTCATAAAGCGAAAGGACGAGAAAGAATCGGTGGAGCACACATTGAAATAAGAAAACAAGCATTGACTCCATTCCCATTAGCCATTCTGCACCCCCGCCCCCCTCTTCTTTTCCTGTCTTCATAAGCCCGACAGCGAATTCTAAAAGTACTATCCTTTGTTATAGAAATATGTATAATCCTAATCAGCCTAGGCTTTCATAAATCTAATCCATAATGATATGGTAGCCGTGCATGGCCTGCAATCCCTGTATAAATACCCCTTCCCACCCTGCTCCCCTTCTCCTCATCCCCTTCCGGCTTCAGGCCTTCTTCACCCTCTGACCCTCTCTCCCTCTCGCTCTGATCCAACTGAGCCGCCGCGCGTAGCTTCCCGAAGCCACGTCCTCGAGCTGCTACGCGCCGCGCGATCCAACAACGCCCCGTGCGCGCGCGTCGTCGTACGTGGGTGATCCGCGGCCGGCCGAGATCGGCTGCGAGCCTGGAGGCAGCCACTTCGCGGCTAGACGACGAGCGCTCCCGTCTAAAACTAATCCCAGCCCCGGATCCTTTGTTAATCCTCCCCTCTCTCTTTTGCATCGAGAGATCATATCCATTTCCGCCTATAATTTAGCCTCTTGCCAGCGTTTGAACCTCCCCCTGTTTTCCCTCCAAAAGCTCCGCGCGCGCACGCACACGTGCAGCCGCAGAAGCTTCCAGCCGCCATGTGCGAGGGGCTCGTCGGCCAGCTGCTGCCGCCGTGCCTGTGCAATGCCAAGGGCGGGGGGGATGGCCGTCGGGTTGGTGCGGTCGTCGTCTCTCCGGACGTCGCTGTCGTCGTTGTGAACGACGCGGCGACCGTGGCAACCTGGAAGGAGCCGCCGCCGGTCCTGGCCGACAGGCCGTCGTTGACCAGGGGCGGCGCGGCGAGCGAGGCCGCGTCGATCCTGCGGCTGTCATTGCCGATGATCATGACGGGCCTCATACTCTACGTCCGGCCGATGATATCGATGCTCTTCCTCGGCCGGCTCGGCGAGCTCGCCCTCGCCGGCGGATCCCTCGCCATCGGCTTCGCCAACATCACGGGCTACTCGGTCCTCTCCGGCCTCGCCACGGGGATGGAGCCGGTGTGCGGGCAGGCCGTGGGCGCCAGGAACCTCCCCCTCGTCGGCGCCACCATGCAGCGGATGGTGCTTCTCCTCCTCGCGGTGTCCGTGCCCGTCGCCTTCCTCTGGGCGCACATGGAACCGCTGCTCCTGCTCTGCGGCCAGGACGCGGCGATCGCCGCCGCGGCGCAGCGCTACATTCTGCTCTGCCTCCCGGACCTCCTCTTCCAGTCGTTCCTCCACCCTCTCCGCATCTACCTCCGGACCCAGTCCATCAACTTCCCGCTCACCGCCTGCGCCGTGCTCGCCGTCGCCATGCACCTCCCCGTCAACTACATCCTCGTCTCGGTCCTCGGTTTCGGCGTCGAAGGCGTCGCCCTCGCCTCCGCCCTGGCCAACCTCAACCTCGTCCTCCTCCTCCTCGCCTACATCTACTTCTCCGGCGTCCACCGCGCCACCGGCGGCTTTACTCTTTCCGAGAAGCTGTTCAAGGACGTTACCGGGTGGATGCGGCTGGCCCGGCTCGCCGTCGAGAGCTGCGCCAGTGTCTGCCTCGAGTGGTGGTGGTACGAGATCATGATTCTCCTCTGCGGCCTCCTGGCCAACCCTAAGGCCACCGTGGCGTCCATGGGGGTGCTCATCCAGACCACGTCCCTGCTCTACATCTTCCCGTCGTCGCTCAGCTTCGGCGTGTCGACGCGCGTCAGCAACGAGCTCGGCGCGAACCGGCCGGGCGCCGCGCGCGCCGCGGCCCGCGCGGGGCTCGCGCTGAGCGCGCTCCAGGGCCTCGCCTCCTTCCTGTTCGCCGTGTCCGTGCGCGGCGTGTGGGCGCGCATGTTCACGTCGGACGCGTCCATCCTGGCGCTCACGGCGTCGGTTCTGCCCATCCTCGGGCTGTGCGAGCTCGGCAACTGCCCGCAGACCACCGGCTGCGGGGTGCTCCGCGGGAGCGCGCGCCCCAAGGACGGCGCGCGCATCAACCTCGGCGCGTTCTACGGCGTCGGCACGCCCGTGGCCGTGGCGCTGGCGTTCTGGGCGGGGCAGGGCTTCAGGGGCCTCTGGCTCGGCCTCCTCGCCGCGCAGGCCGCCTGCGTCGCCGTGATGCTTGTGGTCATCTCCCGCACGGACTGGGCCAAGCAGGCCGAGCTCGCGCAGGTGCTCGCCGGAGTCGCCGCGCCCCTCGGCGGCGACGGCGGCGGCGAGCGCGCCGATGTGAACGGAGACGACGGTGGGAAAGACACGGCGCCGCGTGTCAAGGTTGCGGCGCCCCATGGCGACGAGGACTCCAGCTTGCTCATCACTGTGCAGGTCTGACCGGCACTAGGCCTCGACAGCGACGGCCGTCTACGTATGAATCACGGTAACTAGCTGGTAGGCATGGTATATAGTAGGTGTGAAGTGAAACAAGATTTTTTGCAGTCCAAACATTTTTTTGTGGTGAGTTCGTATGGGTTGGTGGTGTCTGCTTGAGGAAAAGTACGTGTACCACGTTATTGCGGAAAAACACCTGAGACTTTGAGGTGAAAAAAGCTAGGTGTTTTCTGTAATTACGTGGCTATACTAGGTCTTTAAGTGACCGCTGGTAATATCTAGGTGGCCTGGATGCCAACATATTTTTGTACCTTTTTTTTTGTTTTTCCCGTTGTATGATGGATGCTTGTACACAGTATACAGAGAGGATGCAACCAATTTTTTGCTTCATTTTTTAAAGAATCCTCTGCCGTAACAGATCAGCTGTTTACTCCTTCCAAATTATAAATATTTGAGTTTTTGACAACATAGATAATTTCTAATGTTATAGTTTGAAAATACAGAAAATGTACGCTTCAACATGTTTTCATAATCATAAAGTTTGTTAGAGTTTCTGAAGAATGAATTTCACAAAAAATACAACTATTCAAGTCTAACTATCAAATAACTCGAAAAACAGTACAACTACTTTGCTCTACTTTCATAAAACTTTTTTTTCAGCGGGCCTCTACTTTGCTCTACTTTCATAAAAGTACAATGTTCCACGTGGACCCGACAATTGTCCACCACACGAATCGCCATGTGGATCCATACATTACTTGCGTGACTGACATGGGGATGCATATGCAAAATAAAAATATTATAGGTCTATGGAATAGATGCCTGGAGTTGTTGCACATTTATGAAATATAAATCTCAGAAATTGTAGTCCCTTGATAGTTAGTAAGGCACAAATGGCTGCAATTTTATGATTTTTTTTAAAAAACACAGCACAGACGCTCACATACACGTGCACACAACCCTATCTCTATGAGCACCTCAGAATACTGAGCCGGCTGATTCTTAAAATTAATAAAGTCACCACAGACCCCTTGCTGTCGACGGGCGGGTCGTCTACCACTAAAATAAAATAGCGCAGGTTAAATTTTGGAATAAATTCAGAAAAATACAAGCACCCGTCCCAAGTCGGGGACTCGAACCCGGGTGGGCAGGTTCCACCACAGTGAAGTTAGCAGCTAAGCTATGCAGTTTTATGGCATTAACTCTTCATTAAATATAAGCTAATAAATAATACTGTAGTTAAAGTAGCACCCGACCATGAAAATTAGAGGTCGTCGTGTATTTTCTACTGGAGGGAGCTAGTACTCCGTATACACCAGCGAACTCTGCCATGCACACGGAAATCACTTGGGCCAACATTTTTGTGAAGCTAATAGCCACTTCAACAATTTTACAGAACCTTCCGTACGCCGCCGTTCTTAATTCAGAACCAAACAGCATTCCAGTGGATTGGGTTGGTACGACTCGTTCTTCCCTACCCTACAGCACGGTTAAAAATAGGGGCACCCTAACCTAACTCGACCATCAACCACGCGACCACGCACGTACGTCCGCGCTTACGCGCGACGGCCGGTGTTTTGACGGGCCCTGGGTGACGCACCGCGCGCGAACGTGCGGGTCGCTGTCGCGCGCGATGTCGGCGGTGGACGCAGCGGGCTGCCGCCCCGGCCGCCGGCACACACCCACTGCACTACACACGGCCGGGCCGCAGGCGCACGTGAGAACAGAGCCGGCGGCGGTGGCGCAAGTAGATCGAGTTCGCCATGACCGTGCACGCATCCTTGATCAGTTCCTCCTCCGCCTTGGTGAAGCGCTGACCGGGCGCCGCACGCCAAACCTACCGCGCGCGCTGCTACTACTACTAGCTACGGAGTATACTACTAGCTTATTTTGCTACTGGTGGCTAGGTTTTTAACGTTATGCCATCTCCGCACCACCACCTTGCCATTCCTCGCAGCGCCGGCTGCTCGCTCGCTCGCTGACATGTTCTCGCGTGCACACCGGCCTACGGTGTCGACCTCATCGATGACGACAACGATCTCGCGCCCGTAGTTCAACGCAAGATCTTGTATTCTAGGTTAAATTTCTCGCCATTCCTGTGTTTCTCTGATCCGTGTGTGTACATGCATCGGCATTGTGGCTAGCCGTTACCTGAAACGCGATCGCAGGTCGACATTTGGAGAGTGCTCGCGCACGGGGCATCATTTTCAGGGCCAGGCTGCACACGGGTAAAATACGATTGCTCAGCCGTTCTTACTTTCTATTTGCTCCACACACATACTATGATACAACTGGGCTTGTGTTTGTAATGATTGTTCCTCTCTATCCTGCTGTCAACTCTATCAGAGCGTAAGACCAGAGATCAACCCGCGATTGGTGCATTTTTTTTGTATACACACCTCGGAATCCAATCATGGACATGGGCATACAATAATGAGGACTAATCCGGATCGTCTACTTATAGCTGCATATTCTGGGGTTTGAAAGGGAATCTTGCTAGTGTAATCTCCTACGTAAGGAGAGGGATTCTGTTGTGCGAAAACTTCCATGCCTTCGTTTTCCTTCGATTTTCTGAACACCGTCTACATACGTAAACTGCTGATCCATGCTTCTGTACTTTTCAAATGGGTTTATGGATCATGGTCGCCGGCCATACGAACTTGAAAAGTACATTAAGCTGTAGCTAAAAAAGGAGTGCAGATATGATCAAGCTGGCGCGCACGGCTTTGTGGTGCCCTAAAGGAGCAGAATGACCTTACAAGTCCTGCTAAGAGGCAAACTGCGTACGCGCGCGGCAAATCGGTGGATCTTCAGAATGAATGTGATCGATGCTTCAGTTCCATTGGTCTCCTGAAGTGGCTCGATCAGACCTTTGCATCGATTTCCATCAGCTCAACGACCCCATAAGGATAAAAGAAACTACTGCAGATCGGTACTGCATGCAAGGGGAGTGGCAGGGAACGATGACCTAATATAACTTACCGTACACAATTCCAAAGTACAGCACTCTCCTTGCCTAAACAATTCAGAGTGATCGTCCGTTCATCTTGGCCCTTCTGAAGTGCAACGAGCAAATGCAGGTGTACTAGAAAATGCTTGATGCAGGTGGATCAGAAGCTTCGAAACGGTTTCTGCTTACGCTTATCTGGTAAGTCCGTTGACATTTTGATGCATAATGCATGGTAGAGTAGTAGATGGAGAAGTTCTATTTTTAATCGGTTGACTATTTGGAAGATATGAATCCCATGATGCGTTGTTTACAGTCGGATGGGAAGCCAAGCTGGGAACTGCCTATCTGCAAGGTTGCAGGCCGGCACGCTGACATGACACGTACGCTTTCTCATTTGCAGGATGAACAGCTAATCACGGCCAATATAATAATGTGCAAGTCCTTGGCGATGGTTTTTTCATGTTTGCAACCAATTAGGACTCGCTGACCCCCGCCTGCGATGGCTGTTTGACCATGAGAGAGCTAAAGCTAGAGGCATAAGATCGATCAGAGATGAGGGCTGTGTGCGTTGCAAATTCACACCACACGTAGATTCACTAACAAGTTTGAACTACTTTGGTTTAAATCCTCGAACTATTATAAAAATCTAATTTTCAACCTTCAACTACAAAACCGGATGGAGAGGCCATCCAACTGTCAAAATCTGGCCCTTACGGTGGTTTCGAATGTGGTTTTGTATTTTCTAAAAAAATAAAAAAATTCTAATTATATCTAAAAAATCAAAACTAATTTATTTTAAATCAGAAAAATATGAAACTAGTACCAAAATTTTTCTAAAAATATAACTTATCTATTATTATTCTATTTGAATCTTATTTAATAAAAAATAATAGGCATAACTTCAAGAAACCAAATACTATGAATATAAAAAAATTGGATCCGAATAACTGAAATATAGTGCCAATAGATAGGTTATATTTTTAGAAAACTTTTGATAACATTTCATAATTTTATAATTTAAAATAAATTACTTATAAATTTTTTTAGTTTCAAATTAAATATTTTTAATTTTCATAAAATAGAAAACCATCTTCGAAACCACCTAAAGGGCCAAATTTGACCGGTTTTGATAGTTGGATAGCCTATGTTATTCGATTTTATAGTTGAAGGTTGAAAATTAGACTTTTATGATACTTCGAGGGTGTAAACCAGACTTTTTTTTTGTTTTCCCGCCTGTTTTTTTTCCTGATGTTCAGTATGTCATGGCATTTTGCAATTTATTTACACAAGTTTGTATGCAGTGTAATATTTGCCGCGCTGCCGCACACATGTAAAAAACATGTTTCTATGCAATAATAGACACGTTAAAACTTTTTAACTTGCATATATTGGATCTTAGCAACCTTTAGAATCTTCGTTTGCAATTCGAGAAATAATCTTTTAAATAGTAGCAACTCATGTCGCTACTGAACGTGCATGTTCATCCGTGATACTCTTATCTACAGAGCTATATATATGGATCGGAAGGAACAACACGGGCCACTATTAAACACAGATCTTCGCCATTATTGGTTTGCAAATTGGCCTCTAGCTCCCAGAAAGGAGGCAGACCAAACAAACCGATAGGGCCATTTGCGGCAAATTAACATATGTTAGTTAGACTGGCTTAAGCACATCAAAGAAGCCAACATGTGCAAATTCATAATGTCGTAAAATATTAGCAGCCTATAAACTATACATATGGCTAATCTCTACTATTGTTTTCTACGAAAGGGTAGTCTGCTAGCTATACTATTATTATACCTACAGATTCAACAACAGATCGATCATGCATAAAGTGCTTTAATTTACTGCGGCTGACCAAAAGCTTGAAAATTAAGGTCGGAGGGGGCGTTCTTGAGAGAGATTCTGACGACGCCTAGCATGCCCATTTAACATCAGTTCCAATCTTTAGTTGGTTGATTAAAAATCAGAAATTTATTTACCGATGCAGATGGATGGCATCACAATCCAGCATGATCGCATGCATCATATGTAGCAAATGGTAAGCTCAGACGATGACTAGCTATATGCTACCTCTATCCCATAACATAGCTATGTTTAGATTTGTTCTATATAAACCAACAATATCTCTACAAAATAATTTATTTTAAATAGAAAGAGTTATGTTGGTTTCATGATGAATCTTCTAACATCATTTTTATGTTGTCAATCTTTATAATTTTTCCCTATTCATAGTCAAACTTAAATGTTTTGGCTTAGGAGAAACCTAAGCATATCTATATTCTGGAATGGAGAGAGTATATAGTGCCTTCAATCTCTCCGTTGCATATTTGTTTAATTTACTGACATTGTACTAGGGTAGACATAATACCAGATAATTCTATACATTTGGACCATATTTTCCGTACAGGTTTGCACAATCTTTTATTGGTAGAAAATATGCAGGCATTGAATTTGTTTGAGTATTACGTTGACTAGAGTTATGAAGACCTAACCCTAATGGATCGAAGGTGATATTTCTTTCACATCACATTCACATGTACATGTGGCTAACGAGAATCCATTCCCATCGTTGACGTGGGTGCAATACATCTTCAGCTTTTTCATAATAAAGAAAATTACACATGAGAAAACTCCACTACAAACATCAGCAAAAACTATATAGATTTTTTAGAGGAACTATAGATTGATAGTTATGTTGGACAGCTCGTTGACATTAGAACGAACAGTATCATGATATATATTTCTTCTTCTTTTTTGAAAATGAGGCAAACATTGATATATGAAATGAAACACGCTACTAACAAGTGGCACGAGCGATCCTGTAAAGAGAACAGATATGAGACCAATGGAGTTTTGAGCCTCTTCATAATTCCCCATTATTCCCTGAACTAGTCAAGCGACAGAACAGAATACACATTTATGCAGAACTGGTTCACTGTTGCACTACTGTGGAAGCTAGCCTGTCATTTGGTGCAAGTCATTGTCTAGATTCTGCAAATCCGGCCAGTTGCGCACAGTGTAAATTAGTACTCTATCTTTCGTCCATTGACATTCTTCTCCACTTCGGTATATACGTGTATTTGCAAGGCAAAATAAATGTGCCGTACTTGGCAAGTTGGAAAGGAAACAAGTTCTCTACTCTGTATAGTGTAGGTGAGCTGAATATATAGAGTGGAAAGGAAACAAGTTCTCTACTCTGTACTTGGCTAGTTCGTCTATGCGTTCTGTGCAGATACATCATTGACGTGTTCTGATGTTCTACCGTAGCATCTTTTAATAATAAAATACGTGCTCAGGTGTTCGTGAAAACAATGTTCTGCATCATTAGATCGCCCTCATTAGCCGTCATGCAAGAGCAATCCAAGCTGCATTGCATGCATGCATCTTACAGCTAGATTGGTGTCGTTTTGTCGAACATACTGCATGCATCCACGCACACTGCAATCTAAAGCAACCAAGAAGAAACACCAAACAGTGCAGCTAGCTTAATTGCCACTACTGCAGATAGATACTAGGGGTTGACACTTGCATTGCACATCATCCTCTATCGCCAGAAATCATGGCTTCCGTCCAACGCTTGTTAGCACCAATGCCGGCTGTTTCAGGACTCCAAATTAATGTCAACGTACTTTTAAATTTACTCTTCGGCTATGGTCAGCGCTGTCCGTTGTCCTTTTGAGAGATGGTTGGATAAATATTTTCAAAAAAAAAAGATGGTTGGATAAGGTACAGAGAGTCAGAGACTAGGGCAGGGTCGGTTTCAGAGCTTGGGGGGCATTGCAGAGGAATAAGCTAGGTCTTTGCAGCTGGCAGATTGGGGTGGACGGATGGAGAGATGCGGGCGGCCGTTCCATGACAAGTGTGTTAGCTTGATCGCCAGCTAGTTCGCTCGTTATCTGCTTATTATCTTGCTCCTGGCATAGGTCGTGCCGGCGTTTTTGTTCTTGTGTTGTCTGTTGTCTCTGCTTCAGTTATGTTGGAACCTTGGTTTGAATTTTCTTTTTTTGTAGGGAAAACGATGATTTGAGCAAGCTGGGCTGGAATCATACGTAACAAACAGTACACACTAGTGTTAAAATTTGAAGGCTCCATTTGCCACGAGCGCCAACCCATCAGACGAAGCCCCAGAGTGCAATGGGCCTGGTAAACCTTAATTCACGTCTAACTGGCCCGACGCAATACAAGCCCATCGGCAAACTCTAGCCTTTGAGCGAGTTGCTCACTGATGCCACCATGCCCAATTGCCCATGCGTATAAGCAGTAATCAGTAATCAGTTCGGACTTGGGAATGGAACGAAGTTATCTGACGAAACTGAACTTATCTGTACCGTCCATTATTTATTGAGTGGCGGTGTTTAATTATATTTTCACCTGGTTAAATTGTTTTACCGGGAGTAGCAGGGCTCCTAAACCCAGTGCACCGGGTGAACGAGATCAGTAATGAATCTACCAACTACTGCCTGCCGGCTAGCTCGATTTGTCGTTGTTCAGACGATTCAGGCAACACATGGCCAACAATTCAGACAGCACATTCAGAACAGAACACTAACTCCGAACACTCCGACTGACGTGCTGTGCCGACGAAGCTAGCGCAGAACTGAATATGGGGAACGCACATCACGGTTTTCAACTTTGAAGTTATCATTGACAAACACACAGAATACTTTGAAGAAATCAGAAGAACAAAAATTTAGCAGCATATAGTGAAGAAATTCAGTTCACTTTGCTGCAATGTGCTGATGATCGAATTGCACGTCCCGTTATTACACAGAGGCATTTGATCCTGTCCCCTACGGAGCTTAGACTCTCTCAAACGATGAGACCAGACAGCGCCTCACAGCCATGGAGCTCCTGCATCTCGCCTGGCTCCGCTCGCGAACGATCGGGTGCATCTTCCGCTGCCTCTGCTTCAGCATCTTGGGCGCCTCGATCACATGGATCTTTCGCTGGCGCTTGGCGTCTTCCACGTCCCGGTAGCCCTCCCGGAGTTTGCGCTTGGTAGCCTCCATCTTCTCCTCGGAAGGCGGCGTTGTCTTCGGCAGCGACTTTGGAATCGTGGTTGCAGCTTTCGTCTTCTCCGTCCTCAGATCATGGCTGCCAGCAATCGGCTTGGTCATGCTCGGCAAGGGAGGAGAGGCATCCGACGCCTTGACGCGGCACAGATCGTCGAGTTTCTTCATGGCCGCGCTGGTCCTGGCGATGTCTTCGTCGACGGCCACGCTCCACCCGCGGATGATTTCGCGCGCGAGCCCGCTGATGCGGGCGGACTGGTGGCACCTCAGGGAGCCAACTGCTCTGGCGAGATCGGCGGAAGACGCCAGCATCCTCGGCACCGCCTCCGCGGGCACCGCCTGCAGGGTGACCAGCGACTCCGCCATGAAGCCGTCGAGCACGACGCAGAGCTCCTCGGCGCCGTCGCCCCCGGGGACGCCGCAGAGCAGCTCCACCACGTCGCCCCTCGCGCTCCGGAGCTCGTCCCGGCAGAGCGCGGGGCCGGCGCCCTCGATCGCGGCGTCCACCAGGCCGAACGCCGCGAAGAAGGGCTTCCAGCGGCGGAGGGGGCTCTGCCCGGCCATGGCGGCAGCGGCGGCGGCGTACGCGAGAGCGAGATCGGCGAGGCGGCGTTATGCGAGAGCGAGATCGGGGAGGCGGCGCAAGGGGGAGCGTCAGACCGAGATCGGCGAATTGTGGACGGATGGAAGTGGTGAGATCGGGGATGCGGGAGGGGGGTTTATAAGTTGCTGCTGTGTTCCAGTCGGACGCGGATCGGCGAGCACCGCCATTACGCGAGAGCATTCCGATCGGATTGCATTGGCGTGCGGAAGAAGCAGAGTGCGGCGTTTGGGGGGGGGGGGGGGGGGGGTATTGCCACGTGGCCGCAGAAGGGATTGGCGGCGGGCGGTGCTCGAGTCCGAAACGGGTGCGGGCTCGCGGCCAGCGCTTTTACTCGCTTCCTCGAGTAAACCGCAGATCGGATTGGAGGTGCTGAAGCTTTCCATCCTTGTTCACTTGGCAGTTGGGCTCGGCTTGGCGCGGAAGGAGATGAGAAGCAGAACATGAGCGCATGGCGTGCTTGGGGGCAAAGGAAACCGGTCTCCAACTCTCCGTCCCTACCCCGAGCATCGGAGGAGGTGGCAGCGTGGAGCGCGGACAGGAGCACAGGATCGCGGGTGGCCGCCACATGGCTCCGGCCGGCGACGCTCTCGGGTGACCGCGTGAGGCGGCGGACGAGGCCTTCTTCGTTTCGGGTGTTTTGGCCCATCCTTGTGATGATAGGCGGCCTTCCGCTTGGTATGTGGGCCGGATGAGATTCGGCCTGATTCGCAATGGGCTGAATGGATTCCCCTCCAGCTGTGCTCGGAATCATCATTCAACAGCGGACAGTGGTGGTCCGCGCGCCACCTACCTACCCTTCCGTATATGTACTTATCCTTGCATGATTACTACTCATTATTAGTAGTAATCCAACCAAATACGCTTGGTCCAGGTAGAAAGGGCGGCCAAGAACGGGGTCCCACTGCAGCCATCCCAGACACCGTGACGCAGCTGGCGACTGGCGCTGGGGTTGATCTCGGCGCAGGCAAAGAGAAGCTGCCAGCCATGTTTCGTGACACGACGCGTGCTAGTTTTCGGCACCAGGCACCCTGCTTCGCTGCACTACAATTGTGGAAAACTCGCACAAACGGATACCGGGATGTCTCGTGCTCTGCTGGTCTGCAATGCCGAGTGGCGCGGGCACATTCTGTGGTCTGCTTCTGCATGGGCATTTTCGTAGCCAACATTTACTCCGCGAGGTGAATTTTTTTCCGTTCCCCTTTCCTCCTCCTCCTTTTTTCTTCTTATGTAGTTGGATCTGTTGATCATATGAAGCAGAGGATCAGGGGACGCGCTTATCAGATTTTTATTGTGGCTACGTTTGATCAGATTCTTCTTCCCTGCATGTGCCAAGGACGGGATGGTAATGCAGTGCTACCGGGACCAGTGGCCACTGGACCCCACTCCACTACCACCTTTTAGAGCAAGGCTAATAATTTAGCCAGCCGTTGGCAATATATTGTTACCGTATCATCTTAAATCAATCTAATATTTAGCTCGTATAATAAGTTGGATGTATAGGTGGATTGCACTATTAATACTTAATTCATCTTTCTTTTCTTATTCTCTCACCAAATTTATTAGAGTAGAGACGCCTGAGAGCAGCCTGTAAACTTGCAGTATGCTTCTCTTTCTCTCCTCTCCCACCGACATCTAACTTTCTCTCCTCTCCCACCGACGTCATCTCTTAGAGCTTCTCCAGTAGCATACTACATGGCAGCCTCACGAATCGATGCAACGACTGCAGGTAGCGAATCATGGAGGAGAGAGATGAATCAATTCGTCTTTTGGAGTCGACTTCTGGTGAGAAACAAGCAGTCCCATCAGCTGCTGTTGTTGTGAGGAGAGGGGCGCTGAGCAAAAGAAAAAGGACAATTGTTTTTAATTGTGCAGTGGATCCCATTGCTGATTATTCAGTAGATGAAACATCCGAAGAGAGAAAACAATGGTCCGCGTGGACTGCATGAGTCGACTCATCCGAAAAGATCACTGCGGATGCCCTTATTAGTTGCTAAGTAAAGTTGTACTGCAGTGCTGCTACTAGCATACTGACCGAATTCCATCTAACACGGCTCCTAAAAGCATGGAGTGCTCAGTCAGTCAGGTACATTTAGGAGTATCCAAGTACTGCTTGTGTATACCCTTCGATTACAAAGATAACTGAAAATTTTACTACAATATGGGATACTGAATATTCTCTAGACCGCAACAGGAAGCTGAAAGCTTCTAGCGAAATGCAGAAGGGGGTTTTGGCACTTGCATAGTACTAGTTTATTCTTCTCCTTAAACAATGTCTTATTCGCTTCCACCCTATGCTGAGTACAAACTTTCGCTGTTTGAGGCTTGAAATGTGGATATTCTTCTCTTTTTCAGTTTTTTTTTACTCTTTGGTCATGGTCAACCTCTAGTCTTTTTCTTTTTGTTCTTTATGCTTCAGGATGGTAGCTAGATAAGGTATACTCCCTTTATTTCGAATTACAGTGTATTGTGATTGAGATACATGCTGAAAACTATATATATATATATATATATATAAAGCGTATATCTATGTGTAAAACCAAACATAATATGTGTTGCTTATTGCCATCGATAATATCTTGAGCTCTCCGCATCAAGCACGTGTGGTGTGTCCCTGCCTTTTCCATCAGCTCGCTGAAATTAAAGATTCTTGCTTGCCAAAGCAAGCAAAATTAGTTGGAGCCTGTGAAAGGACAAACATCCCGCGATCGCGATCGCGACGCAAGAACTGAAGAACCCACCTGCAGGTAGTGGCTGCAGACCTGCGCAATCATTCATGAGAGAATTCTCTATATAGCACCGGAAAAAAACATAGTTTCCTATATAGCACTAGAAAACTTTATCTTACCATCGAAAATTTTATCTCGTTCTTTTTAGCACTTCCGTTACATCCGTTGGCATATTCTATTAAAAAATTATTATTGGTCCTATTGGAATTTGATCTATGAATGAAACTACCCCTAACAAAACTAGAGGGCCTCTTGGTTGACCGACCCCTCCCTCCCTCGGACCCCCGACTGAGCCCTCCCTCTCATGAAAGTGCTCCCCCTTCCTCCCTGCTCGTTCTCTCCCCAACGCTAGATCTATAGCGGCGGCGGCGGCTGACAGGAAGCAGGGCCGCAGCCGGCGTAGGCTCGAACTATGCGTGGAGCGACCTATTTTACCGGTTGTCGGCATGGGGACTCGTGGCTGTGGCCGCGGATGACGGCCGCGGCGACGGCGACGGGCAGGCCTTGGGCGGCTGTGACGGTGGGCAGGCTGCGGGGGGCTGCAGCGGCGGGCAGGTCGTGGGCGTCTGCGGTGGTGGGCAAGGCCCGATTGGCTACAACAGCAGGCTCGACCAAGGGCACATGGAAAGCCTTGCCATTGGAGGGTGTAGCAACAGAGGGATGCTTTCAAGGGAATGATTTGAACCTTGTCATGTCAGAGGATATCATAATTATCGATTGCCTAAATTTGGATCTATTCGATTATTAGATGGGAGAACAATAATCTTTATTTTTCTGCCATCAAATATGCGTCATGTTAGACAATAAAGTAATATTTCAGTAGACAATAATCTTCATTTTTTTTGCCACTGAATATCTATGCTCTATGGGATCTGATAATATTTCAGTAGACAAGATGACGAGGGGTAAAAGTATCTTTCAGGTTGGGTTTAACAACCCTGTTAACAGAAGTGCTAAGAAAGGAACCAGATAAAAATTCCAGTGTCAATTAGGAAAGACAAAGTTTTCTAGTGCTATACGGGGAATCATGTTTTTTTTTCAAAGCTATATAGGGAATTTTCTCAGCATTCTCTCGTCATTCGTTGGTTCGCATGTGATCAGTGATCTGCCTCGCCTTTCTAGCGCCAATAGTTCGCTTCCGCGGGTTGGCCTTCTGGAAGCTCCCAGATCATTCTAGAAGCTATACGACGAGCTAGCAAGGCAGGCGCAGCATGCTGCATGGGAAGAGGCCACTCCGTCTCCATGTCAGGCTCTGTACTCTGGAGTATGACCTTTAAACTGAAAGCGCGAAATGACCGTTATTCGGGTATCCACGAAACTACACAGCATCTCCATTCCATTCCAGTAGTAGTGTTGCATCCGACCTCGTTTTTTTTTTCTTGGATACCCATCCGACGTCGTTGAAAAGTCGTCGTGCCAATGTGCCATCCGTGAAACCCGAGGAGAGGGCGTGCGGAGATTGGTAGCGAGATTCGTTCAGAACCTGCTCCGCCACGGCTCCTTTTATTTTCTCCAATCATGCACCTCGCGCCTCGCGAGAGCTTTGCGGAGAGGTGGTTGCACATGATTCGGACCCCAGATCCCAGATTCCCGTCCAGCATCACAGGAGCAGACCTGTGGGGGTCCGCGCGCCACCTACCAGCTCTGATTTGCCTCGGGCATGCATGGTCCAGGCCCGTCCGTCCGTGTCAAAATTTACTGGTGCCAACTGCCACCCAACCAAACACCGCGGCCGCGGTAACTATCGGTCCAGGGCACGGCCGGCGGCGATCTTTCGGCGCCCTCCTCTGATAAGCTTTCGGCGATGAGAACTACCGGCTGTGAGAATCTTGGGAAGGAGCTCGTGGCTCGTGACACGACGTGTGTCCGGTTCCCTGCGCCGCACCACGCATGTCACACTCACACGGTCACACCCCACGTGAAGAATCTCGCACCGCGGATGCGAGAATCTCCAGGTCCCCGTCGCCATGGTCGGCCATGGTTGCCAGTTGCCACATGCTGCTGCTCGCTTGTTTGTTCCCTTCTGAAAACTGCAACGGCGGCTCGGCGCGGCCATGTTCTGCGGCCTGCTTTTCCCTGCGCAATTACCCTCGTTTTTCCTGCGACTCCGGTGGGATCTGGTGATCACGTGGTGGGTGGGGAAGATCAGAGGACTCGCTTATCAGCGACGGCTACGTCGGGTCAGATCTTTTGCCCCCCAAGTCGGTAGCATGTGCCGTGGACCAGAGGGTAATGTCCTTCGCCCACTAGCAGGCAGCCAGCCAGGACTGGAGATCCCACCTGGACTCAGAAATCCAGATTCAGATTCATCGAGCCTGGGCAGAAGATCGATTCAGTACGGTCGGATTAAGCATTAGCTCCAGCCCAAATCCGCTACTAAAATCGTGGAGATAGATGATCTCGTACTCCCTCAGCAGAGACTCGTTGAGCTTAGTGAGCTCATACCCAAACGAGCAGGGGATGTGTTGTAACCGCAGCGGTGGATCTGCGCAAGACATCGCTCAGTTACGAAGTGCAGTGCTGAGAACACATCGCAAGATGGATACTGCAATAAGATCCTAGGCTGCAATACAAAAAAACTGAAAGCTTGCGCCGAAATTCTAGGACAACAAGATTGAGCACAAACGATCGGGTCATGACCAACAGGACATCTTAGTACAAACACCCTTCAGCTGGCATCATCATCATCACCAAGCCTGAACCTATGCACAAACACTAACACAGCTAATACAATCGAGCAGCAACAGGAAGATTCTTATTGCATCTGTACAAAAATTACGCAGCAGCAGCAAGCAAGCAAAAGAACTAGTCTCGCTGAAGCTAAACGCTAGTAAATCCGATAGCTTCGCCCAATTTTAACAGCGAAATTGCGGCTAGTCACTGGCTATAGATTCCAGCAGTCCCGATTCGCGCCATGGCGATCCTGCCCTCCTCCCCCTCCTCATTGCAGGTCGTAGACGGTGGAGTCGGCGGCGTAGCAGCCGAGCACGCGCACGAACACGGCGAACTTCTCGATCTCCTGGATGGCCTCGCGGACGCGCGGGTCGTGCGCGGCGCCCGCGCAGTCCACGTACAGGACGTGCGGGAACGCGCGCAGCGTCGGCGCGCCCCGGGCGCTCGTGTCCAGGATCATCACCGGCGGGCGCGCGCCGGCGCCGGCGCCGGCGCCATCGTTGTTGATGACCTCCAGCTTGGTGAGGTTGATGTTGCGGGAGGAGAAGGCGGAGAGCACCTTGAGCAGGACCATCATGGAGCCGCCCCGGTGCGCGACCACCATGCTGGTCTTGGCGTCGGCGTCCACGGGCAGCGCGACGGGCGACGGCGGCCTGGAGAGGAGCAGGAAGCGCGTGACGTTCCAGGACTCGTCCTGGAGGCCGTGCGCGAGCACGTCGAGGCCGTACAGGTCGGCGGCGCGCGGGCTGGCGATGGCGGCGGTGTCGAGCATCCGGTTGGAGCGCAGCATCTCCACGGCGCCCGCGGTGTCCTCGACGGGCTCGCGGTCCACCCCGAGGCGCGCCAGCGCGCGGCCGCAGTGCGCGAGCGCCATCGGGTGGCTGATGACGCGGCGCACCTCGGCGGCGCGCACCCCCGGCATGGCGAGGAGGCAGTAGTGCACGAAGAGGTTGATCTCCTGCGCCACCACCAGGCCGTGGCGCAGCAGCAGGTCGTAGTTCCGCAGCGCGGTGCCCTCCATGGTGGACTCCACGGGGAGGATGGCGCGGTCGGCGGCGCCCCGCTCCACGGCCGCCAGCGCGTCCGCGAAGGCCCGGCACGGGAGCGTGTCGCACCCGGGCAGCGCCGTCTTGGCCGCGAACTCGCTGTACGCGCCGGGCGCGCCCTGGAACGCCACGCGGAGCCCGGAGCCGTCCTGGCCCCCCGCGCCGCCGCCGCCGCCCGTGCTCACCGAGAGGTGGATCCGGTCCGCATGGCCGTTGACGTGCCCGTTGACGCCCTTCTTGCCGTTGACGCCGTTGACGTGGCCGTTCACCCCCTTCTTGCCGTTCACGCCGTTGATTCGCGCCTTGCCGTTGGGCGGCGGCGGCGGCTTCTCGGGTGCCTGGCCGTTGACGCCGTTGGCCCTGGCCGCGGCGGCGGCGACGAAGGAGACGGAGGAGGAGGGCCTGTGCCTGGTCCGGCGGGGGCTGGGGAGGAGCAGGTGCTTGGGGAGGTGGAGGGAGGTGTATGCCATAGAACGCCGCGGAGCAGAGGTGGGAGGTGGGAGGTGGGGATTGGGTGGGGTGAGGTCGGGCGCGGTGGGGGGCGGAGTTGTGGTGAGCTTAGCGGAGAGGGGTGGTGGGCGGAGGCTGTTGACTATTATAACCCCGGGAGCGGCCGGCGTCTCCACCGGGATTAATGCCGAGCGGCCAAGTGAGCAGGACGGCGGTGGTCCGGTCCGGTGGCTTTTGCTGCCTATAATTGTCCGGCAACCCGCTACTCGACCTCTCCCCGGTTCGTGTTTACTGTGGATGATTGCGGTTGCTTTCGCTTTGCTTCTGGAAGGTTTCGCCGTGTTTAGATTGCTGGCCGTTCCACAAACGGTTTGATTGGAGAGTTGTGAGCATGTCGACGAGGACAAATCGTCCATTCGTGTCGCTGTCACTTAAAATTTTAATTTTGTCACTACTGAACCTGCACCTGTCGGCTACGGCTTCCGTGGCTTCTGACCGCCCCCCAGTCACGAACTGACGAGAGATGCTTCGTTTCGATTCATCGTTCCAAGCCCAGGGTAGGAAGATACTACACAGTTACTAGCCCATTATTGATCCCTCATAACTAATCCTGATTGCAAAAATCAGATCTGCATGATCCTTGGCCTACCTAACGTAACACTGGTTCCACGTCCACCCAAGACATGCCGTCTGTCAAGAGATGAGCTCCTTTCAGCTCGTGTTGAGCGTGCGACGACACTTTGGAGTTTGGATACATAAACATCCCGGAACCCCAGCCGTTTAATCTGCGGGCAGAACACGGACGGCAGTGTCAGTCTGCCAATTTACCCAACCAGCCGCTCCAATCACCAACCAGCACCGGCTCTTCAAATCTGCACAGTGACCCGGCCGGCGCGAACATGCGTTTTTCTCGGTGGGGCGCCGTGACGGCGAGGCGGGGTCCCACCTTTTCGCTTTCCCGGTTGATCTCTGATGGCTGGTGCGCCGGCGTCGCCGTCAGGATTTGACGGGATCGCAAGTGCTTTGGGGGTCTGTAGGGGCTATTTTAGAGGTAAGCAAGATAATCTCAGACGAGCAGCGGGAATCACCGCGTGATTGGCCCCGTCGGTCGGATAAGAACACGGTGCGGGGTCCACCCTTGTGACCGACCCTCGCGCCACGCCGAGGAACGGGTGACAGTGAAATGCTCTGCTCAATTCTCCAGAGGAATTCCCAGATCTTTTGGCATCTTCCCCGCGCCACCCCCCCCCCCCCCCAGTAATGCGCTAATCACAAAGTAATAGACCAAAGGATACGGTGGGTGCACTGCACACACGGTAAAATGGGTGATGGATTCACCCGCCTCCCCACCACCCCAGCTACTACTCTACTACTTATTCGCCCAGACACGTGCTAATTAAAACTCCTTTATAGTTCGAATAAGGCGTGACAAAAAAGTCACGACTCTTTTGCTCGCTGTTGAAGGGGCAATTAGTTGGCACCCATGGCAATTGGCAACGCTTTTTTAACACACTATATATGCTACCGACGTGTTGGACTATCAGGTATGATGTATGTAGCACATGTCCCGACCAAAAAAAAGAAGAAGACAATTTGTGTTAAAGCAAACACTGTCATATACTACTCCACTAATTAAGTACTAGTCTCAGGCATGACACAGTAGTATAATCCAGGTGCTTTCACACAGGATAAGCGCAACCCAAGGCAGTCAACTCAAGTCAAACCTATTATATCATCGTTGGCTTGGTCCCCTCACAATAAAACAGCGTAGCAACTTGGAGCCAAGGGTTTTGTGGAACTAGTAGTACTAGCAGGCCCTCGCTTGCTAGCCGCCCGTGATCCTCGAGGAGGAGCAATGCTCCGCGGTGGCACGATAATATCCGACTCCGACCTCGCGGCACGCCGCATGCCGAAACGTAAGGTGAAGTGTAAACGGAACGGAAGGTTCGCCCACCCCCCCCCCCCCCCCCCCCCCCCGCGGCACGGCAGCAGTTCATACGTGGTAGCGCGCCAAACTCGTTTCGAGACCATGCCCTATCCCCCAACCAAACGGCCATCCCCCAACCTTATCTGTGAACGACGACACCGACCCGCAGCGCAGCAGACATACCGGGCTACCTGGTGGCGTTCCGATCCAGCGATCCTTGCTTGCCGTGGAGAAAAAGGCAAAAGGGCCAGCCAACTTGCTCCGACCTCCACAGGGTCCAGATCACGAAGGAACAGTTCTTTTTTTTTTGTGGAAGGAAGCAACAGTTCCTTTTATTCTTCTGCGTGGGCAGGCAAGAACACGGTGTGTGTTTATTCTGTCATCATGCCGAGTGGATCCACTATTCATACGTCGCCGGCCAGCCGGTCGCCGCATCATGCCATGCCACCTTCCCGTCGCTGCGCAAGTTTCTTAGCTTATCGTGTGGCCTGTCCGTGCGTGCGGGTGCCGCAGTGGTCGCGTCGTTCTCGGTGGACCAGTATCTTATCAGGTTTGGCCAATAATAAGCGTCCGAGAGATACGTAGCACTTGGAAATTGCAAGTGGGCAAAGCGTCCAGGTCAGGGTCCCCTACTGTGCCCCTTTTTTCTCAGGAAAAAAAAATATCAATGCACTTTTCTGCCTTTGCACTTTTGAGTAATATAAATCAGGAGCAGTAATACAAGTTTTACTTGGGCTAAAGTGTGTGGCTTCAGTAACCTGCTATCATGTCCTGGTCTAGAGCCGCCAGCACAGTGTTGTTTCCAACAGTGGAATGAATATGCTTCCTACTTTGGTTTACCTCTTGCTGAAAACATAGCCTTGGGCTAAGAGTGTGATAACGAACGTTTGACTACAAGTCCCATGCAGAGACTGATGAAAGAAAATCTTCTTTCATACAAAAGCATATGTTCACTTGTTTATTTTACGTCAGTATAATGGGCTGAAGGCTGAAGCTGCGGAGAAGTTCTTCCATTGACTATGTGACAAGTGGCTTTAGCCCAAGGCTAGGGTACTATTCCAGTACATGCCCAAATTAGGCCTGCTTGTCTCCAAGAATCGTAACTTCAGGTTTGGCCCGTCGTATTGAATGTAGGCCCGTCAGCTCTCTAGTTGCCTACCAGTTCAAAAGAAAAGGGAGCTCTTGTAAAGATTACAAAATACTGTTTTTTTAAACAGATTACAAAGTACTGTTACAAACCAAGATTCTGAGACTCTCCAGAACACTATCCCAACTGCTATGGGGGGCCAAACGGGCCGCGGTAAACGGGCCATGTAAATTTGGCCCGGCCCAATCGCAGCACAGGCCGGTATTGGCTTGCCGTGGTTCGGTGCTTGTTCGTGAAACTCTGAACAGTACACAGATAATAAGAAGTCATATAACAGTATAACACCGAAACTGCTTTGTTTTTCTTTTTGCAAGCATTCAGCCTCAATACAGAAAAATAAAGAAAAGCTAAAAGCAAAATCATCACTCCACTGTCAATGATTTAATATAGTAATTCAGATATATTGAGATCAGGCATCTTCGTCCCTGCACCTTCGGTAGCGTTTTCTAGACCTGATCAGCTTCAGGAAGCTTGCAGAACATGCATGACGACACTGCCAAGATATAATGAGAAGAAGAAAAACAAGAGAGAAAAGCCTTCCTTTCGATGTTGACAATACTATTTTGGAAGATAAGAACAAGAGGAAGAAGCAACAATGCAAGCAGAAATGGTTGGATTAAACTTTACTCCATATCAATGTTCTAATAAGATGGATTGCAGCATCATCACAATGTGGGCCTGTGGGCAGCACTCATCTGCATGCGAAATTCTTCCGGTCCCAGCACCCACAAACAATGCACGCCCACCTTGGATTCCCGTGGCCTAGTCTGAGCCGCGCGTGTTGCCTGGCCATTCGTGGATCGGAGATAATCCGCTGATTACTTGCAGCTGAATTTAGAACTCTCTCTCTCTCTCTCTCTGTGAGCTTATTCAGGCGGCTCATTACGAGGTGTGATCGTCGTGCTACCGCGTTTGAACGAAAGAGCTGAAATCGACAACGCGTGCTTTCCAGCTCAAGCACGAACACACACGACAGCATGGAGCTACTACCACCAGGCTTTCAGCAGATTTCGTCCTCACCAATGGCACGCAGAAATATCTGGCCATGCAAAGCCGCACCGCCCGCGTAATCTAGTACCGGATATGGTAGGTAACACGAAAAAAGACAAAAGAATCATGCCCCATCCATCATCGTCCGCTCAATTCATCACCCTTTACGCGACGAACCCCCTTATTATACTGTCCCTGAACTTGAACGGGTCAAAACAACAAGCGGTTTCATGTCACCCGTCCAGCCGTCCAGCTCCCGCGCCTGTCAATCGAATCAGCTGGGAAGCTCGGGACGAAGCCACCCGGACGACCCCGGCGGGGGATCGATCGTACCCCTAACCTCGTCGCGCACTAGCCAAAAGCGGCTTTCCGGGACCTGAGAGATGGCGCCCCCGCTCCGGCGAGGTGGCGAGCCCCCGTTGGACGGGCCAACGGAAAGCTCGAGCTGTGTGTGCTTCCCAGCTAATCTCTAGCCGGGAGTTGAAACGCGTTCCCGTCACGTCGCGCTCGCGTCGAGAATGTCTTCACCAACTCCGGCCGCCGCCCCGGTTTTTTTTAAACCCTCCCGGGATCCTCCGCTTGGACGTACGCTGCCAGGACCTGCTAGGAGATAGCAGTAGCAGTCTGCTGGCTACTAGGTATTATCCTCTAGTTGATCATCGCATCATCATTGCAAACCTTGCCAATCTGCCGTCACTTGCGCAGCTCGTGCTTCGTCGATCGTGCATGCTACTACTAGCCGTGGTTGCAGCGTCGTTCTAGCCATGCTTCTCGTGCGAGCGCTGGGTGCAATGTAGTGGAAGTGTCGTGCTAGTTGGAAGTGATCTATTCGATGGAGCAGCAGCGGAGGCCGGAGGAGCAGAGGGCGGCCGGGCCCTGCGGGCGGCGCGCGCGGGCGGAGACGCGGCACCCGGTGTACCGCGGGGTGCGCCTCCGGGCGGGGAAGTGGGTGTCGGAGATCCGCGAGCTGCGGAAGCCCAGCAGGATCTGGCTGGGCACGTACCCGACGCCCGAGATGGCCGCCGCGGCCTACGACGCCGCCGCATCGGCGCTGCGGGGCGCCGGCGCGGCGCTCAACTTCCCCGACGCGGCGCGCTCGCGCCCGGCGCCGGCCTCCGCGTCCCCGGAGGACGTCCGGGCCGCGGCCGCCGAGGCAGCGGCGGCGATGGACGACCGCCTCCGTCTTCGCGAGCCGCGCGGTGACGGTGGCGGCGGCGGTGCGGACGACGCCGTAGCGATCGTGGACGAGGACGACCTGTTCGAGATGCCGCGGCTGATGATGAGCATGGCAGAGGGGCTGATGATGAGCCCGCCCGCGCTGGGCCCCGCCGCGGCGGCGGCGTCGATGGAAGCCGATGAGGAAGGAGTCAGCCTGTGGGATCACTCTTGATGCGCTGGCCGGGGACGCTGCTTGCCGTAGTGGAAGGTGGTGTAAGATGGGGGAGGACGCGCGCCAGCGCCACGACCTCGTGTTGGCGAATGGGAGCGTGCGCGTTGGATCACACCTGATGTGGACAGAGGAATATGTGCTGGGGGCAACATGAACGTTCTGCGACGCGCTTGTACGTACGTTGCGTAGCATGGACGTGAAATGGATGATGGAGACACGACGCTGGTCGCTGGCACACCTATGTGATAAGTTCCATGGCAGCAGTTCGAAACCTTTTTTTCCTTTGACGTGTCGTCTCCAACATCTACGACCTATCCCACTGCAAATTCAGTTGACTTGCTGCAGCTGCTGTACAACTCCATCATCTTTTACGTAACCAATCTATTTTTTCCCCAAAACATAGCATAATGCAGATGCTCGTATACATGCATACACACTCATCTTTATGAACGCACGCACTATGTTTGCTCCGGCATATACATGGATAAACTTGAATGCTTGATGGTTAGGTTATACTCCAAAAGAGAAGTTTGATTAAAATTTAAGAGGAAGAGCTATATATCACTCCTCGGGTGATCTGAAGCTCTCTGTCACTCGATTTGCCACCCTTCAATATTTCTCTACATTGCTTCTCCTGCTTCCGATCCATTGTGCTGCGTCACTTTCTCTGTCTTGCTCCGTCTGATTGTTTGTGCATGTCGCCAGTGCCTGTCTGATCCACTGCTGCTCTATCCCGCGCGGCCTTTTTTAGTTTTATGTTTATCGCTAACAATCTGGCCCTACATATAAGCTACATATATATAGCATCCTCCGTTTCCACATTGTGTTCCCTCTTGAAGTCGTCTCTTCATTTCATCATCATCCTCGGCGGTTGACAAGAGCGGGGAGGCCATGCGATGTGAGGCGTTCCTATATTCTTCCAATCACCCCCTTCTCAATCTGTGATTTCATTTGCCGATTCCTGTTGATATCGTGTGTCCCCTTTGCTCAGCCCCGGTAGATGTACGTAGTTTTTTGCGTGGGATTTTGTATGGGGAATGATGTTCCCATGGGTCGATTCCTTTTAGATATTTTTCATCATTCTTATACGCTTTTGCCCTTTGCTTATGATCTGGTTCGCAAGGCAGCTGCATATTGGTGTTTGGTAGGAGATCTTTTCTCTGTGCGCAACTTACATTCCCTGCTTTTCTGTGACATAGTTTTGGTTGGATTTCTGTAAAATTTCTCTAATGTTCAGTGGTCATCATGTATTTGTGGGGTTAGCGTCTCGATTTGAATGGCAGGTGCCACTGGTTTGATTTTTTTTTATCGTTGCATTGCCCACCTTTAATTTTCTATGGGAAGTTCCTTGGTCTATGATTCGCTGTAGCTTAGGGTGCATTTGGAAGTGTCCATTGTAATCTGCCCGGGATGTTTATGGGAGTTCATAGGAGATAGATATGTGCTTCAATGTGGGTATCTCTTATATTAAAACTCCCTGCCGTTTCCTCGCACCAGGAGTGGCCACGTCGGCAGCGGCCGCGTCCCGTGCCGACGCGTGCCTGCCCGTGCCGACGCGTGCCTGCGCGCTGGCTCCCGTGGATGGGCGCCCCGGAGCCGGCGATTTCGAAAAAAAGCCCTCGCGTTTAGTGGGAATTGAGCTTTCCTCCCGGAGGCGCAGACCCTATCCGCATCTCTCTCTCCCGTTGCCCCTCGATTCCGCATGGCCGCCGGCGCCGCTGCCGCTCCGCGCGCCGCTCGCACGCCGGCGCCGTCGTCCCGTCCGCGTCCCCGCCACGCCGCCGGTGTCCGCCTCCGCGCCCTCTCTCACGCAGGTGTTTTTCTGCTCCACCCCGCCTGCCGCTCCCCCCTCGATTCCGCACGGCCGCTGGCGGCGCTGCCGCTCCGCGCGCCGCTCGCACGCCGGCGCCGTCTTCCCGTCCGCGCCCCCGCCACGTCGCCGGTGCCCGCCTCCGCGCCCTCTCTCCCGCGGATGTTTCTGCTCCACCCCCGCTTGCGGCTCCCCTTCGGTCGTATCTCCCAGATCCTGGTCCTGGCACAGCGGCTGCCGCCGCCGCTGCACGCGTTGCTCCCACGCCGCCGCAGCCGTCCCATCCGCGCGTTCCCATCCCGCCGCCGATGCCCACCTCCGCTGCCCCTCACGCCGATGTTGGTGGCCTCCGAGCCGTGTCGATCTCCGGCGGCGGGTAACACTGTGCAGCTTGCACGCGGTCCCATCTGCAGCGGCCGTACGCAGGCGTGGATGGTCGGAGCGAGGGGTCGGCTTCACCGGTGATTAGGTCAGGAGGATGGGTAGCGTGCCTAATCACTTCGGCTACTTCCTGTTGCGGGTTCCATCGGCGTAGTTGGTAGCCCACCGCCCATTCCTCCCATACGCGCGCCCTTGCTGTGCCCGCTGCCCATACCTCCCGTACGCGCGCCCTTGCTGTGCAGTGGCTTCGGTGACGCCTGCACAGTTCCCCTTTGGAGCTGTTCCCAACCCTCCTCCCTTTATCTACCTGTTCTGAGGGCTGCTTTCCTCCTCTCCCTCCCTCAATTGCTTGCCTTCTTAACCGTCCCGTGGCCTGTTTCTGTAGTTTCAAGGAAACTCCTTTTCGCCATTGCCATTTTCTTGCTGTATCCAGGTTCGATGCCTTGGAACGTTGCAACCCCTTCTGTTTTGCAGTGTTCATTCTGGTTCTTCTCGTGATTTGCTGATATGTTGTTGCAATTTGTAGCCCTGGTGCCACTGAATCATGGCGTAGGTGACATAGCCTGCCTGGACACTCTGGAGTCTTTGTCTCCTTGCTTTTATACCAGGTAGGTTCCTGCTCGCCCTTATCATGCTAGATGGGCGATTGTGGTCTGGGTTGTCTCTTATTCTTAGATGTGGTCCTCTTTTTTGGTATTTTTCCATGTGCGTAGAGAGCAGCAGCAGCATTAGCTTCTCGAAAGGGAGTTTGAATATTATTGGTTACTTGTTATTCTGGTTCTAGCGCTTATCTACACGTGTAGCCACAATACGGTTTTTTTATCCGTATATTCGATGTATTGGTTGTCTTGAGTCTCTCAAGTGTTGCCTTCTTGATGGATTGTAACGCAGATGATATTCTATTTATGTTCAAACATGTTATGTTGTATCTGCTTGCTGATTTATGTATAATAAAGGGACTCTTGAATGATTAGTAAAATATATTTGTGATGACTGAATGTATTGGTTCTATTTACAGGTTGTCTTTTGATCTGTGACTGCTTACAATATACTAGGTGGGCTGTTATCCAAATGTGTGAGGTTAGTTATATTTCTTGATGAACTCACACGTGTAATTTGTTGTCTTCGAAAGATGCAATGAAATCTAATTTAAATACAAATCTTTTCTTCTAAGCTTGTGGCTTCTCTGTTGCGCATTGTTATTTTTTTTTGGTAGGCCTGGTACAATGGCAGTGGCATCGGTCACGTGAAGCTGTAGAGAACAACGTGATCTGCACGTACAAGCAGGTTAGACGAATCAGCTGTGTTGGTAAGATAACCAAATGCTTCCTCTTTGCAAATGCTTCCCCGTTTAGTCCTTTCTTTAGAATTGTATGCCTGGCATTTGGATAGGCAGAGTATTTACCGTGTGACATGTAATGTATGACTCGTTGTTTTTTTTATGTTATTTCTAAAGAACTGGTCATTGTGTGATACACCCTGAAAAATAAAGTCCTGAGTCTCTAGAATGTGGTCAAGAGAGGGAGGGTCTATCTGGATCCATTCGTATCCATGAATATAACGTTTGAAACACCCTGTACATAAGCATGTAAGAGGATGTCTTGCGGAATAATGAACAGAGTTCTGACCCTGTACTCCTGTTGCTAGCAAGCATTGGATTAGGTCTTGCTTGGATTTTTTTTGGTGTGCTATTTGTTTGCTTGCATTATAGTGGATTCGTGTGGTGACAAGCTTAATCCATTGCTGTGAGCACTTAATCTAGCTTGTCCTGTTAGTGCTTAGTAGGTTGATTGCATTCTTGTTTTCTGTTTACATTAGTCGTAGGGCAGCACTTGGGGTCAACTAATTTTCCTTGCTTTGGTCCGGTGCATATGTGTTGAGCTCAATGGTGGTCAGCTCCAGCCTTTTATTGTTAGTGCTATTTTTTTCTTTGCTTAGGTGTTAACATCTGATTTGTGAAGAATTTGACAGATTTAAGCAACAAAAATCTGTTGACAATTCTTAATCTATATTTACAAGTGATCGAGTGAAAGAAAAGATTATCTTTGACTATTCAAACTTCGAAACTAGACTTATTGTGGGGTCATAGAAAAGGTAGCACGACGCACATGCAAAAATAGTTTTTTTTCTTGAGGCTTGAGCACAGACAAGCAAAGAAATACTGCCTTTTCAATCTAGGAGTGAATGAAGTCCTACTGCAGCTTTTTAAAGAGTAATGTTAGCCATGGTTAGTCCTTATGAAATTCATGAATCATTTGACAACCTTATTCACTAAGAGGAAATAATAGAAGCACATCTACCATAGCATTGTGCGCACATGCACATATCAGATTATAAACAATACAGGTGCTTCATTTGAGTCAGGAACCACAGTTGTTCAGTTGAGTAGGAAAAATTATGTGTGTTTATTTATTGTGGCTTGTGCTTCTCTTTGGAATAATAGCAAACATTTTAGCTAAGCATTGTTTAAATGCATGGGCTAGCTGAACATTTTGAAAATTATCTACTGAATATTATTAAATTGCTAGCTCAGTACTACTTAAATAACATTTGAATATTGTTGAACTACTTTGTTACTGCACAAGAATGTGAGAATATGACCTCTAAAATATCCTTGAAAGGGCTGATATCAATGTGCAATATTAGCTGCAGTTTCTACTGGGCATGGTACGCTAGCTATATGGTGGATATAGAAAAAGAAACTAAAGGTCCTGCTGCACCTCCACAGAGAGAAAAAAAGGAGGAATGCTGCTATTTGTCTATAGAAATAGATCAGATCATTCTAAAAAAAACTGAACAATAGATCTGAAGAACTTTCTTGTAGATCTATACTATGAAGAATTTGCTTTACTGTAAAGACACCAAGACATTGATAGATTTAGTTTACTGAAAAGTTTACAAGTACAAGTCCAAAGCACTAACAATTGGTTCCGCAGTCCCTTGACGAATACAGTTTCGATGAGGTGTATCTGATGGCTGTGTTCCAATCATGTTGGAGTCACAAGGCCAGCATACAACTTTTGCACATGTTCACCTCTTGTAAGGCTTGATGTGATAAAGTTTGATCTGATCACCAAATTCTGCTCCTTCTTGGTCAACTCTGTGCTTCAGGCTTCTCCAGATCCTTAGCGTATCTGCCTGTATCAGTCCACGATACAGCGTTTCAAAGGTCATCCTCTGGGGAAGGAAACCTTTCTCTATTATTTCCTTAAAAGAATGGCACGCCTCTCTCCATTTCTGGCTGTCGCAAAAACCATGGATCAGCGAGGTGTCCGAACCTTTTTTAATTTTTAGGCTGATAAGTAGTGCAGGGCCCAGCATTTGCCTAATGGCATTTCCTTTATACAATTAGAGACGATGAATCTGCCACTTGTGCTTCCTTATATACCGGTTTTTATATTTTCTTACATCCACTTGGTTGATCCCGTATGGATAAATGCTGTACCCAGTTAAAATTAGAACATAGATGCTTTAGAGATGCCGTTTTCTTCAAAGATGGCACATTATTATGCATAGACAAAACCAGTAAATTATGTGGATTCCTGAATGGCTGACGAATTGTATTTGTGATGTCTAAATACATGAGTTTTATTTACAGGGTTTGTGTCATCGTCTTCTGAACTGTCCCTGCTTACAAGCTACTAGGTGGTTAGTTATTAAAAAGGTGTGAGGTTAGTTACATTTCTTGATGAACTTATATATGTAGGTTGTTGTTTTCGAAATATGCATTGAAATCTAATTTAAATACAGCTCTTCTCTTCAGCCCTTGCAGTTTCTGTTTCGTTTGACGCTGCTCATACAAGCAAGCTAGACAAGTTGCAACTGAAAAGGTATGTACTTAGTTTCGTAGCTTGCTTCTGCTATCAAACGCATTTGTCCCTTATCGTGTCAATGTTTATCTTGTTGCATAATGTGTTCTTTTCCCTTGCTATGTGCTTGTGATGATGAGATTGTCACCTTTGTTTTGCCTTCGTTTCTTTCTGGTATATGTGCTGCTTACTTGTGGTTGCGCTACGGTCTTCCTTAGCTTTATACGATCTGATTCTTGATGGCTGGAACTCCATCTGAGAGGGTTGCGCGTTGCCGTGAAAAGGTGAAGAAGAGGAAACTCTTGGGGCACGGGCGGTTTTATTCTTAGGAATTCCCTTTTTCTTGAAGAAAAAAGACCTTTGAGGGGTAATCAAATGCTCTATTTTTCCTGCCATCAGCCTGTGGTAAGCCTTCTTATGAGGCTGGTCAGCCCAGCACCTCTGCTCAAGTAGCAGTGCCTGATCAGCAGATGACGCTCAGTTGGCCGTTTTTTAGTCCAAAGAAAGCAGGTTAGTTTGGGTTAGGCCCCATGTCTCCTTCGTTTGACCTTTGAATATAAAAAAGTACTGGAATACCGTACACCATAATTATACCTATTTGCTACTCCCTCGTGCTACACAGGACATAGGTCTCTGATGGACTTCCCTAGGGATGTTGCTAGCTCAAATAGACGTCATCGACTTCACATACGTAGGGTGCATCGTAGGATATGCATCAACCCTTCTTTGACCTCTCTCGGAGGTGGTTTCCTCTGTCCTGCTTTGGAATTTGAGCTTCTATCCTTTCCTACTTTGCCGGCATAACATTGTCTATTCTTAACTATTTGGATCTGTGGCAGCCTCCAGTGCTACACCGGCTGCCCTGCTTTCTCTTAGTACAGAATATATTGAGACTCTTAAAGGTGCCTAAACACTTTCTCTATGTCATACGAGATTTAACATTTCTTTTGTGAGTTGCACACAAACATTTATCAATTCTATGTTGTAGAGAACTACCCCGACCGGTCATATTATGGTGGCCCTACGCATGAGTGCGCGTACTGTGGGGCTGTTTTTTGGTTCCAAGAGCGTGTTAAGCGTACCTTCGCTGTGACACAATGGAAAATTATTTACAACCTTTGCTGTAAAGGAGGGAAGATCAGGTTGGAAACTTACAAAAAACCGCCAGAGCCTTTGTGTACCCTTTTGCAATTCGATGGTGATGCACGATCAAAGAGGTTCTTGCGTCAGATTCGATCATACAACTCCCTTTTTGCATTCACTTCACTAGGTGCGGCTGTCGATAGGACGATAAACAGTGGTAATGCACCTTATGTGTTCAAAATTAATGGAGTAGTTCATCATCGTATCGGTACACTGTTGCCCCACCAAGGAACACGACCTAGATTTGCGCAGCTCTATATTTATGATACTGAAAACGAGATACAAAACAGACTTAATTTATTTGAGAGTGATGACAACACTCGTGTTCAGCCAGATCCTGATACTGCCCTTTCTTTGATGAATATGCTAAATGAAAATAACCAACTTGTCAAGGCGTTTCGATATGCTAGAGAACGTATAGAAGAAGAACCTGGTAAAGAGGTTACACTTTGTTTGTTAGGGTGCAACACACGAGATGATGTTCGATACAATTTGCCGTCGAGTGGCGAGATTGCAGCTGTAATTATAGGCGATTATTCTGCTGCTGAATACACCTACGATGTTCTTGTGCATGATAAAAAATCTGGACTCAAACGTGTTTCATACCTACATCCATGTTATATGGCCTTGCAGTACCCATTATTATTTCCTTACGGTGAACATGGCTTTTATTTGGGCATTAAATATAATGAAGATGAGGGTGACGGGAAGAAACGTAGATATGTCACAATGCTTGAATTTGTTAGATACCATGTGCATTATAGGTTGAACATCCCCAATCCATACACTTGCTATGGACGGCTAAGTGATCAGATAGATGTTGATGCGTACTCGACAATAGAAGGATCGAGATTGCAATTCATTGCAAACCACCAAAAGGAGCTACGGTGTGAGTCAGTGCAAGGAATAGCCGATGCTATTGATAAGGGTATGACTAGCGTTGATTCTGTTGGTAGTAGGATGATTGTGCCCCCCTCTTTTACTGGCGGTAGGAGATACTATGTCATGAACTACCAGGATGCAATGGCCATCTGTAGAGTATATGGTCCTCCCGACCTCTTTGTTACTTTCACTTGCAACCCCAAGTGGAAAGAAATATCAGATGCATTGCATTTTGAACCTGGGCAGCAACCATGTGACCGTTCTGAACTGGTTGTTCGGGTTTTCCATATGAAAGTTGAAGAATTTATAGTAAACATTCGAGAGGGGAAGACATTTGGTCCGGTCCGTGCTGGTATGATATTCTAATGTCATGCCTCATCCCTTTAGTCTACCTCCTATTCTATTTTGACTGATCCTTACTTTTGCCTACTTTATGTAGTTCTATATACCGTTGAATTTCAAAAGCGTGGCCTCCCACATATACACTGCCTTGTGTGGCTAGCGACCAGCAATTCCGAGTTTAATGCCTCTGCTATTGACAATATAATTTGTGCTGAAATCCCCGATGTGAACGCAGATCCATTGGGATATGCTTTGGTCGATGAATTCATGATACATGGTCGATGTGGTACTTACAATAAAAGATGCCCATGTATGAAAAATGACAAGTGCTCCAAAAATTTTCCTAAAACATTTCAAGACGAGACCATCATAGATAACTTTGGGTTTACGATATATAGAAGACGTGATGATGGCAGGTCTTTTTTAAAAAACACCATTAGATTGGATAACAGGAGCGTCGTTCCACACAACATGTCGCTACTGAAGAAGTATAATGCGCATATTAATGTTGAATGGTGCAACAAAACGAACATGATTAAATACCTCTTCAAATATATTAACAAGGGGAGCGACCGAGCGAAGGTGTATTTTGAGATTACCGCGAAAACACCCAATGCATCTCCAGGGCCCCACCTGGCTCCTCCTAATGAAATTCAGGAATACATTGATGCGAGATACCTATCCACATGTGAGGCCGTATGGCGTATTCTTGAATTTGACATTCATTATAGGACCCCCTCCGTAGAGCGATTGACTGTGCATCTTCCTGGTATGAACTATGTACGATATGAGCCTAACGCTACCTTGACAGAAATACTCGAGAGCCCTGCAGCAAAAAGCACTATGTTAACAGCATGGTTTGATGCTAATTCAAAGCACAGCAGGGCAAGGCACCTGACCTATTGTGACTTTCCAAAAGAGTGGTCTTGGGACGCTTCACATAGGTGTTGGCGTCAGAAAACACCTGACACTAAAATTGGGCGGATATACTATGTGCATCCAACTGCTGGAGAGTTATATTACCTACGCATGTTGCTAATGATAGTGAAGGGAGCTACAAATTATGCTGATATAAGGACGTTTAACAACAAGGTGTACAATACGTTTCGACAAGCATGTGAGGCACGTGGACTCCTTGAAGACGATAATGAATGGAACCTTTTATCTGATGAGTCAATAGTATATGCATCGTCACATCAGTTGAGACAATTGTTTGTCATGGTTGTGCTGCACTGCTCGGTTGGTAATGTGCGTGCCTTGTTTGACAAATATTGGCTCTATTTTTGTGATGATATACACCGTTCGGTTTGCCATGCCCTCGGAAACCCACATTACATTGTGCCTCATGAACAGCTTATGTCACTGCTCATAAACAAACTGACTGATATCTTTGCTTATAGTGGCGGCAACATAAATGACTATGACTTGCCAAGGATAGTAACTACATGTACTGATGTGTATGATAATAGATTGATCAATGATGAACTAGATATAGGGCCTCTAATGTTATCTATGCAAGCTGTGTCGTTAGTATCCCAACTAAATCCTGATCAAAAACATGTGTTTGATACAATCATTGCACGAGTTTCGTGCAACTCTCCTGGGTTTTTTCTTTGTTTGTGGTCATGGCGGTACTGGAAAAACCTTTTTATGGAATGCGATCATCACACACCTTAGATCTGAAAAGAAAATTGTTTTTGCTGTCGCTTCATAAGGAGTTGCTTCTCTATTACTACCTAAAGGCCGCACCGCACATTCTAGATTCAAGATACCTTTTGACTTAAACGAGGCTGGAACATGTAGTATAAAACGAGGCACCATGTTAGCTGAGCTCATAAAAGTATCTGCACTAATAATATGGGATGAAGCACCCATGACACATCGACATTGCTTTGAGGCACTAGATAGAACCTTGCGAGATATACTTTCTGAAGAGAAACCCGCCAATGCTATTGTTCCATTTGGTGGCAAACCTGTTGTTCTTGGTGGTGATTTTCGCCAAATTTTACCTGTTGTTCGCAAAGGATCACGTTCTGCGATTGTTAATGCATCCATTACAAGCTCTAAGTTATGGCAGCACATGTCTATTCTAAAACTACATACAAACATGAGACTTCATAACCCCTCTCTAGATGCAACCCAACGTGCTGAAATTGAATCGTTTGGCAAGTGGATCTTATCTATTGTGATGGGACTATTGCTGCCGAGCAAAGGGGAGAGGAACGTGAGGCTTCGTGGATTACAATTCCTGATGATCTGTTAGTGCACACCGACGGTGATAAGACTGCTGCCCTTGTGGCAGGGTGTTTCCAATTTTATTATGAATTACAAAAATCCTGAATATTTGGCCGCACGTGCTATTGTCTGTCCTAACAACCAAGATGCTGACGACATAAACGATTATATCGTCAAACTGGTCCCTGGAACGATGTTCAGTATCTTAGCTGCGACACAATATCTAAATCAACTAAACATATACTGATTTTGATGTCTTGTACCCAACCGAATTCCTAAATTCCATCAACACAAATAATTTCCCTATCCATAAACTTGTGCTGAAAAAAGGGGTCATTGTTATGTTACTCCGAAACCTTAATCAAATATGGGCCTTTGCAATGGCACAAGACTACTTGTGACGCAACTTGGACAGCGTGTATTATGCTGCACAATACTGACTGGCTGCAGAGTTGGTGAAGAAGTTTTCATACCGAGGATCGCTCTTAAACACTACAGATGTAAAGTGGCCATTACACTGCAGCGAAGGCAGTTCCCTGTGTGAATATGCTATGCAATGACGATCAATAAAAGTCAAGGGCAGACCTTATCAACGGTTGGCCTTTGCCTGAAAAAACCAGTTTTTACACATGGCCAACTTTATGTTGCTGTTTCAAGATCAACATCTAGAAGCGGCCTTAGATCCTGATTGAAAATGACAATGGCTCATGTGGTTCGCAGACTCGAAATGTAGTTTACAGAGAAGTCCTGGATGCCGCTAATACAGCATCAGCTTAGACCTGTTTACATAGAAAAAAAAAGAAAAAAGCACTATACGTATTTTAGCATGTAAATATGATTTTATCAGAGTTTGGTGATCTCTGTTGTTGGCTCTCATTTCTTCGTTTCTGCTGCTGAGCTTGGTGCTGCATGCAAAGTATTTTGATCCTAATATGTTAGTGTGTTTAACTAATCGCAATCCCACATTTGCTTCTTTCTGTCCTACTGTTTCTGCACCTAACAGCTCTGTTTCCATACCAACAGATGGGAGACGTTTTGATTGGTGCCCTTATGGTTGGGGACTGCAGTGACTGCTTATGCGTACGTGCCTCTAGGATTTGGGAGTTCAAGGATCTTCAAGATGAAACAAAGCTGCTGCATACTGATCTGGTGTTGCTCGATGAAGAGGTACAGTTTATTTTTGTCTGCCTACTCTTGCCTACATGAAGAGATGCTTGCGTATTTTTATTTGCATTATATATCCAGTAACAACATCCATTGGACAGAGTAATATAACAACACCAAAGTAAACTAGGGATATTTCCAAGGATAGAAGCTGTCGTGTTTCATCCGAAAAGTAAACTAGGGATATACTGTGCATTGGTTTGTGATTGTCCAGCCAGATGAATATATTTGTTAGGCATGTTCTCAGTTGATTGCTTTGACTATAGCTTGACCATATTACTTGACACATTAATTTGTGATAGTTATTTTTTTTACCAGAATTACCTCAACGCGTTTACAGCACACTGCTTCTCTAGGATTTTGTTTATTCTTGTACTGACTGATCTTACTGACTTGTTCTACAACATATGCTAACTCTGATTAATCTATACAGGGAAATAGCATTCATGCACAAATCTACCCACCTCTCCCAGAAAAATTCAAACCTTTGTTAAAGGAAGGAAGAGTTTACAATCTCTCCTGTTTCCAAGTTAAAAAGGCGAACTGACTTTATAAACCAGTTCAAAATGACATTATGATCAGCTTCACAAGATGGACTACAGTGGAGGAGGTTGTTGAGATTCCACCAGCTTTCCCAGAATTCACCTACTCCCTTACTCCCATAGAGAAGCTCCCATCAGTTTTGGATAACAAAGAGTACTTTACAGGTAAGATTCCATAGGCCAATACATTCTACATGTATGCAGGTGAAAAACAAATAAAAAGCTTCTTATGCATTTTTATCTCCATGTTAGATGTGCTTGGCGCAATCACAAAGATCTCGGATGCTTTGCCATTACAGCCAAGATCCCAGCAAGTTGATACCATAAAAAGAACTGTGACAGTATGTGATGAAAGGTTAGTTTTACATGCTTTATTCTATTTTGCATGGCAGTAGGTTCTGCACCTATGTTTGTATAATATTGTGTGACTGCAATTTCACATGAGCAGTGGTGCTTCTCTGGACGTCATGCTTTGGGGTGAGCGAGCCACTTCATTCCCAGCTGAACAACTTCATAAAGATGGACAGCATTCACCACAAATTGTATATTTGTTGGCACTCTTGTGAGGGGCTATGCTGGTGCTGGTATGTATATCTAACAACTGTATAGTGGCAAGTGTTGTACCACTATGCTTAAAACCGTTCCTCGCTGTTTTAGGAACCCATCTCATTGTCTGGCGGTCATCATGCAAGTGGTACATAAATCCTGATGTTCCTGAAGCAAAAAACCTTATTGCCAGGTCATGTGCCCATCTAAAGCATTATTGATACTCACTAGCAGCATTTGCCTATGTACTAACTAACAACTAACCTCTTTTCTTACCAGCATGAAAAGCGTGCACCAACCAGTTGCACTCGCTCCACAGGTAAAATACAGTGAGCCCAGAACTTCTATTGCAGAACACAAAAAAGTATCTGATATCAAGTATCTTCACCCCTTCAAGAACAAGGTCATTCCTCTGGCACCACATTCAAAACGATAGACCTAACTGGCTATATAAGGCTGCTTACTTTCCTTGTATATTTTTACAGAAAGTAGAATGGTTGGTTACAGTAAAGATAATGAAGATTGATAAGTCATGGTGGTATGAGTCGTGCAAGAAATGTTTCAGGACAACTAGGCCTCATGGCAACACCTACAAATGCTCTAATCCAACATGTAGCACCATTGGTGCGCCTAGCCCAAGGTACAGGTCATACTTGCTACACTACCATCCATTTTTTTCGTCTAGAGGTTATCTTCTTCACAAGATTAGACGTATACAACTTTTACTAATTGATTCTCTCACTGCAGGTACAAACTGGTCATCACTGCTGGAGACGAGACTAGTGACACTGAGTTTGTCATGTTTGGACGCATAGCACAGCGTCTCATAAAAAAGACAGTCGATGCTCTCATTGCCAATAATCCGCCTGGATTTATCCCTGACGAGATCACTAGGCTATTGGAAAAGGTTTTCACGTTCAATGTTTGCTTCACAGAGAATACAATTTCTTCTGGCAATGTCTCTTTCCAGGTCAATACCATTGTTGCGGAGATTGACGATGGGAATCCTGTTCCACTAACGTCGGTTGGGTCACAGTCATCGTCAGCTGTGCTCTCACACCATGCAGGCAGCAGTGTAGAGTGCACACCAGAAAAGGACTCTGACTTCACTTTACCTTCACCATCAGCCAGATCACAGGCTACTCATGCATCAAGCACCACACCTTCTAAGACCGTGATGCCTGACACTGGGCTACCAACTACACCACGGAGCAGCACAAAATCTGATAAGAATAAGGTAGAATAGTTCTCGCAGCCTGATATGCAAACACATGTTTTACTTCAAGACTTACTCTTGTCAAAATCTCATGTACAAAATTACAGGCAGTGCAGGACAAGGACAGCCGCCTTCCAAGTGAGGGCCCTGTTAGTGTCACCAATTGTACCAACTTATTCAACGCCTGAAGCGCAGCAAAGCACAACTAAGAAAAGGTCAGCACAACATTGTTTGATTCCTTTAGTTATTTCAGTTCATACCACATAATTTTGTGCATCACTAAGGGATAGAATAATGGTTCTAGAAACCGTGCATCACTCGAGAGAAAAACTGCAAGGAAGATTGTTTTGGATGATGGTGGCAAGAATGACAGTGGGGATGATTCCGCTGCTCCCCCTACTGGGCCTAGGTATCTCCCACTCTCTGCTTAATTGATATTGCATTGTGAATATGGCTAAAAAATGTACAATGTATGCAATCTGGCCTGGTATCCAATACATTAACAAGTTAATCACTAGAATGTGGATGCAGTTCCAACTTGGCCCAGTATTTGTTTGCCAGCTTACAGCTACATACCTCTAATTTTGTGTGGCTCTCTCAGGATATAGGTATCTTTAAAACGACTGGCTCTTGCTTGCAATCAAGATTAACTTATAATTGTGTGGCGTGAGGAATTTGTTTTGATGTGTGTGGTGTGGATCACAATGCAAAGGAACCAGCTTGGGTTACATTCACAAGATTTATTTCATTGAATGCAGAATGTGCTGCCATGCCCACGCCATGGTAATAAATCCTCTTTAGCCTTAAAAACAATGGAAAAATAAATGACAGGCTGGTACGTTACTCTGTTTACTTAAAGGACCATGAAGATGAGGTGGTATGTCGCCTGCCACTACAAGTTATAGGCCTGTTTGTTTCTGTGTCTGGTGGCAGTGCTTCCTGCAGAAATACGTTGCAGAAAAGTGGGGATTCTTGTGCCTTGCATTTTTGTCGGTTTGCGTTCAAAGTTTGATTATTTCTGGCGGTGCAGTGTGGAAACGTGCAGCGCTCGGTGGCATTTTAGCTGTTCTGTTGCTGATGCTGCCAGCTGTGAATACAAATGGGGACTATATGGTCATCCTTGTCTAAATGTGTTTACATTTCAGTCATTTTACCTATTCATTTACTATACCACGTTTAACCCTTATAATATAACTAGCTGATTAGTGCATTGTGCCTATTTATGCTTTGGAATTTAGGATGTTCTTCTATATCTGGATCTTGGATAGGCTGTCCTATGCCTAAGTAATGTGATGACATCTTTTCCTATATTACTTGAAAGTTTTGTTGAAACTACTATGGAAAAGAATAAAAGGAAATACATTGAATAAATGGAAATGTTTTGTGATGTGCATAACCTTTTAGTGGTCCTATATTTTCTGAGAGATTCTCTTTGGGTTTAGCTAAGTCCTAGATGAAAGTTTCCAGTTAATAATCTTCAAGTGACATGCATAACCTTTTAGCTGTTGCTTTATTGTCTCAGAGATTCTCACTGAGTTTAGCTAAGTCCTTGCTCTAATATTTTTTTTGATATCCCTATTTGAAAGGCGTTTCTACATACTCATCAAGAATAGGCTTTTGAAAATGCTAGAAGTAAATCAACGTAATGAAAAATTAGTTTCAGTATGTTATTATGCTTTGCCCTTACTATCCTCTATCATTGATTGAATTATCCCTGATGGCCTCTTTTTTCTATACAGCCCAGCCAAAGGTGACGCCTAACCGAAACAAGGATCGTCCTACTTTTGTGTCATGCTTTTATGTTCATATGGATAGACTGCAACGGATGTGTGTTAATCTACTGCTAGGAGTGGGATTGAGCGAAAGGCCGCCATCCTTTTGTGTTTGATCTGAAAGCAAGTAACACTTGTTCATCTGCTGCTACGAACACGCTGTCCAGCGCACTTACTACTGTGACAGTGCTTGTATTTTGAGAACATAACGTCTTATATGCGCCCATATGGGCCCTCTTTTGTTGGTAGTATCAAAAAACTAATTTAATTTGTTGGTGCTTGCTTTTCAGTCAGTGCTCCGAACAGCCTTACATGTTGCAATGTAGTTCAAATATTGTTGTTGCCGCTTATGCATATGTAAATAGAAACTTATGATCGCCTTCTGATGTTTCTTTAATCCGTTTTCTTCATGCCTATTGGACTTCGTAGTCACTGTAAGGCATACGACTTCCAGTAATACTGCTGTAATATTCTGCTGCCTGACTGATATGTGCTCTGAATTTTTTTCTAATTGCTCGTGCAAATACAGAACTAATAATGTGCTATTATTTGCTTTTTCTAGTCTTTTGGTGACCACCTTGAATTCTAATCATATCAACTCATGAAATGAAAACGGTCTTGAAGAATGCCATTTAGACAGAAATCATTCCCTGAGGCAATGGTGAAGTTAGGCTTCTTTTTTATATACATTTATTTCTGTGCCTAACATTATGTTGCGTTTGAGCAATTTAGTTGTCTCAAGTGCCATTGAAACACGCAGTGACGTAAATATTTAAACTAACAACTTATATTTGATTTATAGGTACTACAAGTTGTCTTCAATGATAGGGCGCGCAAGGCGCGCCTAAGGTTCTAGTTATGGTAAATGGAAATGCAATTTTTAGAGCTAGCTATTGATGATGGATTGTAAATGGGTGAATTTCGTTTTGTGTTGCATTCTGTGTTCCGTGGGCAATGACAAATGGAATTATTACAGCTAGGTGTTGAGTAATGTATAAAGCTTTGACATGTATAATTGAGAAGTGTTCTTTACCACTCTACTTGGTATGTTGCATGATATGTGATGGGGTGTGTGCTGAGAAAAGAAAATTATATATTTTTTCTTGGACAAATAGGCAAGCCTCCTTATGTATATAATGCAGGGGGTATAAAGGGAACTATCATTTTCCTCTCCTTATATAAGATGTCCATAGGGCCAATGGAACTTACCTCCGATTCATTGGAAAAATGCCCATCCTCTCTCTACTCTCTTTGGAACTTCTCTCTCATGCAAATTTCTCAAACATGTTAAAGTCATTGTATTTTTGTTACTATATCTTATGACTTTTGTTAGTTGTATTAGGGTCAAATATGCCAATCAATTTTATGTCACTCGGCCTGTAAAGACTCGAAAATTAAGTGATATCATAAATATAATTTTATAACAACTTCTTCAGCCATGAGGATCGGAATAATATAGAATACGTACCAACAACATATTTAATCACTAAAATTAAAATTTTGTATTGAAAATCCGCATATTCAAATCTTATTAAGTCATAAATATTGTACATGACATACAATCTAACCAATTATGTGGGGAACATAAATAAAAGAGTCATTTTTAATACCTTGGAAAACACTAATTATCTGTTTTCAAAACTGAGGAAATAAACAGCGAGTAAATCAATATATGTTTTTCCTCTCAAATTGTAAGATAACATTATCATCATTAATTTGGTTTGTTGGTTCCTTCATAATCGACAATATACTACACAATATAATAATCTGATAAGTACTTGACAATGATGAGGAAGAAACTATTGGTAAAAAGAAAATAGATACCAATCTTGGATGGCAATATCAAGCGACGTGTGTTTTCCTCGTGGTGTATTGTTGTCTACCTAGTCAACGGTTTCAAAAGCCTTGCAATTAAGAATATTTCATTAAATCCATCTTGTGTATTAAAGCATGTTTAACAATTTTTTATATGAGGATCTTAGATCCAGTAAATTCATACATGTTCGGTTGTGCCAAGTTATTATAGACAGCATAAGCAATTGGCTAGAGGAGCTTTCTGTATGCTGGATTGAGGTGCATTTGCATGCGTTGCAAGATGCCAAGGTGCAAGTATGGACCTAATCACGCCAATTAATTATTTTTTTGTCCAACAGTATAAACACCTGTGTAACAAAGAATGGATACTATTTAATTTTAATAAAGGCTTAACGAGATTAGTCACATGCACATATACACTGATAGACTCTTTAGATATCTTAAACTCAAACAGCATTCTGAAGCAAAAGAATAACCATCAGTTATCAGTCATAAATAAGACGTGGAAATCGATTTCTACTTTGATATCTATGAATCCAGACACGAATTGATGGGCATAAACCTTTTTTAAAAAACAATTAAGAATTACACTAACAACCTATACAACACTTTATTATTCTTTATGAGTCCTTGAATTTCTCCTCGATAGAAGGGTACGAGATTACAGGAAGCGTTTGTATTGTCGTGTGTGTGTATACATATGTGTGTGTGTGTGTGTGTGCAAGGGATGCATCAATAACATGAGAAAAATATGGTAGTGCTTTTCCATCCATAACTGCAGCTTCCCCAAATCACCATATTAGATTCGATCAAAACGCGTCGACTCAACTCGCATAATGTCAACAGGGATTCTGAAACTTACATCTGTAATCTTTACGTCATGGTGGTGGAGACTAGAGGCATTACATCTTGTCGGTGTTTTGTACACCGGCCAGTAAAATATACGCCGCGATTCTCTGTAGTTCGATGGCTAACGCTCAGGACACAAAGGTTTATACTGGTTTAGGCGATTGCTCTATGTCCAGTGTGGGTGTTCGTTCATGTTACTTGCGTTTGAGCGTTGAGTGCTTACAACAGGGTCTTTGCAAGCGTGCAAATGTGTGGTGTGTGCGTGAGAGTTGAGAGAGCGAAAAGAGAACCCAGCTCCCCTTTTTAGCCATGGGGGTTGGGTTACAGTGAGAGAAAGGGGTACCTCATCCCTTAGGGATGACATACTAGGGACGAGATCGGGAGCGCTACACGTGTCCTAGGTGGTGTCCTATAGGGTTGTTGCACTCCATCACGTTGTGACATCGGGAGATGTGCGATAGGTCAGCCATAGTGTCTGGCGTGGCTTCAGTCCTATCTGCCAACTCCATCGCAGGACATGGCGCGGGCGTGGTTGTCGTACGGGCAGCTTCTGTCAGCAAGGTCGTGCTCGGCTACCCTCATTGCCGTGTCATCGCTCCGTCTGGAGGTCGGATGGTCAGATCGCTCTCCCTCGGGCTGAAGGAGTACGTGGTGGGCCTTGATAGCATGGCGCACCTTTCCACCATAGGCCTGGTGGTCGAACGTGGCACAGTACAGGCGGTCACGTTGATCAGACGGGACGTGGGCGTCGGTCAGGGTAGTTTATGATGGCCCCACTAACCAGCGGCCCGCGTGCCATACCCTTGGTTAGTAGCCGGCGCCCTTGCCCCTAACTGTTAGGCCGGGCACGTGCGGGTCACATCGCCCTAGCCGTCCTCCATGCCCTTTCCGGTTGGGAGGTCGGATTTGATTTCCTTCACGTGGGTGCACTTTCTCTCTTGTTCCTTTATAGCGGGTCGGGAGATCGCCGCGTGTTCCTTGCTCCCGACGGCGGGTCGGGAGGTCGGGGTCGGGGCTTCTTACGCGGGCCCGAGCGGTCTACACAGCCCGAGCTGTTTCGCTAGTTGGACCTTCGTCTCGTTGGGCTGCGGGGCCCATTTAAGTGGTGCGGGAGTTGGCTTCTTAGGGGTATCCGTGGTATTTACCCCCATCAAATCTGCTCACCTGTTTCTGCTCCCATGGCCTTTGGTGTTTTCTTATTATCAACAAAAATGTAGCATGCTCCCCTCCAGGGGTGCTGGTAAGCCCAGCTCTATCTCGATCCCAGTCATCTAGGTCAACTCCACGGCATGGCAGCTCTCTTTATACATACACAGACATACACGTATATATGATTTGGATTGGCTACCGACCCTTTGGGATAAAACCGTCTCTCTGATTTAAATAAGGAGAAGAGATTAAGAAGGATTCTTAGGGTAGATATGACCAGTGAATGGTACTAATTATAGACTTCACCTTTTTGAAAGATCCAAAATAGGGTGGATTTAATTTTTTTGTAATGGCAGATTTGGGTAATTAAGATATAGATAGGAGGTTATTTTAACCTAATTCCATAATGGTATAGGTGGGTAATCTTTTAAAACAGAGTAGATCCGGCAGCTATTATTATCAATGATGATTATAGTATGCTGATTGGTAGCCATATGTTTTGCTTCTTTTAGAGAACTATTGCAATTTCTCTTCTTTTCTAGGGTGTCCATGTAGAACCCTTAGGTGATTTCATATGGAGACTTTAAAAGAAATCTTCAATTAGTAATTGTACGATGGTTTGCTTATAAAATTATGCGATGAAACTATGCATTGGGGGTATATTCCATTTATCAACTAAAATTAGTTTTGGAAACCATCCCATAAAACGCCCCACTGTGCGTTAGCCGTCATAATGGGCTAAACCCTAAGAATGGCCGCGTGGCTGCTCATCGTCACAACTGTGCTGTTTCGGTCTCTCCGCTCTTGGCAGCCAGCATGTCAACGATTGTTGCGGCGGAACCGGTAGAGCGCCCGCAAAGGAGCAGACGACGTAGCTGAATGATATGAAGCTAAGAGAACAAAACGAATACTATTGTATACTCCCTCTCCTAGCGGTCCCACCTGCCACCCTTTCATTTTTTCGGATCACGAGAAATCGATTAGCTAGTCTTTGGTCACTAGTGATCGTTCTCTCTCCTATTTTTAACCTTCCACGTTAGATGTAGCTGGGAACTTCGCTCGCCGCTGGAGGCGCCCTAAGACCCTCTCCAATGGGGTAGCTCTAAGCCAGCTGAGAGATTTTTTTTAAATCGATGAACAGTGGAAAAAGTGATGAGCTAGCGCTCCGCTCGTCGCCTGGATCTAACACTTCCCTATGCATTTTCCTCTCACAGGCACGTTTCCTCTGGCACTTGCTTAGCCTGTATGCTACTATACCGGTGCTATCTTAGAGCCATTGCTGGCTCTAACCATTGGACAAGGCCCAAGCGAGAGCTCCAGGGTGTACAAGCGTCCTTTCAGGACTCGTCGAGTACTTACTACACGGCGATCTAACAGCAGAGTGCAAAGGAGAACTTGGCCTGATCATTGCACAGCGCTTCGCGCGCCGCGCGCGGCCATCCGCCGGCCATGGACCGCGCGGGGAGGCAGCGGGTAGTGGCGACCTTAAAAGCGCCCTGATTCCATGCCGGCGCCGTCGCTGTTGCTGCTGCCCGTGCATACACGCCACGGCCACACCGCTCCTGTCCCCTGGTGGCGCCGGTCCAGTTTGAGTCGAGCTGGCCGGTCACCTGCTGCTGCCCACCGCGCACGCGCATTCAAAATTGAAAAAAAAAAAATGGACGGAGAACAGAGCACGTTCAAATTAGGCTGCTTCTTCTCCTCCTCCTCTCCGTCCTGCGAATTACTGGCCGTGTTTAGCATCTACTAGAAGCTGGGAGGAGATGATGGGTGGACAAGTGGACGAAACCACCGGGGAGACAGGCGGCGAGCCGTGCTGGACTAGCGGCCAGCACTGGCCGGGATTACCAAAAGGACGGCACAGCTGGAGCGCGAATCTCGAGGCTAAACAAAGCCGGGCGCAGTACGACATGCTACTGTATTTGGATTCTCCCTACGTGCGCCGGTCAGCTGCAATTGACTCGTAGCCCGGCGCGGCAGGGGCACACGAGTGAAGTCTAGCTGGGAGAATCGAATCGAATGGATTCGCGACGGCGCCGGAGTCCGGAGCGGCCGTGAAGCCGCGCCGAAGGTTCGTGCGGTCAATGCGTTGCTGTGCGTCTCCTTCGATGGTGAGACCGATGAGAGTAAACTAGTAGCAGTGCCCTGGCAGGCGTAAACAAAGCCAGGACGAACAGAGTACAATGCTGGTTGCCTGGTTTCACAATTTTCAATTACCATCGATCTCGATCGCATTGCCTGCTCACTCTGTTGCAGACTTGGAGTCAAAGGGGGCGAGGACGGTGTCGCTGCGAGGCTCCAGGACGTCTGTCCTAGCTGCCCCACGGGCCACGGGCCGGACACGAGCAGCTTTTCCCTCGCTGCTGGTGGGGAGTGCTACCACAATGCTACGTGCCCAGTACACAACTCGATGCAATCATGGATGGACCACAGCTCCTCATTCCTGTGTTGGTGTTGCAACAGCAGATGCGCTTTCCCTGAATCTTCAGATCAACGACACGCGCCATGCGGTTCTGCATTGGCTCGGAACGTGTTGAACCAGGGTCCGGTACCCACAATCAGCACGCGAGCTGTTTGTCTCGGTGTCGCCGCGCGCGCGCACCGGCGCGTTACCCGCTACCGCCGCGCGCGCCCTGGTTCCGGCGGGTACAAGGCAGGCAGCCACCGGCCGCCGCGGCCGTGCGCGCTGCTTGGTCCAGGCCTCATCAATCCCACGTACTCCGATCCTACGCCGCAAGCTAGCTCCCCTGGGGCACCGGCAGCGCACAGCGACCTTGCGGGATGTGTGCCGACGGCCGGTTCCGTCGTGATCCCCCGCGCGTTCCGCGTATTTAATCCGCGGCCGCGGCCGGCCGCGCGCGACGAATCCCCACGCTCCCGAGTCCCACTCCCACCACCCACCGCGCGCGGCGCGGCGCGCCACGCCACGCCCTGTCCCTTGGTGGCCGCCGCTCGCCTCCGCCCGGGACGAGCACCTGCGCCGCCCCCGCATCGAGACGAGCTTCAACTCGGGCTTCAACTCGGGGGCATTTGTAATTTGTTTACTGCCCGCACGGGCACGGCCAGCCACGGCGGCCGAAGAAGCTGCCCAGCACCCGCGCGCTCTTCCCGGCACTCCTGCTGCTGGCTCTTAAAACCACACGCGCTCGAGGGCGCGCTGATCGGTTGACACGGACACGCGTGGCGACGCGCGCACTGGCTAGGCTTTGCTACTTCCTCAGATCGAACACTCGAGGTGCGACTAGGGAGTGCTTGGGGTGAGTGTGACAGAGGCAGTGGCCGCGGCAATGGCGGCGGGTGCGGGCGGGGCGGCGCCGCTGAGGCTGAAGGATCTACTGGAGCTGGACTGCGACTCGTGCAGCGCCGCGGGCTTCCGCTGCTACCCGCGCCGCCTGCTGGGCGAGTCGTCGCCGCCGGCGATGCGGCACCTCCTCGACTCGCCGTCCTTGTCCCTACAGCGGCGCCGCCCGAGCAAGCTGTCCACCATCTCGAGGAGCCTCTCGCGCCGGCTCGGCAGCAGGGGCGGCTTATTCTGGCGTCGCCGCAGCGAGGACGAGGAAGACGATGCCGCGGCCGCGCCGAGCGGCAGCGGCTCGGAGTCTGGGTCCTCGTCGACGGAGACGACGACGAGCGACAACTCCTCGTCGGCCGGAAGGAGGGGGTCGCAGTGCGAGTCGGACTCGGACTTCTCGACGGCGACCTCCGCCTCGGACAGCATGGACGCCGCCGCCGCCGGAGATGAGCCCGAGGTAATTATTACTGCCTTGTCGTCACTGCTTCAGTAACTGGTCGTTAGTTCAGTTGGCCCGTCTCCTCCCACTGCCTGCGGTTAGTTCCATTTCTTGCGCGCGTGTAATGACTCTCTGCCGGATCATCGTGCGTGCCGTGGATCAGCCATGAAACGGTTACGGGAAGCCCCACATATTCATGCCACAACCAACTACTCCTCCTGCATACGTACACACGGGTTGGCTCGCCTTGTCGATCATTGATGCGGATGGGATGATCCCTCGCACCGTGGCCATACAAGCGTGGAGGTGGAGCATCCAAGGGATCCGCTGCATCGACGCACGACGAGCATAAGCTAGTACACGGCCACACTCTACTACGTAGTTGTCCATTGTAGAAGAGTAATTCGCGCGTGGCTCGTCAGAGCACCACACGGCCAAGCTAGTGTCACTCCCGAGTCGCAAGCTAGCACCAGTCTCATCGAGGCGATCGATTGATGGAGACGACCGCCGACCGGTCGAGATTGCAGCACGCGGGACATGGAGTAGCGAGCTAAGCGTGCGTTCGTTTCCGGGTACCTAAAGTTTAGAGGGGTCACATCAAAGAGAATCTTATCATTTAGAAGTATTAAATAAAGTCTAATTACAAAACTAATTGCAGAACCCTAGTGCTAATTCGCGAGACGAATCTAATGAGGTATATTAGTCCATAATTAGCGAATAATTACTGTAGCATCACTGTGGCAAATTATGGATTAATTAGGCTCATTAAATTTATCTCACGAATTAGCACACAGTTGTGCAAAAAATTTTATAAACAGATTTTATTTAATACTTCTAAATAGCAAGATTCTCTTTCACGTGATGTGTCTAAAGTTTAGAGGGTGGAAACGAACATGCCCTAAATTTCCGGCCAAGACCGCTAGCCGGTGCTGCGGTGAGATCTGTACCCTGACCTCGAGGCAATCTCTGTAGTAAGTTGTTGGTGCGATCGAGAACCATCTCTTCGAGACAGCCTTGAGTACGCGGTACAGGTTGTCTGGGCCGTCAAGCACTGCAGGAGCTAGGCGTCGTAGGCGGTCGCTGAGAGATGAACCACTGTTTGCCGGCCTATCAACCGCAGAGCGAGCTCGCCTAGTCCGTCCGGCCACCAAAACCACCCCCGCTCCGCTGTTCGCGGCGCGCACTGCAGCACGGCACGGCACGCCGATGGCGCCCGGACCGGCGTGGGCTGTGGACCGGCCAAAAGGAAAAAAGTAGCTGCGCGCATGAATGCGGCAGGGCCTACGCACGGTCAGCGGGCGCAGCTTGTCGGGGACGGGGAGTGACTGGTGAGTGAGCGAGGTAGTGAGAGAGCAGGGCAACCTACCCTTTCCCGTCTGCACATGCCGCTCGACTACAGCTACAGGTCTGCAGTGTCCCCAGTGTTCTTGCTCCCAAGCAAGCACGAGCGCCCTGCATGCATGGGAGTAGCCTCGAGCCTTCAGACAGAGTGAAGGCCGGGCCCTGCTGCCATCCGGCCAGTGATGCCCTGGCCCGCACCGTGCCGCTCCGGCCTGGCACCGTCCGTGCCAATTCGCCACGCTGCTCGCGCTCGCCCTAGCAACCACCGGTACGTGGTACCGCCAGCCATGTCGTGTTCGTATCTTTGTCTGCACTAGCACTACGATCAGCGTCGTCGTCGCGTCGCATGTGCGGGCGCGCGAACGCGACGCCCGCACGGATTAATTAATGTCCAGATTAACACGCCGGCTACGGTTGGTCAAACGAAGCCTGCTGTCGCGCGATTAGCCCGGCGCCGCACGTTCCGCTGTCGCCCGTGCGGCCGTGCTTTGTCCTCTACGAAAAAGTTCACGGCGCCGCCGGCGACCAGCCCCCGGGAGGGTTCGCGGCCTCGCGGGCGGGCGGCCTCCCCACCTGCCGCTGCTCCCGTACTCCTCCGGCCTTTGGCTTTGTGTTTCATTGGCAGTGGCATGATGATTGGGGGTGATCGAGCTAATGTTTGGTGCGCGCGCGCGCATGGCACGGTTGGTGCGTGCCCGTGCGATGATAATGCAGGCCATGAAGAGGGGGTCCAGGTCCAGCTCGGGGACGTTGGAGGCGGACGACAAGGAGGAGCAGCAGCAGCTCAGCCCGGTGGCCGTCATGGACTTCCCCTCCGACGACGACGGCGACGCGGACGACGCCGGCGCCTGCTCGCCGTCCTTCAGCCTCGCGCGCCTCCAGAGTAAGCGGTCTTCTCTCAGCCATCATCAATTACGGGATCGTGTAATCATGCACTGTAATACAGTAAGCACGAGCGGTTCATTCATCCACGTCAAGTGCAAAAAAATAATGAATCACCGAATTGAAAGGATGCGAGCTGGGGAAAGTACATGTAAAAGTTCAGGGCCGCGTGGTCGTGTAACCACGAGGCCATGTCCGACGACCTGTACCCAGTTACCCGACCGAGGCCTGATCAACGGAACCAGTTGAGGTCTCTCGCGGAGTCATGCACAGTGCGTCGTGTCAGTTCGGAAAAGAGTGTACCGGATAGAGCAGAGGCACGGGCACTGGGCAATTGACCGTGCTCTCTGAGATGCCGTCCGGTGAACATGCTCAGTACCGATTACAGAGTACAGCAAAGTTGCAATCATGTGGCTGTCAAATCTTAGGAGGTCTTTATTCAAAAAAATAAAAAATATCTTAGTATTCAGAGCAACTCCAGTAAAATATCTACTTAGAATAGCCCGGTCCCTAGAACAGTAAGGATCCCAAGTCCACTCCTTCCGCCCCTTCTCCCATAGGTGGCTATGGAGGTCCCTACTTTTTTATTTCTACTATTCCTCTCTCTTGCCTTGTGCGCTCCCCGCTGCAGCGTCCCTGCCTCCGCCCACAAGCTGCGGCCCGCTCGTCACCAGCCAAGTTATGGTGTCCACGTCGCCGCCAGCCGAGCTGCGGCATGCTCGACGCTACCCCTTCTAAGCTCTGGTTTGCCTATCTTTGTCCTTGAGGTCGAGCGTGCGTGCGCTGTCCAAGCCCAGATGGCATTGCTCCGGTGCTCCCGGGCACCTCTTGCGTCTTGATCGGCCATGGAGAGTACGGGGAGTGTGGGAGAGCAAGAGAAAGAGAGAGATTCGAGTGCGCGGAGGGAGAGTAGGGGAGGGAGTGAAGAGTGCGAGAGAGGTAGACGAGGGAATAAAAATAAAAAATACATAATTGACTCACATGTCAATTATGAAAATTGGAGCTATGAAGTAGGGGCTAATTCTGAAGTTATAGATTAAATTTAGAGCCCAAAAAGTTGAGATAGCCACTACCTAAGAAGTAGGGATCCGCTACTGCTGGAGTTGCTTAGGAGTTGTTCGTCGGGCGGGCAGTGCTAGTGGTGACAATGGAAACGGAAAGATATCTAAATCCGTTTCATGCATATTCGATCAATTTTTATCCTAATAGATGAAAACACTACGAAATAAAAAGATAAATATTCGAGATATTTGAATCCATTTCCATGTTTCCCCGATCCGTGGCACTCGAGAATCTCCTCCGTTCCTGTCGTTTGCCCGGCCACGACAAGATACGGACATTTTAAAAGCCGTGCCAAATTATGCGGAGATCTTGCTGGATCCACAGCGCCAGTGACTGGTGGGGAAAGGCAGCAGGCTTATCTGATCTCCCGGTATTGAGTCCTCGACACATTTCGGATCCATGACCGCGATTTGACCAATGCAATGGCCCACGTAAACGTATGCTTGCTTAATTCGCTTCTTGAAAAAATATTCATTTCTTTTTGTCGTGGAGCAGGGAGAAAGATGCTGCGGCCGCAGCACAAGATCCGACGGCTCGGGAGCACCCAAGAGCTGGGCCCCGTGGACCTTGAGGCGCGCCTCGCCGCCCCGTCAGACACCGACGACCTCGCCGGCGATGTCCCGGCGCAGCTGGTTATCCAATGCCACACCAAAGACGCGGCGGCGGCGCCACGCCCGATCAGGAGCCACCGCGGCGCCGGCGTCGTCCGCCGCGAGCCGGACGAACACGCCCTTCTCGAGCTGCTGCTCATGGACGCCGGCGCGGACCACGTCTCGGAGCGGCTTCTGCTCGACTTCTTCGTCGAGATGAAACGACGGCGAAAGGCCGAACGGTGGGGAGACGGTGAGATCCTGGCGGCGGCGAGGGGCTGGTTGGACGGCGCGGGGAGCGAGCGATGGGGCCTGAACGACGTGCTGCGCGGCGGGGAGGCCGTCCTGGCGGAGATGGAGCGGGCCCGGCGGTGGATGCGTGCCGGCGAGGAGGAGCGGGAGGTCGGCGCTGTGGTGGCGGGGATGCTGGCCGACCGGCTGCTGGATGAGGTGGTCTGGGATTTGCTGCTTGTGTAGGTTTGTTTCATTGGTTTTGAACTTGGATGTAAGTAATGTTGAATGAAATCTCGAGCATGCTGCAAATGGTGAACTTGCTTTGCAGATTGCATGGCCTCTTACGTTTAGGGATGGTAATGGGCTGCCAAGATTACCGAAACTACTGAACTATCCATCCTCCGGAGGAGAGTATTGCTGGGAGCTGCATAACCGCTATGTTCAGAAACCGGCAAAATGAACGATCACACAGTTCAAGGATAACTATAAGTTGGATCTTCAGAGCCTTTCGTTATTGGGCTGGTTTGAGCCCATGTGTGCCATTGAATCACAATGTGGGCCGGTTGTGCGTCATTTGTCGAGCCAACCTGTTGCTGAGCGGTGTTCTTCTTTCTTCCATCTTAAAAACAGAGTCGGTCACTCGGTCTGAGCGAAGCCAACGAGCTCCAATTCTTTTTAATATTTTGGGCCTCGGCTGAGCTATGTAGAGTTAGAATAGCTGTGTGTGCATAAGAAAACACAGATACACTTGGATCAAGCGGACGCTCCTCGCGAGGCAACGCGTCACAGAAGGCCCACCACAACCTATTTGCAGCTCGCCCTCGCCACCGCCACCTCCTCCGTCTCTGACGGCTCTCGCCGTCCGCCCACCCACTGCCGCGCCGGCGGTCTTCGATCCCGGCCTTCTCCTTACCCCGCCGCCACCCACCGTCCACCGGGGGTCCAGCCCTAGCCGGCCGGCGGACGAACCGCCACCACCGTCCGACCGCCGCAGCCCCCGACCTTCTCCTCTATAGCCACCAGCCATGGAAGCCTCCACCTGCGAAAACCCGAAATTCTAACCCTAAATGCCACCTCGACCAACGCTGTCGGCCGCACCACCGACCTCCCACCCCTCGCCGGCGGCCGCTCCCCTAACCCGGCAGTCCAGGCGGGGCGGCGGCGGCGGCGGCTGGGCCTTGTGCGACCGGTTGTATCGTACCTGCGCACGTGACACTTAACATTTGCGGAATCAAGCTACTACCACTAAGGCACTAACCCTTCTTCGTAATACAGTCAAAGGAATAGCGAAAAATGCTTTTGCTCTCAGCCATTACTGGTCCATCCAGCGTGAGAAAAAGGGTATAAATACTATTCTCACTACAAAACCGGTATTGAACACAAATCATCGCTGTTGTTTGTTAAGATTTTTGGTGAAGGAGCTGCAATGAACTGGAAGGACAACCCAATGTAACCGGCGCAGATCGTTCTTCCCCTACCCCATCCTCGATCTATCTGATGGAAGTTAAAATCCATATACTCAGATGTCGTGAAAGCTGAACATAAATCTGATGGTTGTGTGGCATGGAAGTTAAAGTTATCATTAAAAATGATATTTAAAAAGGGGGTCATCCTAACAAAAGATAATCTTATCAAAAGAAATTAGAGAGGGTGTACTAAATTTTACTTTTGTAACTCTGTTGAGAAGATACAATATTTATTTCTTGACTATCATGTGGCAAGGTTCATTTGGAATATGGTCCATATTTCTTTCGGTATTCAACCCATAAGTATTTCCTCTATGTTGAGTTCTTGTCTTAGAAATTTTCAGGAAAACTTCGAAGTTAGATTCTTGTGGGGGTGTCGGCTCTTTGTTGGGCTGTTTGGTTGAGTAGAAATGATGTCATTTTCCAAAGAACTGTTCCTAATTCTTATTTGCAGGTAATTTTTAGGGGGGATATATAAAGCAAGGTGCTGGTCACAGTTATCTAAAAAGGAAGAGAAGGTGTCTCTGAAGAGGAGGAGCTGCATTTTGGAGAATACTATCATGGAGTTTTACATCAAGTGCGGTTGGAACTTCAGGAGCAGAATTGGTGCCTCGAGTGCTTCGGTTCCTTAGATCCTTTTTAGTTCCTTTTTGCTTGGGTTGAACTCGTGTTTGGTGTCATTGTTCAGCATGTGCTGGCAGCTTTAGTGCTGTGTTTGGTGTCGTTGTTTGTAAGACTTTGGCTGTAGACATTCGCTCGTGTATGTTCGAGATCGGAATAATTTCTTAATCTAAAAAAATCATCAGTCTATCCGCAGAGGAGCGTTGGAGATGCTACAAGAGTCTTAATTTTTTTCCACAAGAAGTTCTTAGCATTTTGTTTGAGTGGTATTATTTTTGTCTTTCCTAGCGATATTGACAATTTGTCAGTAACATCTATCCCAACAAATATATTACATCAATTAACACACAACTATAAATTGTTGGTATTTCAGAATAGAAAACTGTTAAATAAGATTATCACTCTTGCGCTGAGATGGGAATCTCAGCGCAAGAGGGTAGGGGAGGATCGTCATCCATGCCTTCGCTCCACTAGCTCCATGTCAAGCTAAGGAATGTGTTAGCGACCAAAATTGTTGCCAACTCCTTCGGATCTGACAGTGCTGCCACTGTTCAATAGGATTAAAGCACTAGAAGATAAAAAGAACAATTCAACCTTGAATTCATTGCAGTCAAGATGGTAACCGAGCAAGTTCACACCTTCTCCCGTGCAATTTCAAAAGGAACCTCTTTGCCGGTACAGTCTCTCTTGGAAGTACTCAATACAAATGGTTCGTGTGACAGTGTGAGTACGTTTATAGGGTATGCGAAGTGTTTGCCTCTGGACGGTTTATAAAGAAGAAACAAACAAACAACCCAATAGGCAACATGTTTCTTGTGATTGAGAGGATAGAAATGAGGCATGATATGATAAAGTACTTGGCTGCAGTGTGCCTCGTCCGGCCTAACCCACTGACTGCCCTCCCCAACTGAAATACTACACTTTCCCCTCCCACTCAAGTCACTCACAGTCGCAGCCTCCGGCGCCTCCACGTACGCGGCCCATCCATCGCTTTCCAGCATGGAGGGCGACTTGGTCCAGCTCCAGCGGCCGGCAGCAGAACGAGAGCATGGGCGAACAGCCGCCGCAAGGGATCCGATTGGCCCAAAATATCCAAGAGCCTTCGCATGCGTCGTCAGGGAAAAAAGCGCGCGAGACGCCGACGCCGGGTCGTGCCATTGCCACCACTACGGATGCCTGCGCTGAAGCTTGGATGAGGCAGCAGGCAGGCATGCATGGGATGGGAGCTTCGTCCCGCGGCGCGGCTGCCACGCTGGCCCAAGCCCATCCTCCGCTGAGCAATTGCGATCGTGGCGCGCCGCGAGCGAGAGGCGGCTGGCGCGCGCCACCTGCCCGTTTGCCGTCGGCTGGTGGCGTACGTGCCCCGCACGAGCTGTGACGCGGACGCGATCAAGATTGGCTGGCTCGCATGCACGGCCGCCGCGGCTGGCGCGGTGGTGGTCGCAGCGCCGCCTGTGGCGGAGTCAAAGCTAGCTAGCGTCGTCGTCGCTCGTCGGTGCCCCGCTGCTCGCTGTCGCCTCGCCGCCGCGAATGTTTCAGCAGAACACCTTCATGATTTGGCCGCACATAGACGTACGTAGTCGACAAACCAGCATAGCCTTCTCACGGACGGATTCACAGGTTCCTTAAACCGGGGATTTGGAGGCGGCCAATGGCCGTGCTCGCGAGTCCGTGATGAGCAACAACAGAACGGCAAAGCTTTGGCTTCGATAGCCGCAAAGGACAGCACTAGACCCACAGATGAAGCCGCTTTCTTGGACTTTTTGGCGATCGTGGCACTTTTGCCTGTTGGGACGAACCGCTAGCCTTTTTCATGCACAGCGACAAGCTTTAGGTTCGCAAACGTTTGGACTTTGGATGACTTGGAGAATCACGACCCTGGTCCTTGTGGCGCTTTCCGACGCACTCGCAACTTAAGCATGCATGTTTGTAGCGTGCTTGCTTGAGAAATGGAATGGGCGCATGGCTGCCTCTGTACTACTCCTTTTTCGCCTTTTGCTGTCACACGGTACGAGATCACCCACGAAAAAAGCATGCTGATTAATCGTTTTTCCTTTGAAAGAGAAAGTATGCTGATTATTGCTTGTTGTCAGATAATTTAGCACCTATTTTATGGCCTCGTCATACTCCTACCTACATAGTCGATGTTTTGCAAAAGAGATCGGGCTGCTAGAGCTAGGCTTGTCAACAACTACGAAACTATGTTGGTAGATGTGATGATGCTTTTGATCTACAAGAAAGTAACTTATCATACAGTGCTGATTGCTGAACAGTCCTGAACCGAACAAAAGAATGGCCAAACAGATCGATAAATCTCAAGGGCTCAACCCATTATTGTTTACACCTTCCAATCTATTAGTGCCTTCTTCTTTTTTTTTCCATCGAGCCCTCCACTTGAGCTAGCTAGCTTGCTCTCACCATGCCGACTCATCATCCCCTCCAACGACGACGCTCCAGCTTCCATCATCTTCTATAAACAGCTCCAAACCCCTAGCTCCTCCCAAGTCCAAACACACAGCAGACACGCAGGCACAAAAAAAATACAGCAGACCAGCAAAGACGTACAGGAGAGCAGAGGACACACCGCAAGCTCTGTCTCTCTAGCCGTTCGGGCTGATCTGTTACCGCCCTACCGGTGATGGTGGCCGGAGAGCGGCCTCGGTCGGGGGCGTCGGACGCGGCGTCGTGGTGCTGCGTGGTGGCGCTCGTGCTGGTGGTGGGGTCGCTCGCCGGCGGCGCGGGGGAGGCGGAGGAGCTGGAGGGGCGCGGGGGCGGCGGGCCGCCGGTGGTGGTGGTGCGCGGCGCGCGGCTGGCGGCGCGGCCGTGCGAGGAGCTGTACGTGGTGGCGGAGGGGGAGACGCTGCACGGCATCAGCGCCCGGTGCGGAGACCCCTACATCCTGGAGCGGAACCCGCACGTCCACGACCCCGACGACGTCTTCCCCGGCCTCGTCCTAAGGATCGCGCCGCGCGCCGGCGGCCGCAAGTGAAATAGAAAGGGATCACGTCGGACGAGTAACTGCAGAGGAAGGAACTCGAGCCACTGCCGTGTCTGGAACACGACGCGACGCCGGGCGGACAGGAACTCTCTTTCTCCTCTTGCTTTCAGGCGTGTCTTGTACGTACTGCATGTGAAACAGACTTTGGCTTGGCCTTCGACTGTGAACAGAAATAAGAAGCTGCTGGAGATCCCCAAACGTACATGCCCGGTAACCCTGCCGTTTCCTCTTGTTTTGAGGTGGTCGTTGTGCAACTTCCGGACCAGTTGTCCAATTGGTGGTAGCGTTGTGGTTTGTCGCTTTGTTGCAGAGCAGGAAACCAGGTTCAATTTTATGCTAAGCCAGGCATAAAGCCGGCCTGAGTGTCGATTTGCATTAAGCAAGAACAATAGTTTAGCCCGCTGCCGACTACAAGAGTTTGCTATGTCATTTAAAATTAATATTGTAGTCAACAAATATAATAGATTGGCTATTATGTTGGCTAAAAGAGTGTTGCGTAATTAATATTAGACCCACTTGCATACTCTCATTCTCTCACCTCAGTTTGGGAATTTGTGCTATAGCCAGTTATGAGCTAGCTACTATCCTACAGCCAGCTCCTTCTCTCTCTTCTCTCCTCCACCTCAGCATAAATATAATAAAATAAGGTTTATAGCCAGCTGATTAGATCTTATTGTACCTGCTCTTAGCATCGCGCCGGCTTGTGGGCCATTCTGAAGCTTGAGAGGGCTCCAATTTTTTAATTCGTTTCTTCCGCGCGCGTCGACATAATCAGAGACGTACCGAGCTCAGTTTATTAATAAGAAATGTAAAGACGACGAATGGCGATGGTTTTATGGAACAGTAGATGATACGAAGACATGTGTGTGCAAGCTTAGAAAGAAAATGCATATTTTGATTTGCACATAGCCAACAGAGGCATATCTAGATGGTGGGCCACCAGATCGATCTAAATGGACGTAGATGAGGATGGACTGATTAATCAAACCTATGCATATGCTGTGATGGAGGCTGTTTGGAAGGATTTTTTCCAAAACAGCTTCATTAGTGAAGGCAAAACTGGTGAAATAAAAAAAATTAGTTTCATCTAACTTTTAGTTTATTTTAGAATGGGTTTACAAAACAGCTTCACGCTACGTTACCTTAATTTGCACAAAACAGGTGAAGCCGAAATAAGCACTGCAAAACAGACCTTATTTTCAAAAGGAACGAGAGGGAGAAAGAAAGTAAGGACGACTTCCATCGTGCTGAGATTAGGATCAATTTTCCTTAGCCATATTTTTTTCATTAGATAAGTCCATCAGATGGGTCCACGAGTACCACCGTGGCGGTCTGGGACCCGCCGCACACCCCAGCGTGGTGGGTTCGAGCCCAGAAGAGTGCTCTCCTCACCTGAGCCGCACCAAGCAAGCTACGCTCGGCTTGCATTTTCCTTAGCCATCTGAGGTACGAGCTGTTTGTTTTTCTCCACACGGGTTTGAAATGGCTTCAAATGGAGTCAGCAGGTTGGCCATCTTAAATTGGAAAGCAGTCTCATGTGGGTGGTGACGGCCAAAATTGCTACATGAATCCTCTACTCCAGCTCCTGTCATGTTGGCACAAGTGAGTTTTGTCAACTAGATGTGCACATGAGACATGGTTTTTAGAGTTTACTTGAACAAAACAGCGATAAGCATACATACAACTAGGTAAGTAATGTGCAAACTCGGGCACGGAACCAAACTTAAGTCAGGTTGAGATGATGAGGGAAAAAAAATGAAAAGGGACGAAGACATAAGCTTTGCAAACGTATAATGTGTAAAAATTTAAACATTACATTATAGTATAGCGAGCTTGGCTGCGCTTTTAGCACGGCCCAATCGCTAGTTGATAAGAAGGGACTAGAGATTTTTCAAACGTAGTTTGTCCATTGTTATTTTCTTCTCGCTTTAGAGTACACCGAATTTCCAGTCAGGGCAGAAAATTCCATGCTATGCTCTACAGTAGGCTACTCACCTTGGCTTATTAAAAATAAACAAAACTGCCATTCAGTCTGTTTCATTTCTGTCGTCCTCATAACACTATAACCGGACACCAATCCGATGGAAGAGGTAAAGATCAGATCAAACACAGAATACAGGACTTGTTTATATGTATGAAAACCATGCACGTGCAAGTAAAACAGTCTCAAAGATGGGCAGGTAAATTCTCGTGCTTGCTGCTCACAACAAATTCGTCTCACTCATCATCCCTCCAGCATGCCAAGCTTACTTTGCAAAATCATCACATCCTCGATTCCTCGCAGCTCATCTTTAATTTACACCGCAGCACAACCGCGCAGTATATTTATTTAAACATCTACTCTCCATCTACCCATGAGCTAACTTCAAATATATAAACGGGCCGAACTTTTCTCCCATCTGATCTGACCACCAGGGCTGCTGAATTCGCCGGCGACAATGGCGCCGGGGCTTGCGAGCACGGCGGCGCTGCTTCTGGCCGCCATTCTTGGCTCCCTGTGCCTCGTCGCCCTCTCGGAGGATGGTTCGTGCCGTGTGTATAGGTTCACGTGCTCTTCGGATTTTGCAGCTCCCGTGACGCCTGAATTTCCATGCTCGCGCGTGCAGAGGAGCTCGAGAACCTGCGGTTCGTGCGGCGCGCGCAGGACGCGCCCCTGGTGTCGCGCTACAACTACATCGTCATCGGCGGCGGCACGTCGGGGTGCCCGCTGGCGGCGACGCTGTCGGAGCACTCCCGCGTGCTGCTCCTGGAGCGCGGCGGCCTCCCCTACCGCAACATGTCCAACCAGCAGCACTTCACGGACGCGCTGGCGGACACGTCCCCGGCCTCGCCGGCGCAGCGGTTCATCTCCGAGGACGGCGTGGTGAACGCGCGGGCGCGGGTGCTGGGCGGGGGCAGCTGCCTCAACGCCGGCTTCTACACGCGCGCCAGCAACGACTACGTGCGCGCCGCCGGGTGGGACGCGCGCCTCGTCAACTCGTCCTACCGCTGGGTGGAGCGCGCGCTGGTGTTCCGCCCCGACGTGCCGCCGTGGCAGGCCGCGCTCCGCGACGCGCTGCTGGAGGCCGGCGTCACGCCCGACAACGGCTTCACCTTCGACCACGTCACGGGCACCAAGATCGGGGGCACCATCTTCGACAGCAGCGGGCAGCGGCACACCGCCGCCGACTTCCTCCGCCACGCGCGCCCGGGGGGGCTCACCGTGCTCCTCTACGCCACCGTCTCCAGGATCCTCTTCAGGCAGCAGGGTACGTGCAGGTACAGTGCAGCTGACACGCACGATCGGTTCTGAACTGAAAGAAATTGCTCGCTCCTGTGACGACGACAGAGGGGGCGCCGTACCCGGTGGCGTACGGCGTGGTGTTCGCGGACCCGCTGGGCGTGCAGCACCGGGTGTACCTCAAGGACGGCGGCAAGAACGAGGTGATCCTGTCGGCGGGGACGCTGGGGAGCCCGCAGCTGCTGATGCTGAGCGGCGTGGGCCCGCAGGCGCACCTGGAGGCGCACGGCATCCAGGTGCTGGTGGACCAGCCCATGGTCGGGCAGGGCGTGGCGGACAACCCGATGAACTCGGTGTTCATCCCGTCGCCGGTGCCCGTCGCGCTATCGCTGGTGCAGGTCGTCGGGATCACCCGCTCCGGCAGCTTCATCGAGGGCGTCAGCGGCTCCGAGTTCGGCATCCCCGTCTCCGACGGCGCCCGCCGCCTGGCTCGCAGCTTCGGCCTCTTCTCTCCTCAGGTGCGAGCGCGACCTCCGGCTTCATCATCACCTCCTCCTCTGCCTTGGGGGTCGGTGCCTCCATACTGACAATGCAGAGGACGCCGCAGACCGGGCAGCTCGGCACGCTGCCGCCGAAGCAGAGGACGCCGGAGGCGCTGCAGCGCGCGGCGGAGGCGATGCGGCGGCTGGACAGGCGGGCGTTCCGGGGCGGCTTCATCCTGGAGAAGATCCTGGGGCCGGTGTCCTCGGGCCACATCGAGCTGCGCTCCACCGACCCGCGCGCCAACCCGGTGGTCACCTTCAACTACTTCCAGGAGAAGGAGGACCTGGACCGGTGCGTTCACGGCATCGAGACCATCGAGCGGGTGATCCAGTCCCAGGCCTTCTCCAACTTCACCTACGCCAACGCCTCCGTCGAGTCCATCTTCACCGACTCCGCCAACTTCCCCGTTAACCTGCTGCCGCGGCACGCCAACGACTCCCGGACGCCGGAGCAGTACTGCAAGGACACCGTCATGACCATCTGGCACTACCACGGCGGATGCCAGGTCGGCGCCGTCGTCGACGACGACTACCGGGTGTTCGGCGTGCAGCGGCTGAGGGTGATCGACAGCTCAACGTTCAAGTACTCCCCCGGCACCAACCCGCAGGCCACCGTCATGATGCTCGGGAGGTACATGGGTGTGAAAATCCAGGCAGAGAGATGGAGGAATTGATCAAGAAGAGCAGATGGTTTTAGCAGTGTCTACTAGGGCGGTGATAATGAATTTCGACTCATCTGTAACTGGGTTTACCTGACTACCAGCTTTAGGAGTAGATTTTTATTTTTCTCCAGCCATTTTACTCTTCTCTAGAGATAGTTCCAGTTTCCTCTTGTTCATTCCAAATCCTTCACATCCCTTGAGATGCATTGCCCAGCATTTCGCAGGAACAGTGAAAAATTATGCTGCAAAGGCATGATGGAAATAAAAGAATTTGCTATTTCATGGAATACTGAAAAGGGAAATGCGATTCAATGGCCACTACTTCAAAATACTCTGCAGGATCAATTTACATGAAGACAATTTTCAGGATTTACATGTAACATCTTGGCAGTTCTAAAATGTCATATCCATGAACCCCCATAATTTTTTCTATACAGGTACCAAACAAAGGTAACAAATTGATTGGCTGGGTATATGCACTAAAAGAATAAAGAAAAAGGGACAAAAACATGGAGGAGGAAAAGGCCCTGATACCATTTCCCCTACTTGCCTGCAACCTATACTATACCTCTTGCAAAATTTTCACCCTAAGTTAGTGCGCTATTTTGTTCTCCGGGGTACCTCAGAACTTCAGAAGCCATCAGCTATTATGTAATTGCACTACTAAAATTTATATTGTGAGGTTTTCCTGAATGGCCGTAAATGAGCCACAGATGTTTCCGCCCAAATCTGGGAATGTTGCGCATCCTGGTAGTGGTTTCACCTTGCCTTTACGGTCAACGCTTACTGGATACTTCATGAGGTGACCTCTCATCTCTGTCACCTCATCAGCAACGAACTGCTTCCAGTTCTCTTCCCCAAGATGTCGTACCCGCCTAGTGCATTCCAGGCTCTGTGGATGGTTGAAGTCTTCCTCAATGCCTCCAATATGCTCAGCCCACAAGGACATTCTGTAGCCATAAATCTACAGTAACATAAAAAATGATTTAGCGCATAACACCGCATGCCTCTGCAGCATCATGAAATCAATTGTGCCCCTGACCCAATAAGCCACTGAAACAAATATACTAACGAAAGAAGTAGCAGTGTAGACATGAAAGTATAAATAACTCCAAGTACAATTTCATAATAGGAGCTTAGGGGAGCAGCTCAGTTTTTGTATGTCTCGAGAAATTTGATACATCAGATATTTGTCAGCTTGAGATATGAGGCATCACCTGTCCACGCGGGGCAGAAACCTTGTTAGCCCATGTATACTGTGGCTGATACGCTCCCATTGCAATTTCAGTATCTCTTATTCCTTCCATGGACCTCTGGTTGATGTTAGCTGATCCAATGATCACATACTCATCATCCACAATCATGCCTTTTGAATGTACATAGACCATGAATCTCCTATTTTTCCTAGCTTGTTCCTGAACAGTAAGCGCAAAATAGATGACTAAAGCTTGCACACATGGCATATTCAGGAGAAGAAAAAAAGCATTTAGAAAGAAAAATCCATGTCAAATTCCGAAATCGATTACGTGAGGGCAAGAAACAGAATACCAAGTAAACATTTAGGTAAATATCACAAATTCAATATCCACAAGGAGCAACTTATTATAGAGATAATTCAGTATCCACAACAAGACTTTTTTGGTAGAGCATCCTCACATGAGGAAGTTCAAATACTTTGGTCATTGCCCAGAGGTTCGTTAGAAACAAAAATCTCAAGTACGCATCTTCATTGATGTCAAATAGGAGAACAAAGAATATAGGAAGAAAATTCATGTCAAATTCCAAAATTGATTACATGAGGGCAAGTAAACAGAATGCCAACTGGCCATTTAGGTAAAGATTACAAATCATGAGTAAGTCAAATCACTTCAGTCATTGAACCAGAGGTTCTTTTCAAACAAAAATCTCAATTAGGCATCTTAATTTTCCAGCCTATGAGAGACAAAGCCAAGTGTATGGACTAGCCATTTGGCCTACATGAATGGTCAAAACAAGATCTTATACTAGTATCCTGTAAGCATCATTATGATGTGAGATTGCCAGTAAAATTCAGCGGCAGCTATAGATAAAATCAGAATCTTAATGTTTTCACACTTCACTATACTGTCTAAAGGAATGATATCAGTACTTTGCCAAAGAGAGAATTGTAGAGCTGAGTCCATGAAAAGGTCATAACTCAATGCGTCGCTAAGTATTCTATTTAATACTATTACTGAAAAGTTTTTGCAGGAACAAACTAAAACAGCTCTAACTCCTCAGTGTAATTTGTTGAACAAAAACAAGAGAGTAGTCACCTGAGGATTATTTCCTGTATTTGATGCATCTGAAGTGCTGTCCTCAATTTCACGGTTGCCAAGACAGAAGAAGTTTAAATAATCCTGAGGCTCATACATATCATCCAGGCCTGCTTCTTTCAAGGCCCTATATATTGTCTCATACATCATTTGCATGGTTTTGTTCTGCAGCATAAATAAAACAAAGACGTGACTAAGCCATACGGGAACATATCATCTACAGGACACACAAGAAACAAGACACGACTAATGACAGAACTGTCAAATCTAACCTGCCAGTAAAGAATTCTTTGTGTAGCTGCACCAGTTGGATTACCCTCAGGCCACATAGGAACCACTATATATGCAGAAAACCTTTCATTTGCCTTGATCTTGTTTGCAATTTTGAGAGCAATTTCAATTGGTATTAAATTGTTAGCCCCTGTAATATAGAAAAAGTTTGCAAATAAGATGTGTAGTTAAAAGAGGAAAGGGGAAAAACAAGGACTGTAGAATTTTTTTGTTGACGTCACTGTGCATCATACTATAGAGAAGAACACAAAACAAAACTTTATACTGCATTCTTACCTAGATCCTTGTTTGAATCCCAATTAAAAGAGGAACCAATGAAGTACTGATTCTCAATATATATATAGTGTTGGGCTGCCCGGATAGCATGCACATAAGCAGTATGTATGCTCATGTCAATAAGTACATTCTTTCCACAAACAAGATTCTGTTAGCCAAAGCAGAAAGTGTTAGTCAACAGCAAAATGGCCAAACATACAGAATATAGCATTGCTAGATGGTAACTAGCAGTTACCTTCATGGTTGCTGCTCGTGGATCCTTCGGAAATCCCTTGGCGGAATTTGAATCAATAGATCGGAACACCTGAATTTAAAGTAAATGGATGTTCAGTGCATGAAAGGTGAAATAACACAAGGGATAAAAAGCTTCCACTATCGGAATGCTATAAATACCTGAACATGCCATGTCTCTGGATCATTGTCGCTAAAATATGTTGCATCATTTATGTTTATAATCTCCGGTATTCTTTCAATACTGAGAAGAGCATCGTCATAGGATTTCGCCAACTTTTTAATCCCATGGCGTTTAGCTGCCTTTAACCAACGTTCCTGGAAGTTCTGTAGAACATCATAAGCAGCTGGACCGTCAAGCTTAGAGTGCAAATCATGCCACGGTTCCCTTGGGCCACGAGCATCAACTGTCTGCAAAATAATGGCAAACAGACCTAGTTTCAGAATAGCCCCAGAATAAAGATAGAGAATAGGGCAATTATTTTTTTTCTATGCTAATATTTCCAATGCCAAAATATTTTCCTTTTAAACTAAGAACCAAATATCATAAAAGCTTGCTGACTTTTCAGTATTAAGAAAATTCTAGATATCAGTACATAAGAAACTGCACTTAAACAAGACTTACAGCAAAGTTGGGATTGTAATAATCCTCCTTGTGCACAGTCTGAAGAGTCCGAAACAGAGGATGCCAAGGTGTATCATATCGCCCACCACATAAATCAAGGCCTCCGACAAAGGCAGTTATCTTTCTTCTATAGTTGCCAGCATCAGCATCCACAATAACTGTTTTCTGATGATGAGTAAATATGGTTCCCGTTTCCTGGTCCACACAAACTTCGTACATAAATAGATGGTAACTAACGAAACAGTACAATGCAGATCACTTGACAAAAAAATGGTGAGGGTGGAAAGACTTTGATAAATGGTAAAGATATAAAACTTTTAGTGACAAAAAACAAATGATTCACATAAAGAGTAAATTTGTGCGACATTGTCTTCACAACTGAGAATAAGAGATAACCTGCTGTTTCACCCAGCTGTGTCGTTTTCCAGCAGATCGTGGGCAAAGCAACACTTGCACTGAAGAATGCTTGAAAAATCTGCGTGTCTCTTCATCTCGTGTGCCCATGAAACCATCCTATTAGTAAACCTTTATAAGCATGGTGCAATTTGATTCTTAAACGTCATGAAATATGTGAGCATGTTTCCAAATGTCTAGCGAACAAGCTACCGAACTGTATGATACAGAAACTGGACACTGCATTCAGGACTATCCACTTAATACTCAATACAGATGACAGCTAGTATGTCTGGAAATCCTTTAATTGAACACCACAGAAATACATATAATTACATCATAGTTTGCTTGCGATAAAAAAGGTGCAGCAGTTTAATCAAGAAATTTGTGTACTGATTTCAATAACGGAGAAACATTATTAGTGCTACCTTGCGTCTGCTTGGCAAATTGTATAAATTTGAAAAGGCATCCAAGTATTAGAATGTTAATGTCAATAAAAATTTGGAGGCAAAATTATGTTACTTCTGTAGCGTAAAGACCTAAAAGCAGCATATTTTCAACTTGATATATTAGTACATACCATCTTAAATCCAAGAATGCTCCTTGATGTTGGATCATCCCAAACAAGAAGAAGCACACGCACCCCTTCCTGTGACTTCATCTTCAACAGGTCCCCAAGTGACGGAGCCTGAGTCCCGTCTCTCACAAGGTGGATCGTGTGGAAAACTGACCACCCCACAATGTAAATCAACTTCCTCGCCTGGCATATGGCCTCATAGATGTCGCGCCAGCATTGCCCGTGCTCATAGCGCAGCCCATTGCCAAGCCATATATCTGGGAGACAACCATCAGGCACATGTGCATCTTGATACAGTGTCACCCTCATGCCACGCCTAAGAGGGAAGTAAGTATGGGGTACGCCATGACTGTTCGGGCCAGCAATGACCCCATGGTGGTACATTGTGAGGCGAGCGACAGGGATGAACTGTATGGACAGATGCAGTACAGCTCCCGGAGCGCACGGCTTGCCATTGGGCTCAAGCACGGGGTAGACACCCTGAATCCTCTCCCCTGTCAAAAGCTTCTCAGCGGGGATGGCCACCGCACCAATGATCTGAGCACCGAAGACATCGCTGTCCTTGACAACAAACTGGACTTCGGCGGCCTCATGCCCGACGGGCACGACGAAGTTCTGCGACCAGACGGGGTTCTCGCAGTTGGGGATGACGTAGGTCCGCGCGACAGTAGCATAGGAGACCTGTACGGTGACGTAGGGGTCGCTGGTCATGGACGCGCTGGACATCTTGCTGCCGACGGCGCTGGTGATGCGCGGGCCGAGGAGTTCGCCGACCCTCTTGGAGAACATGTCCTTGTTGGGCAAGTGGCGGGCGTCGTGCACCCAGATGTCGAGGGTGCCGTGGAGCAGCACCACCTTGAGCGACGCCCTGAAGCTCCCGCCGTGCTGCGACCCTCCCGCGGCCGCGCCGTAGGGCACCACCTGCATCCCGCCGCCCGAGAAAGGGGTCGAGGGCGGGGGCACGGAGGGCGACGGCGCGTAGTCGTAACGGTCGGAGAGGCGCATGGTGGAGAGGACATCCTCGATGGGGTAGGACGGCGCGGAGGGCGCGGGCGAGGGGGGTTCAGGCGCGGTGGAGGCGGGTTCAGGCGCGGGGGCGTGCTGGTGGTGGAAGCTGGAGCTGGGTGAGAGCGCGGGGCTGTGGTTGGGGCTCGGGTAGGAGGAGGGGTAGGGGGCGTACCCGTGGCCGTAAGGCGAGGGATGCGCCGGCGGCGGGTAGGCGTGGTGCTGCGGCGGCGGCGGGTAGGCCTGTTGCGGGCCGGAGTGGTACTGCTGCGGCGGCGCGGGGGTGTAGCCCGGGAAGGTGGGCGACGGAGCGAGGTACGGCGCTCCCGGATCGGCGGTCGGCGGCGGCGGGTACAGGTACCCGTAAGGATACGGTTGCGGCTGCGGCTGCGGGTACGGGTGGTGGTACGGCGGGTAGTGCGGCGGGTGGCCGCCGTGATCGCCGTGCTCCATCGCCGCCGGGGCGCCTGGCTCCTTGGTCGCGCCAAACACGGCTCCCGCTTTTCAATCGATCTCTCGCCGTGCCGCCGTGTGGCCCGAAATCGAAATGGGCGGAGGGGTCTCGGGGGGTGGAAGAGTCGTGGTGGGTGGCGACCACGACCACGGCGGCGGCGGGGGGTTGGATTTTGGAAAACCGGAAGTTGAACTTGGAATCGGGACGGGATCGGAAGCGGCAGCCAGGACGGTGTGGGGTTGGCCGGGTCCGGCCAGCCGCTTGGATCCGCCCACCCCCGCGGCCGCCGTGCGTGTTTGGACGTTGACCACTTCGCCGGGACGCAGGCCGCCTCGATCCCATCGTTGAAGGCAGGCCCTGCACGTCACGGCCTCACGGGGCCCGCGCGTCGGTTTCATCCGCCAGGTGGACGGCCGCGTGGTGTCGCCCCGTTCCGTCGGGCTGCTGGCCATCCGCCATGTATGCCATTTGGTGGAGAAGATGCTTGTGAAAAGGCAGAATCAGTTATCCATACGGCAACGCCAACCAAAGGCGCTGCCGGATTTACCAGTAATATTCCTCTGAACCGAGCACGACGCGCTCTGCTCCTGCAGGAACCTGAACAACGATTCCGGCGAGGTGGAGAACCACACGGCACGAGTGGGTCGATCCATTCGCCGCGTAGATTGCTGCGTACGCTCTTGGCACGCACGCATTCACGCCAGGTATGGGATAGAAGCGGTTTCACTTTCCTGTACTAGGGTCTCTCTAGGTCTAGGTGAATAGCACAGCCGTGTAGTTGGCCTCGCATTGCTTCTAGGCTAAGCATCACCGACTACAATGCTACATCGTCAAGAATTTCTAAGAATGGCGAGAGTATTAATCCACCATGGGCAGAACGGAATCTACAAAATGGAATCCGTTCCTCTGCAGTGCTGCACTGAAGAGAAGACTCGCCCTGCAAAACAGGGCTAGAGGTATCCTGAAGCAATGGCATAGTAGTGGGCGATGACCACTTCGCCGGGACGCAGGGCCGTGCGTGGGGGCCAGACCGGAGCTTGGAGTTTCAGGCTTGCTGCCATGTTCTTTTCCTCTTCAGTTCTCGAGCTGCCATTCTGAAGCCCCGCGACACGACACCTGCAGGGCGCGGAGCCATTTGACTTAACAATCAGATGATAGTACGGCGGCCGAAACCAGCGGTGCTACAAACAAACGGGCCGCCTTGGCGAAAGGAGGGCGGCCTTTCCCGTTCTGTGAAACGCCTGGAAGTTTTCCTTTGTGCTGTGCTCCGATCCGTGTCCGTGCTTGCGGAAGATAGCAAGTCCAGGTGCGCTGCTTTCTATCGACGCAGCGCAGAGCCGCGACACCCAGAGACAGTCAGATCCGAATGGAATCGGAGTAACCTAACCGTAACCGCGTATCGGAGCGGTCACTCACTGTCCGGTGACCCTGCTCGGCGTCCTGTTCTCGCTCTCCTTAGCCTTTAACCAATTCTGTCGCTGATTTTCTGCGCGTTTGCCTGCATTATTCAGGAAACGTTTCGTCAATCTTTTGGTCTTGTAACTATGCGTACCGATCGGCTTGTGGGCTCAAGCACAAGGTCATGTCGCGCTGATGGAGTGATGGTAGCATTGCCTTCAACAGTTGAACAGCTTCATCTTTGGACGGGCCCTGGATATTTTGTGCGTCCTCGGGGAGCCCCGGGGTCCCATTGAAGGAGAAGGTGCTCTGAAATAGTAATCTGATTGTCTGAGGTGTTGTTTAGATGCTTCCAAATTCTAAATTTTTACACTCTCTCCATCACATCAATTTTGGGACACATGCATGGAGCAGTAAATATATATAAAAAAAATAACTAATTGCACAGTTTAATTGTACATCACGAGACGAATCTTTTAAGCCTAGTTAGTCCATAATTAGATAAAATTTGTCAAATACAAACGAAAGCGCTACAGTATCAAAAAGTTCTAAAAGTTATAAAAACTTGCAATCTAAACGGGGCCTGAGTGCCCTCACTCGTCACTGTGCTCACGCATGCTGAAGACGCTGCGTTATGTTCATGAGAGATGGCCAGACTCTGGTACATACGGGCTACATCATTCTCCAGAAACATACGGGCTACATGAAGAGCATCGCTGTTTCGCTGCATCATTCAGGAACCTGCTCCATTCTGTACCGACGAGTGTGTGGCCATAAATTCAGATCAAGCTGATGCTGATATCTTCAATGCAGTGGTTCGGTTTCTTGACAGCCCGCTGAATGTTTTGTGTCCTTTTGGGGACAGCGAGTTAAAAGTCCCAATGAAGTTGCTGTCGAGGCGGTACCTTCAGTAATACAGTAGTTTGCTTGTCTGGGCTCCCACAAACTTTCTCATTGTCGCGGTAATTCCTGCTGCTGAACTGAACATGCTGCACTGTACTGTTGCGCTTCCGAATATACAGACAACACATACAGTACAGTGATTGGTAACACTCCAGAATAGCAATTGCTCGCACAGGAGCTCTAGATCTAACTGTTGTCCGGGGTATTCCGGGACAAGTCGCACAAGGCATGTCATGTGCCAGACAGCCAAAAAGGCTCATGTGCATTTGTACTATATATCTACGTGCCTTGTTGATTACTGTTCGGCCAACATTTACACGAGCCAAGGCACCTATTAAAAAAATCACAGGCTGGAATCGGTGCCTAAGGGTTGTATGGTTTGCATGGGTTTATTTTAAGTCCAGTCACATCCGATGTTTGAATGCTAATTAGGAGTATTAAAGGTAGACTAATGATAAAATAAATTCTATAACCCCTAGATTTATTCTCGAGATAAATCTAGTACGTGATTAGCCTATGTGATGTTACAGTAAACATATGCTAATTATAAATTAATTAGGTTTAATAGATTCATCTCGTGAATAAATTCTAGCTTTATACAGTTAGTTTTATAATTAGTTTATATTTAATTTTTTAATTAGTATTGAAACATTCGATGCTACGGGGTTTAAAATAAATACGGAACCAAATATCCCTAAGGGCCTGTTTAGATCAGTTTGCGTTTTTGCAAAATTTTACTGTTGCAAAGGAATCTTACCAATTTGAAGTACTAAATGAAGTCTATTTGCAAAACTTTTTGCATGGATGGGTTCTAAATCACGAGATGAATCTAATGATGCTAATTAATCCATGATTAAGAAATAATTAGCGGATGGTTACTGTAGCATCACTGTTGCAAAACATGGATTAAGTAGGCTCATTAGATTCGTCTCACGATTTACAACCCATCCATGCAAAAAGTTTTATAAATAGACTTCATTTAGTACTTCAAATTAGCAAGATTCCTTTGATATCTTTGCGTTTACAGTTTTTTTTGCGTTTTTGCAAACTGAACTAAACAGTCCCTAAGAAATCTAGTCACATCTCGGAGAAAGTGGCAATAGGTAGTGGTGGCATGATCCTTTGTACTGTGCTTGTCAAACAGAGCAGGCTTCTTCGGTAGCGATCTTTGGAAAAAGGCAATCAGAAGCTTTGCCTGTTGGCGCCGACCGCGTCGTGGATCGCCTCTGATTTTTGACATGACCGGTTCTTCATGTGGTCGTATGTTGTTGAGAAATCTTGACCGCTTTTTTCTCTGAATTCAGAAACAGAATGGCAGCATTCTACTGAGTTGAGTATCGAACTGGAGTAGAAAATTGCAGGATGATGTTCCGAGCCCATAGCTTCGTTGCGTACTGTGTGGCTAACATTTACACGAGGCGGCCGAATCAGCAAAGCCCAATGACTCACAGGCTGGAAATCGGTGCGCAAGAGATCCAATCAGATCTCGAAAGGTGGCAGTAAGTTGCATGATCCATGTACTTACTGAACAAGAGTCCTTCGGCGGCAAGCAAGGCAAAAAGATCAACCGTCCGTGTTACAGTTGCACCGCATCATCGCTTCTCGCATAGTTCAGACTTCAGACTTCAGTAGCTACTAGTAGGATCTAGGAAAATTAAAAGGCAAAAAAAAACCAAATCTAAAACTCATATCTGTTGTTTTCTTCTGAACACGTTGTGGATCAGCTAGGAGCTGTGCGAGAGTGTTGGCTGATCGTTCATGTGACCATGTCCTCCGCACATGTTGGCTACATTCCTGGAGTTTCAGAAATGGAGCGGCATCGCTTGCAAATGCAAGGCTATATCCCAAGGACACAGCTTTATTGATCTCCGTTATTTACACACCAAAATTGCAGCTGAGGTAGGACACGTCGCGTGAGAAGAACTCCAATTTCGCACCCTATACAAACGAGCCGTACAAGTCCAGTAGCCTAGAGAGACGCTATACATACTCTGCGATCTACTCGCCTTTCCCTGGAATCACGAGGGGGCTCCTCACGATGTAATCATCGTCGGAGACCCACTTCAGGTTCCCCTCGGCGCCGGCGACGTTCGGCTCGCCGGCCCACCGCACCGTCACCGTGAAGCTCTGCTTCTCCTTAAGCTCCGTGAACCGGAGCATCGGCGGCCGCACGACCACCGACACGTCCTTGGGCATGTCCACCACGGCGGTGTACACCGACCTGGCCTTGCCCACGTTGGTCACCGTGCGGTTCACCGTGATGGGCTGGGACAGCAGGCTCACGACGAGGGACGGGTAGTTGAGCTCCGCCTCGGTGATGGCCTTCACGCCGCCGCAGGCGATGGGGCGGTGCGCGATCTCCGTGACGCCGTCGTCCCCGAGACCCAGCCCGCAGAGGTAGGGGATGTAGTCGTCGGCGCGGAGGTCGTAGACGAGGCCGGGGTCGAAGGCGAGGGCGGGGTTCGCGTAGCCCGCGCCCATGGCGTAGAAGGTGGCGTGGCGGTACTGCTCGTCCTTGATGGGCAGGCCGGTGCGGTCCACCGCGTCGGACGTCGTCATGATCGCCGACTTGATCGCCGCGGGGGACCAGTCCGGGTGCAGGCTCTTGAGGAGCGCCGCGATGCCGCTCAGGTGCGGCGTCGACATGGACGTCCCGGACTCCACGAAGAAGGAGAGGTCGGCCCCGCCGTCGGAGAACTCCGTGTGCGAGTCGCTCGGCGCCCACGCCGCCAGGATGTTCATGCCGGGACCCGTGATGTCCGGCTTCAGGATGCCCGGGCTGGCCTTGCTGGGCCCGCGGGACGAGAAGAAGGTGACGGTCGGCGACGGGTACGACCCGATGACCGTCCCCTTGAAGTCGATGCTCGCCGTCGCGTTGCCCGTGGAGTTGAGGTAGGAGATGATCTTGGTGCCGGCGTCGTAGCTCACGTGCGACGCCGGGAGGACGTGCGCGTCGGCGAAGGTGGTGTACCCCTCCGCCGCCCTGTTCATCACGATCATGCCCACCCCGCCGTACGCCGCCACGGTCTGGCCCGCCTCGATGCGGCCGTTCAGGCCCCTGCTCTCGCATAGCACCACCTTGCCGGTCACCTCGGAGCCGCGCAGCACGCTGCAGTCGCGGCTGGCGTCGAAGCCGTCGGCGCCCGGGTACACGAGCGGGACCGGGTCCGCGGCGGAGTTGTTCCCCGGCTGGAACAGGGACTCGCCGTGGAACTCCTGGCCGTTCCCGAGCTTGACATTGGTCCGAATCGCGCGGTCCATGGTGCCCGCCGCGACGGTGAGCATCCACGGCGCGCCGTTGCCGACCGTGCCGGGTTCCGGGCCCGCGTTCCCCGCGGCGCAGCTGACGAAGATGCCGCGCTCCATGGCCTTGAACGCCGCAATGGCGATGGGGTCGTAGTTGAACTGCGTGCCCGAGTAGGCGCCGATGGAGAAGGAGAGGACGTCGACGCCGTCCCTGACGGCGGCGTCGAGCCCGGCAATGATGTCCATGATGGAGCAGCGGCTGCGCGTGCACACCTTGTAGATGGCGAGGTGCGCGTGCGGCGCCATCCCGGACGCCGTGCCGTCCGCGTTGCCCCTGATGTTGGCGTTCTCGACGAAGTTGCCGGCGGCGGTGCTGGCCGTGTGCGTGCCGTGGCCGGCGTCGTCCACCGGCGGCGCGGTGGAGTTCACCGCGGCGCTCCCGAACGCCCGCGCGCCGATGATCTTGTTGTTGCATCCGCCCCGGGCGACGGCCTTGAACTCGCAGGTGCCCTTCCACCCCTTGGGCGGCGGCTGCATCCCGTCGTCACCGAAGGACGGGTGGCTGGGCAGGATCCCGGTGTCCAGGATCCCGATCACCACCCCGCGGCCGAACCCGGAGCGGCTCCAGAACCCCTCGTTCCCGAGGTGGAGGCCGAGGAAGCCCGGCGAGCGGGTGGTCGCCAGCGGCAGGAACACCTCCGGGTACAGGCGCACGCACCCGTCCGTGGCCCGCAGTGCCTCCGCCTCCTCGTCCGTCAGCCGCGCCGCGAAGCCGGGGAACACGTCGCTGTAGGAGTAGATGATCCGCGGGCTGTCGCCGCCTCCGTCGGCCGCGGAGTCCGGCCCCGCCGCCGCCTGCGGCAGGAACGAGCGGTGCCACTCCTCGACGGAGCCGCCGCCGCCGCCGCCGTCGCGCGGCCGGAGGTGCACGATGTAGTTCTTGCGCTCCTGGAGGTACGCCGCGGCGCGGGGCGAGAGGGACAGGGACAGAAGCAGCAGCAGCAGGGAGGCGAGGGCGGGGAGGCACCACCGGGGATTCTCCATGTCCAGGAGCGGCGGCGGCGGCGGCGCCACAGGAGGTAGCTGCCTGGCAATGTGGGTGGAAGCCTGAAGTGGAGGTGTGGTGTGGGACGGCGTGGGCGGCGGCGACGGGGCGATCCAGCGCGAGTTTTTATGGCTGGGGAGGGGGCTACCTGGTGGTGGCAGCTGCTGGGTCTGGGTGCTGGCTGAGGCCGAGGCTGTGGGAGTGGAGTGATGGGTGGGCGGGCGGGCACAGTGGCACTGGCAGTGAGCTGGAGGGCAGAGGGCCAGAGGCGTCAGCTGGTTTTAAATGATGGCGCTACCGCATCGGCGTGGGGGCGCGGGCCGGTGTCCGCGCCCCATGCGGCTGACACTGCCGCGCGGGGCCCGGCCGGCCTGCCTGCCATGGACCATGGTCCTCGTTCAGGTCTCGTGATAGCTGGCCGGAATGGATGGGGTCCGGCGGAATTGGATTCCGGTGCCCCCACGTTGGGAACTTGTCCTTCAGCTGAACGTGTAACTACCCTACAAAAGTCTTTCTGGGAAAGATATTTTCCGTGGGCCCCGGCTGCCGGTGAGATGCAGCGGCGGTGAGCCGGTGAGGCAAAAGTTTAGCTTCCTGCAGCTGGCGCTGCAGCGCCGAGGTTCATGGGCGGTTGACCACCGGGGCCCGCTCCCTGAAGGTGGAGGCGCGAACGCGCCACGCGTAGAGCCACCGCGCGCCGGGAGGCACGGCACGAGTCGCGAATTCCACCGCCGCTCATGATTGGAGCAGGAAAACGGAAATGGCCTGATAAAAATCATGGGTGGAAACTGGACGGAGCGTCTATCCGCCAGTAAAAATCATGTTTGTATAGGTGTATGGCTCTAACTTCGAGCGTTAAAATAGATAGCGACATTGACACGTACAAGCTGTGAGACGACACAAACTGTTCTTCCACAGTATTATTATATTATGGTCAACATAAATTGAATAATTTTAGTCCGTTTAGCCATTTAAACATGTTACCACCAACCCATACGTGTCGCACTCTGACTTCAAGAGAGAGAAAAAGATAAGAGGATAGGATACATCATGACGGAGTCTTTCCAAAATATACATCATAATGGAGCTCGAATTCCACGAAGAAAAGCATATTACTCATGCAGTTTTAAATTATAGATTATTTCATCTTTTCTAAATATATAAATTTTATTTTATATATATATATATAAACCTATGCTATATCTAGATATATAATAAAAATTATATATTTAAATTTATCAAAATAATGTTCAATTGGAAAGTAAAAGAGCAGTAGGTTGGGCAATGCCTGCTGTATCCAATCCGATTGCATGACTTACATACAGCATCCACCCACATCTCTCACACCTGGCTTACTGGCTGGCCGGAAGGATGCCGCCGGCGAGCCACGGAACAAGGATTTCGTTATCGGCGGCGTGGGCGTGGGCGCGGTGGAGAAGAAAAGAAATGGAAAGGAAAGCACGGGGAGGACGAGACAACGCCTGTCCCGCATATTCCGTTGCCAAATGCACGCCCATACGAGCCGCCAAAAGCGGATGCGGTGCCGGTGCCGGTGGCCACCGCACCGCCAGAGGCACGCACACCGGCAAGCCCCCCACAGGCTGCACAGCCTCGCACCGCCTTCGAGGATGCGGACACTGGCGCGCCCACGAGCAGAGCACACCGGTAGGTTTGTTTGTGCCCGAGAACTAAGGCCAATCTTTCCCTTTTTTTTTTTTTAGCACCGCTCCCCGAGGATCAAACTACCTCCAAAAGCGCGGTTCATGAGGAGTTTGTACGCTTCTTTCCAGGAAAAAAAAAGGAAGAGAGTTTGTACGCTAGCTTGGCAAATGGCAAAGCGCCCGGGACAGATTCGTCAGTTTTAACTTGCTCGTCCCGCGAAAAAAAAGAAAAGTGGTGGCTGCTTGTTCAGCCCGTGGCAGCGTGGCGCGAGTATCCAAGAGGCGCGAACGTGATCCCGCCTGCGCCGGCGGTGCTGCCGTCGTGCCCAGACATTGTATTGTGGATGCTCGCGGCTTGGCCGCACACCCATGTCAGATTGGCCAGCGTGAGCTGCACAAAAGCTAAGCACGAGCACGGCACCCTACGTCCTAGATTGGAGCAGCTACCGGCGCCGCTGCTAGTGTATAGTATAGTACGATCACGCGAGAGAATTTCGGTGGCGAGTCAAGGCGGCACCGAATCAGCTTGTCCCGTGTGCGGTTTCATCAGATCCGCATCCATGGCGGGCAGCCGGGGATGGCGACGGCTCGGGTGAGCCCTGCCTCAGCGGTGACATGCAGATTGAGGTGGAGATGTCAGCTGGTATGGGCACGTCGACGTCGGGTTAGCTTAGTTTACCCAGCGCGATCTTAGCAGAATTGATGAGGGCCGGTTTAAGTAAAGGCCTGCCTAGGCGGCAGACCAGTGGCCGCTGGTACTAGGTCTACCCATGGATTCCGCTGCCGTCGTCTGGCCGTTCGTTCCACTTGCTTGCATCTGCATCGCTAGGATTTCTTGGTTTGGTGGTACACGTCGATCTACGCGTCTCGGTGGGTTATCTACTGTATATTTCGGCTTAATACCACGCCATGCTCCAATTATCTATAATACAATCACGGGCCGCTACCCTGACGCGAGAACATTGAACAGTCTCGTACTAATCTTTTAATAATTTTATAAATATTAAATGTCATGCCACATCAGCAAATTTACTGATAACAAAGTTATTTATAAAGAAAAGAAGGAAGAGTTTTATAGAATAAAAGAGGAGTGATATTTCTTCAGTACAATTACTAAAATTTCAGTTTTGTTAGGTGTGCGACGACACTTGCACTCGTACTGATACTGGTCTCGGTCTCAGTGTGCACGCACGTCTCAAGCGGTGCCAATTGTCAGTCGGGCGACGAGGACCGTCACCGTCTCGACACGAGTAAACTGTCCTGTGCGACTCCGTGCCGTGTGGACCGGTCGAGATTCACGCGCGCACCCGCCGCCTGCAGCAGTGTAGCTCGTTTGACTCTTGCACAATACGACTCCGCCGGCAGTGTGCGCGCGTCTCGCGTCTCGCGTCTCGCCATGCTGAAACACCAGCGCCCGAAACGTGCTCTGATGAAGGGACGACGACGAGCAACTGGGAGGATCCGGATTCAGGTGAGACAAAAGTGTCCGATTTTTTCAGACACGGGCGCATGGCGCGGAACACCGGCCTGTACCACGCCACCACCGCGGCGACAGTGATTGCGAGCCCGCGCGCGCAACTTTATTCCCATGCCGTGTTACCATACTACTCCCAACCGGACGCGCGGAGCAAGCGGCAGGGGCGCCAGCCAGCTGCCTGCCGCGACGCGCCCGGGCCGGGCTCACCTCGCCGTCGCCGTCAGGTGGAGGCCCCCCTCGATGTGGAGCGTGATCATGGTGCGGTAGCCGACGGTCGCCCCCTCGCCGTCGCGGAGGCGGAACGCGAAGGACCGGAGGAGCACGGCCGCGAAGATCTTCATCTGCCTGTACGCGAACTCCTTGCCCAGGCATATCCTCGGCCCGGCCTGGAACGCCGTGAACTTGAACGGGCTCTGCGCCCGGAACTCGCCGCCGTCCCCGTCGAGCCACCGCTCGGGACGGAAGGCCTCCGCGTCGGCGCCCCACAGGTACTCCATCCGGCCCATGGCGTACGGGACGTAGAACACGATGTCCCCCTTGCTGACGCTGGAGCCGTCGGGCAGGACGTCGTCGCCGAAGCACTGCTTGTTATCCTGCAGGCAGGAGACATCAAGAAGACGCACGGGTGCTCATCAGTTAGTACTACTATAAATCAGTGGCAGTTTGGCTCACGTCCACACAAAAAGAGTGGACTTTGTCATGACCATAATGTAGCAAGGAAGGAGCCACGGACTCACCAGGGGAACCGATGGGTACAGCCTGAGCGTCTCCGTCAGGGCGGCGTGCAGGTAGTGCATCTTGTTCAGGGCCTCGTCGGTCAGGCTCTGCGCGAACTCCTCCGCGGTCGCCGTCTCGCTGGCGCCGGTGGCCCTAGTGGCCTCCTCGCGGATCTTCTCCTGGACCTCCGGGTGCTTGCACGCCATGTAGAGGAACCACGCGAGCGCTCCCGCCGTCGTGTCCTTGCCGGCGATGACTATGTTCAGGATGATGTCCCTCAGGTACTTGTAGTCCACCGTCCCGGACTCGTTCGTCGCCGCTTGGATGAACCTGGACAGCATGTCTTGCCTCGAATCCTGTCGCGCATGCAATCGAGGAATAATGATGAGTCAGCTCGGAGTTCAGACAGAAAAACAGGCGACACGATCGAGGTGTTGCAGAGCAGGGGTAGTGATGGCTCATTACAGGGTCCTGTGCCTTGCCGTCAGAGAGCTCCTGCGCCCTGTCGCGGATGCGCTTGTACACGAACTCGTCGACGACCCTGACCCGGCCCCGGAGCGCCGCCTCGGAGCCGACGTTGAGGAACCTCATCGCCTTCCAGAAGGCGTTGACGTAGCGGAGCAGCGTGAACTCGCTGGCGTCGTCGAACGCCGCGGCGAAGCGGGTGCCCTCGCCGGAGCCGCCCAGCGTGTCGAGGTCCAGGCCGAAGGCGATGGTGAAGATGGAGTCCATGGTCGCCCGGAGCGCGAGGCCCTGGAACTCCACGGGCCGCCCGGACGCCGCGGCGCCGGAGACAACGGCGGCGAGCCTGGCGGCGTTCCGCTTGAAGACGGCGCCGCTGAAGTCGCGGAGCGCCCGCGTGGAGAAGTCGTAGCTGGCCATCTTCCGCTGCTGCCGCCACTTGTCGCCATCCACGGCGAAGATGCCGTCGCCGAGCAGGTCGGTCATGTTCTCGTAGTTGAACGCGCCCTGCACACGTTCAGATGGGAGACGTCAGACGTGTCAGCCGCAAACACGCGGGGAAATCAGCCGCTTTCTCTACGATTGGAAGGCCCATTACAGGTCCAGACAAAAGAGTTTCCAAGTCTTTTGTTTAGGTGGGCCGTTTTATGGAGGCCCGTAAACAAGAGAGATGCTTTCGGCCTCTTTATCGTGGTGGACCGGGATAGCGGGGCCTGTTAATGGTCAGGAACCGTAGGAACCGAAAGTACACAGTTCATGCCGTGGGTGGGGTGTCAGACTATCAGTGGACCCGAAAGGTCCCTCGTCGAGGCCCATCCTCAGGTCACGCCGAAGCAGTAGTCATCCATACTACTAAGCGCAGCCAGGCCTTCAATAGGTGGGCCAAACTGGCTCTTCCCAAGCAAGACCCTTTCCGTTTCATATAGAGGTGGGACTCGGGTCGGGCTGTTCCAGTCCGGCCCCGGTCCTCTCGTGCCTCCTGCCATGTCGGATTTGATTCCTAAGACGCCGCAACAACGTAACAATCTTTTTACTGGACGCGAGCACGTCGGCACGCTTCCTGCAGTCCCAGCTCAAGCACGACGCTCGGTATATTTTGCAATTATCGTTTTATGGATATTTGTATGTTTTAAGTACTCATCTGCTATACGAAGAGATTCTATGCATAGAAAATAAAAAATCATCTTTTTTAATAACTTATCGAAGAATAATGGTTGTTAATTAGAAAGTAGTATAAATTGATTGATATTTGAATAACTGGCTACACACAGGTCAATGTGCATTTTCGTGCCGTGCTGGCCCAAGCACGGCACAAAATGCGGGCCGTGCCATACGGCTCATCGTGCTAAGATTCTAAGCACGGTACGATCCTCGTATTCGTATCGTGCCGGCACGGTCCAAATTTTTTCGTATCATGCCGGCAACCGTGCCATGTTCAGATCATGGTAAAGGATCGTGTCGTAATCCGTCCAAAAGTAACACGGTCCAAATCCGAGCTCTAGTTACATACAATCCGTCGTCGTCACCTTGGATATCCGTCTCCTACCATCCCCCATGAGTCGGCTTCTTCCTTGCTGTCTGTCCAACCTCGTTGTCTTCAATGATATCGGAGTTTGGCTGAATGTTGTGGCCATGTTTTCACCTAGCAGGCGTGGACCATCGTCGTTGGCTTCTTCTATTACGGGTGTGTTTGGAAAAGTTTTAAGAACTAATTCTCCGTTGAATCCAGTAGAAGCTCTGCCAAATAGTCTTTTTAGAGAGAAGTTATTCTCTGCTGATTCTGTGGAGTAATTCTCTGAAATGAACTAAGAGGTTGAGAGCTGGAAAAATAGCTTCTCCTGATTTTGTGAAGTGATTCTTCATCCTGATTATAAAAGTTTATGCTAGATAATTAAAGAGAATTATTTTCAGCCATGAAATAACTTCTCTCAAAGAACCAGCTCTTATAGAAAATCAGAATCAATTAGAACTCTACCAAACGGACCCTGCTGCCACTGATAAGTCATTTGTGATGCTATTCTCAGAGGGATATCTACAGCTTGCCCTGCGTGCAGCAGTACCTTGACCACGCACGCCCTTAAGAGCACGCACGATTCTGCGTACCATCTATCTAAGCAAAAATCATACAAGATAAGATGGGTAGGTTTCATCTATCAAGATCACACAAATCACACGCTTCGACCTCCAGGAAAGCCGGCAACTCCGTGTGGCGGCGGTAGGTTTTGAAAACCACGCGCATCCAGTGCCAGGCAAGAAGTCAGAGTCTGAAAGGTCTCTGCCCAAAGATTGCACCAGGGAGGTGTCCCGGAGCCGGGTGCCACCTCTCAGTGCACAGACGGAATTCAGAGACGAGCCCGCTCGAAGTTTGTTACAAACAGCGTACAGTTTGCCCCCGTGAGCAAGCATCCAAAAAGCAATCCTGCGACGACGCAGGTCAGCTCCACACGATGCCCAAGAGCGACTGCGTTGTCTGGGCCTGGGACTTTTTTTTTTCCTGAAGAAATGGGCCTGGGAGTTTCACTTTCACATCGCTGGGGGAGCAGAAATTAAAGCAGGGATGTGGAGGGGGACCGAAGATACATACAATCTAAATTTATGGTCGAAATACGTAGAGTCATGGATGCTTTCTACGGAGCCATGCAATGCAATACTAGCCACCTGCATTTTTTACCCCTTTCTCAGGCGCAGGTTACCTACGGAGCCCAATAATCTGCGTGGTCAGGTAACAACCTTCCCATACTACCGGTTGTTCTGTCAGAAACGCGAACATCACTCAGGTCTCAGGTTATGGGACGAACAAGGCCTAAGGACGGACGGTTAGAGCACTAAACATGCAGCAGAGAAAGCACCATATAAAGCTTATTAATCAAAATAGGACTTTAGGAGTAGACTACTATTGCTTTGCTGCGCTCACCTTGCCGTAGTTGGCGAAGTTGGTCCGGAGGATGTGCTCCACGACGGCCGGGTCGCACGTGTAGATCTGCCGCCGGCCGGCCGGCGTCAGCAGCTGGAAGGTCTTGCGCTTCCGGAACAGGTCCGTGTGGTAGTCGTGCAGCCGCCGGACGTGGTACAGCTGGTGGAACACCGTGCCCACCACGGGCGGGTACCGCTTCTCCGGCTTGCCGCCCCCGCGGCGGCCGACCAGCAGGTAGTACGAGCAGAGCGCCAGCAGCGCGAGGCCGGCGGCGGCGGCGGCCAGGGGAACCGAAGAGGAGTAGTGGTGGTCTCCCATGGCCGGCAGCAGGCTACGGCGACTCCTGATAGCTAGGTTGGTTAACTCCAATGGCTTTGGATGTTGTGGCACGCAGCAGCTGGCAAGGTGGTCTGGTTATATAGACGTGAAGGCCTCTCTCTCTCTCTCAGCCGTCGTCATCGCAACATATAATATTTTGGTACTAAGAAATGATTTATGAACACGAAGCTGCTACGTACCATCCACCAATAAAGCCAATTGGCACTCTGAATGCAGCAGTTTGGACCATGATCAACTTTAAATGCCTAGACGTCTAGTAGTATGATATTTTGCCCATTCGCATTAAGTTTTCTGAACTTTAAAAGTATTTATTATTTTTATTTTTTTGTCAAGTGCGAGCCACATTCAGAGAATTGCATCAATGAGCACGGAAGTCCGACCGCAGTGAAATTGAATCAAACTTTTCTTTTAGAAAAGAGCAGCAATCTGTAGCTAGCAAAACTGTCCTAACTAAATTTCGCGTTGAACTCCTATGAAATCCACATGTTTCTAATAACCAAGTCTACATCTGATTAATCATCTTTCGGCACTCACCTACCTAAACATAAAACACACACAGTTAAGGGAGATACATACATGGTAGATCAGCCAGAAACTCAACAGTATTGCTGACGTAACAGTGACTAACTTTATCTCCGACATCTTTAATAAGTATCTCATCATGTCTCTTTCTCTCAAAACAAAAAAGTCCATCATGGCTCTTGTAGTCTGTCTGTTAGATAATTTGGCACATAGTCACCCATATATATCGCCGGCCGAGTAATAAGTTACAATCAGAAGGCGAAAATCTTGATGCTGTCAGGAATTGAACAAGGTAGGATGGAAACTGCCTAGGCTGTCGCCTTATCGGTGTGCGCGAGAACAATGTTTCCTTTGTTTTTCAGTATATACTGCTTAACAAAGCAGCAAAAAAGCGCTATCTGCATCAACGACAGAAACAGCTGGATTAAAAAGTTGCTTAGCTAGATATGATACTATTGGCCGTCCTCTCTCCTCTTGCTTTCTTTTTTTTTTCCCACATAAAACACATTCACACGTAGTCACTGAGTCGTTGATCCCAACGTGATCTGTACGCTTGTGCCATGTGTCCCCCCCTCAGAAACAGGGAAAGCCTGCAGGTCAGCAGTGACAACTTAACACGGCTGCAAGGCTTGAATGTCTAGGTTAGATTTGCTATGATGATAAAAAATGGCGAAAGACTGGACGATGCAGGCGTGCGTGCTCAATTTGTGGTGTCCGCTCTAGAGCATGCACAGCTTCGAGGCACCTGACGTCTGAATCCAGCCAGGGAGTGCCACTTACAGGTTTGACCGTTGACCTGATACGAACTTATAGCAGACACTAGACATTCAATTCGCTGATGCAATTTGACCTGTTTGCAACGAGACTGAATTTGCAAGGAGACTAATCCAAGTCAAAGACCAGAACTATATTCCCAACCCTCCTCTTGTTCCAGCAGCCTCTGCCTCTCTCTTGATGTTCATTCATGTCGGCCAACACCACCAACCCACATGATGCGGCTGCGTTCATGAAGCAGCCCACAAGAAATTGGTCAGAAGGCAGACAGCGGCTGTCGGTTGAATAGATACGTGCATATTGTTTTTTTTCTTGGGAAATCTTGCAGCACATAAGCGATTGTTCCTAGCTACCAGTGCGGCAGTGCCATTCTTAGCAAAGCTCCATGCCAAGGAGATTTTTACATCACTTGGAACTAGGTAATTTTCTTTGAAATAAAAGGCAGGAGCAGTGCCGCATCATCTAAGAAGAAGGTGCCTCTTATTAAGAAAAATGAGGCCAAACCGTATATCACTCAGTTAATTAGGAAAAATTGAGCAAAAACCACACACAAGTAGTTGCAAATCTAGCTAAACTATATCTATGCACCACAACAAAAGATCAACTGCCTAGCTAAACAAGGTCTACTGTGGTTGGAACGAGCTCAGATTGAAACCCGCAGCCACCAACACTATACACATGGATTTTCAAAGCAACGTCTTCAAGAAAAACACGACACACATGGTGCCGCCGCCGTCCATCCGGAACCGGAAGTAGGTTTTCACCCAGAGAACTTTCATGGTATGCAAAAAGCACCACGACAATACCTCCGAGGAGGTAACGACGCTCGAGGGCGTCGCCGTTGATGACGCCAGCACAGAGTCGGATAGAGCTTTTGCAGTCCTGCGCTGGCGCTTGCTCACACCCAAGTAGCAGGGCTGCCACACATCGAGCAGCAGCGACAACGCCTTTTGCAGACCTGCTGACCGAAGTGCAGCAAGAAGGAACAGATCCAGACCTCGATGACCCAAATCTGGCCGCCTCCAAGCAGCCCGAGACGAATAAGATCGCCCGGAGGAGGTGCCTCGGCGTGCACGGCGAGGAGGCACCCTGAAGGCACGGGAGGCCGCCACTGCACCCACGCCGCAGAGTACCACGAGCAGCCGCCACTCCAACACTCCGCGACCCATGCCGACCTGCGCCCCACAGTGAGCAAGCACCACCATGGCCATGTATAGCATAGCAGCTAGGTAAAAATGAGATCCAGATCTGAGGAGCAAGAGATGGGGGAGGAAGAAAGCCTGGATGAGGAAAAGGAGGAAAAAGGATGAGGAAAAGGAGGAAAAAGAGCAGGAGAGGGAGGAGAGCCGCTGCCGCCGGCGGGGCTGGCGACGGTGGCCAGCAAGGCGTCTGCGTTGGCCTCGGGGGTGGCGGTGGCGTTGCCCCCGTATCGCCTCAGAGGAGATGATGCGGGGGTCGGGGTCCGCTCCGACCTTTAGAACTAGGTAATGGATGATGCAATGGAGAGTTTTGTTTCTTTTGACTTTTGTTGTCTAAAATTCTATTAAACTATTTGGATGTCTAAATAATTTCAAATAAAAATTTATCCGTGCGGGCGAATAACACTTATAGAGGAATTATCCGTGCTGGCACCTATTACTAGCCGGCACGGATGACTTATTTGTGATAGCACCACCAATTGCATTGAGACATTGTTAGATGACCGTTTTTTCTAGTAGTGATAGCTGAAACATCAACTGTTGGAGACCTTAAAACGCCAAGATTCTGTTTAGAGACCCTGGTATGCATTGCTGGTATAGTTTATTACTGCTAAATTTACTACTGATGCAACATCCTGAATATGAAATGGCAAGGTTGTTAGGCGGTGGGATATCTCTTCATATTAATGAACAAACACTCTGAGATGCTTGAAGCTCACAGATCATTTGCATACATGAACAAACAAACAAACCATATGTTTACCGGCCGGAACACATACATGCATGATGATTGATGATGGAGGCACATGGATTTTATCTTGCCTCTCAATCAATATGCAGGCCGGTTTCTTATAACACATGGGTGTCTATATCCCTTGATTCCAAAAGAAAAGCACCCCCGAAGAAAAAACACAAAACAACTTGATTATTCTGCGGTACAATACAGTTGTAAACCATAACACACTGCCGCAGCAGAATTGGCACTGGACTCCACGAGCCTGTCCGTTTCAGGCATGACGTCTTTCACAGCGTGGTGAGCGCAGGCCCTGTCCGCCCACGCCATGATTTCGGGGTACTTGGCTTCGTCGAGGACCACCTTGTTAACGGCTACGTTCTCCACCGCCTTGAACCAGCCAAGGTGTGAGCCAAGACGAGGCCGAGGAAGCCGATGTAGCGCTTCCTTGGCCGCACTTCAGGAAGGGCCTCCTCAAGATGCTGCAGGGCAGTGCACACTTGGGCTTCTGCATCGTCCTTGGTGAACGGTGAGCCCTCTCAGGATAAGGAACGCTGGGGCAATCTGCAAGGAAATTCATGTGTTTCCTGTTTAGATTTCAATTTTATGCAACAATGGGACCTTAGGATATAAGAAGTTCGAAGTCAAAGGAAATAAAAGAGGACAGGACAAATACCTTGCTATCCACATACTGGGCCCAAAACCGCTTGATGGCCCGCGCTTATGGTTCGACCGGAAGGATGGCAGGCCCTTTGGAGGCCCATACTTTATCGATGTGTACGTGTGCTACGCCCGGTTCTCTCATTTCGGCCTTTTAATGTGACGGGCCGATCTTTTGTCTTTTCTATACTCGTGCATCCTATATATATCTTCTCTTCCGGAAGATTTTACCTTCCACTGCTTGAGATTAATTACTCCTATCCATCCGATTCCCTGCCGTCCTCACGTGCCTCCACCACCGTGCGCCCGCCGCCTCCGCCATGGCTGCTTGCCGCCGCCACCCTCGGACCCCGGTGCCTATGCCGTGCTCCGCCACAGCGGCTGCCCCCGTTGCGTCCGCTCGCGCCGCTGCCACAGCTGCTGCTGGGTTGTGCGTCCCGTCGCCGCGGCTGGTGCTGCACCGGCCTCCGCCACTGTCGCCCCGCCCTCAGCTACCTTCGCCGCCCGCCGCAGCCGCCGTTGTCGGAGAAGAAGCCACCTCCATTTTGTAGAAAATGTTGATTTAGGTTTGATAAATGTTCAATCTATTATGTCAAAATGCTAAGATAGCTTGTAAAAAATGTTAAATGTAATATTTTTTCAAAAATTGTTGCACTGAGTTTCTATAAAATGTTGAATATATTCTTTTTAAATGTTGAACTATTTTTCAAAAAATGTTGAATCTAGTTAGATCTCTAATCTGAGCCTAATGGACTTTAAAGTTATATTGCTTAACTGTCTTTCGCAAGTCATATAGAAGCGCCCTTCTATACTTGCTTCTTTGAGCTTCCTGCGTCTTTTTTTCTTCTAAACTTGATATGGTGGATGGCGTCACTGAAGAGGTGTGAGTATGTTGACTGTTGAGTTTTCAGGAGTTAGTTGATTGGAAGGCCGGGCGCCTCAACGAAGCAGAGTAGGCCAACCAAAAGTTAGCAGCTTACTGTAAAATATTCGGTCTTTCGGGCTGCACTTTCAACTTGCTTGATGTGCTCACCTGCGTCACTCGGGAAGGCAGGTCTCGGAGTTTCTGCGACAAGGAGGCTGCTTCACGGCTCGTGCGTCGCTCCATGGTGGCATACTCGGCTTCTCAGTGCCATGGGCATGCATTGTGTGTGTGTGTGGCCGAACCTACGATCTAAGGGTATGTATATCAATCAGTTCCCCTCACGTGATCAATTCTTACCATCTTACTTATATACTTTATTGCCTATGCGATTGAGAGTTTTTTTTATCCTTTTAATTCTTGTTGTCTAAAACTTTGGTTAACTATTGGGCATCTAAGCAACTTCAAATGATAAAGAATTTTAACTATGCAGCCAGAGATCTAGATGAAACCTGCAGTTTTCATATGGAAATGTTCTCCATTCCGGTCTGGATGTAAAAGCTATACATTTATGAAGCATGCTGAAATTCAAGTTACAAACATCAGAAAAATATTTGTAGAGGCCAGACCGGAAATATTTGTAGAGGCCCATTTCTTATATCTGTTTTTATCAGAACAGACTCCAATCCAACTCTCATTAGAGGCCTACGGAGGATGGAACCCCGCTATTTTTGGCCCCATCCTTAGCCTCACCACCACACTCCATGCCTATTCGCGTACCCTTTCACTTATTGTTACCGGAAGCTTTAGCTTTCAACACACCAATGAGGTATGTGTTGAACTGCACGAGCCTGTCCGTTTCAGGCATGACGTCTCTGACGGCGTGGTGAGCACAGAATCGCTCCGCCCATGCTGTCAGCTCGGGGAGCTTGGACCCGTCAAGGATCTTAACTCCAGCGATCATCTCCACTGCCTTGAGCCAGCCCAAGTATGATCCGAGAATGATGTCAAGGAAGCCGATGTCGTCGCCGCCAAAGTAGCTCCTCCCTTGGCTGCACTTCCCGAAGGCCGCCTCCAAATGCTGTAGCGCAGTAGACACCTGCGCTGCAGCTTCGTCTTTGTCTCCGTTGGTCACTCCTCTCAAGACTACGGATGCAGGGGCAATCTACAAATAAAAAGATAGAATCCATTGAATTTTCGGTTTTAATAAATCCATTACCCATTACTCATCAAGTCATCACGTGGCAGCTATTTTTTTTGTAAAAAAAAGATCATCTCTGAATATTCTGAAAAAAATTCACCAGTCATGTAACTTTAGGCACGCGTTACGGTACCTTATCATCCACGTACTGTGCCCAAAACCGCTCGACAGCACGGGCGTACGGATCCGCCGGAAGGATGGCCGGCGCCCCGTCGGACGCCCAGACCTCGTCGATGTACTGGAGTATGATCATGGACTCGGCGACGGGCTTGCCGCGGTGGAGGAGCACGGGGATCTTCTTGTGCACCGGGTTGGACCTGAGCAGCAGCTCGCTCTTGTTGCCGACCACCTCCTGCAGGGACTCGTACTCGACGCCCTTGAGCCTCAGCGCCACGTACGCGCGGATGGCGTAGTGGCTCGCCCACCCGCCGATCACGCGCACCGCCGCCGCCTGCTCTTCGCCGCTCGACGCCATTTTCTCTGCTCCTCCAGGTGATTGTTGATCTCTCCCTGCCGAGACGATCAGATTGGTGTCGTGGGACTGTGGATTTTTTGCGAGTTCGTTTGAGCGTTGTGTGGCTACGTATTTGTAGAGAGAAGTCTGTCGATGATCTGCGGGAGGTGCAAGTTTTTCCCTTCTTTATTGAACAACCGTTTCTGATTCTGCTTCTTCTTGACGTCGTTGCTGGCGTCACTGAATGGTTGAAGTCTTGAAGATCTAGGCCACTGGCGGCTATAATCAGCAGTAGGCCACAGAGAAGAGAGTACATAGAAAATTCATTTTGTGCTGCACTAGCGTCACCCGTTGATGTACTCGCTTACATCATTCGGAGGCGACTTAGTTAATCTGATTGCTTGCGCGGGATCTTCCGAGTTCCGAGACATATATCATGGTGAGTGGTTGGTCCCGCGGCTCACCGCTCATGGAGGCAGTGCTAGCAGTGGAGCCCTTGCGATGGTCAGGAACTCAGGATCCCGTCGACAGCCGCTGTTTTTCTTTTTCTCCCCCTCATTTTTATCTTTTCTGTTTTTTCTTATATTTTCTCATTTTTCAAAACCCATGTTCGCATAACTTTTCTGATTTTTAAAAAGTCATTAAAATAAAATTGTCTCAAAAATTAATCAAACAATTATTTTTCAAAAATTATCTTTATGACTTATTGAATTAACATTTTAGATATTTTTTTAAGAATTTAATTAGTGACATATATTAATAGATTTATAAAAAATATTTCAACAATTTCATCAATATCGTTTGGAAAGATGTCGCTTTTCAATAGAACGTGAGACCACTTTATTGCTTGGGTACTACTTTTACTATCTTAAAATTAAATATCTCATAAGAGATAATATATTTTAATATAACTAAGTGAAACTATGCTTTGATTGCGTCACATTCTCAAATTTTAGGGGGCCCCACTGTTTGTTGCACCGGGGCCTCCAATTTGTAGGTACGGTTCTGGTCATTCATAGTTCTTTGATAGAGGAAATTTAACATCTCAGGCACTTGTTGACCACGCACAAGAGGTGTGATCGAAAGGAGGGAAACAATAAGCATATATAGTAATTGTTAAACGAATTTCATCACAACTAAATAAGATAACGTATATATATAGCATATATATGAGTATTGTGTTAGGAATAAAAAAAATGAGCAAGTGAGAGGAAATTTAAGCAACATTGTGCCCCCTAAATTTACCATGAATTTCTAATACTTGTACCTCTTCTAAAATATTTATATGTTTGAAAATTGCTAACCCAGGGACAAGTATACGATGGACTACTTGCGTAAAACCTAGCACCTTTTTGTTACATGTGTCCTGTACTTCAGTCGCCTGAAATCGAACAATCCAACAAGACTTCGCGACGTTGAGAAAAAGGGTGAACACGTGAGGTTAGTGGACGAGAGTTAGCTTTGTGCAATTCCAGCATGACTTCATTGATTCTCGGGCTTAGAGGTAGGGCTATGGGGAGCAGGTTGGGGTGGCGGAAATCAGAGGTGGGGGCGGTTGCCGACCGTGGGCATGGTAACAATCTGACGGACAGCCGGTGGGCCGGTGAAGGGGCGGGGAGCTCGTCGACAGCCACGGTAGAGCTGGGTTTGCGAGGAGGGTCAGTAGGAGAGGAACTTGCGCATCGTGGCACATGGAGACGGTTGTCGAGGGTGGGGCGGCCAAGGTGCACTATGAACTGACACATTTTGGATCGGACGGCCATCATCGATCCCTTGAGAAAATGCTAAAATTCAGGCACCACCCTTTTTATTATGGAACAGTACAATAAGAGCATGATTAGAAGAATACAGAACCATCTTATTGATAGACACTGGCACACGTGCACTGAAGGTCACGACTGTTAAGCGACCAGATCAGACCGCTTTCGCTCACTTGGCACCACTGTTAATAGGCTTCGAAAACGACCCGTACTTGACGCTGAACTCCACCAACTTGTCTGCGTCAGGGATCGCGTCCGCCACCGCCGCGTGCGCGCAGAGCCGGCCAGCCCACGCCGCCAGGTTCGGGACCTTGGCTTCGTCAAGGAGCGCGACCCCGGCGATCTTCTCGACCGCCTTCACCCACCCGACGTGCGACACCAGGGCGATGTCCAGGTACCCGACGGCGTCGCCGCCGAAGTAGCTCTTCCCCTGGCTGAGCTCCACGAAGGCCGCCTCCACCAGCTGCAAGGCGGCGGACAGCTGCCCCGCCGCTTGCTCCTCGTCGCCGTCGTCCGTTCCCTTGAGCGTGCGGATCGCCGGAGGGAGCTGTGTGTCAACCACCAGGGAGGCACGCAATTAATTAGCCTCACACCATCATTAACATTGCTGCTGAAAACTGATCAGAATTGTTCAGAGAATGAAAAGTCACAGTTAGTCTTGCAGTTTTGCTTCACCTTGTCGTCGATGTACTGTGCCCAGAACCGATGGATGGCGCGGGTGTACGGGTCGGCCGGGAGTATGGCCGGCGCGGCGGAGGACCATGCCTCGTCGACGTACTGGACGATGACGAGGGACTCGGAGATGGGCTTGCCGTGGTGGAGGAGGACGGGGATCTTCTTGTGCACGGGGTTGGACCTGAGCAGCAGCTCGCTCTTCTTGCCCACCACCTCCTCCACGAACTCGTACTCGACGCCCTTGAGCTTCAGCGCGATCAGGACGCGGATCACGAACGGGCTCGCCCATAGGCCGATCACACGCACGGCCGACGCCTCTGACATTGTTGTTGGAGTAGTTGGAGTACTGTGGCTAAGGTGAGACTGTTGGCAGTACTGCGGCTTAATTTGGGACTGATCACTAGTTCACTACTGATCTGAGGAGGTATACGGCTGCTGCTGCTGGTATATATATGGATATATAAAATCGCGTGCTCTCGTATCTCTTTTCTCTCCAAGCTTTGTAGACGTCCTCGCGTGCGTCATGTTCCGGCCAGCTGCTGCCTTTTCCAGCGTCTGGTCGTACCTTATGGGTGCGCTGGCCCTGGACTTGCATTTTTGAGGTGATGCCTTTCGTCATCGATGCCATGTGTTGGATCTCATGTGGCTGATTTGAATGTGCAAGAGAAAGCTTAACCAACAGCTTACTCCCCTAAAAAACGTCCAAGTCCGGATAACCTCTTAATTAAACTACTTTTTGGGGTTTATTTACTCATACAACTATGCCAATTGGTCCATTTTACCTCTAACAAGATTTGTCTTTTATGTTCCCCCATGGACAAGTGAAGTTTTAAGTTATTTTGATGGGTCGTTCCATCATAACATGTGTTAGAAAAATATGTTATGATTTTTTTCATCATTATTTTGATAGGCCAGGACATATAAAAATAATTAATCCTTAGGATATATAATTTTACAAAAAGTAATGACAAAAATTTTATAGTATATTCTTTTTAACATAGGTTACGATGTTCACTATCACCCTATCAAATTTTAACTTAAAACTCCACTTAGACATGGAGAAAAAGAAGACAAAAATTAGACCTATTGGCATAGTTCTATGAGTAAATTGAAAAAAGTGGTTTATAGGATTATCTAGACTTCGAATATAATTAAGGGGAACACTTTTCTTAGTAATGAACTTGAATGTCCATGTCAATTCTCACAAGGTGTGCTAGAAAAAAGATGAATACTAAAACTTCTCAAGAAATGAGAAATATCCACCATCAATCTGTAGGCAACCTACCCCTATGGTCTTGTACATAACCATAGGTTTTGTTATGTTTTAAAAACCATTCATCATAGATATTGGATTTATCATGTTTTCTAAAAAGTTCATAACCATTGGTTTTGTTATGTTTTAAAAAAGTTACCCGCCTCTACCAAGTCCCTAAATCTATATCTAAATTACTCAAATATACTATTATAAAAATAATCAAAAGTAACCCATAACTTTCATCTGAATTGTCAACCTATACCATTATAAAAATGACATAATAACGTCCTAAATTTGCATATCAAGTGCCTACATCTGGCATTATTAAAAATAATCTAAAGCTACTCTAAATCTGAATCTAAATTATCTAACATGTCATCATAAAAATCATAAAGTTCACCAAAATATTATTCTAAATTACCTAGTTATTTAATGATTAATATACAAAATATTTCCTCCCTTCCAAACTATAAGTTATTTTAGTTTTGACCTAAGTCAAATTTCTTTGTTTGAACCAAATATATAAAAATGCACAAATATTACAACATGTAACTAGTCTCTATGGATAAACCATCAAACAAATTTTCATAATGTATTCATTTGATATTATAGATGTTAATATATTTTTTTATAAATCTTGTTAAAGTTAGACAAATTTGACTTTGGACAATGCTAAAACAATCTATAATTTACTATAAAAATAATCTACTCCACTTTGTAGTTTCTATGTGGTTTCAGCTTCAATTTTCTTTTATTTTCTAAAATAATTATTTTTTTTGAAAGACATACAGATCTGGACGTTCATATACATGCACTCACCCATTTGTGTACACGTGGCAATCCTGCCCTTATGTACATACACGCGCACACTTATCCTATAATATGGGTAGGCAACATACCCCTTGAGCTTGTACATTTTGAGATCGCCTTGCTGTCGCCGGATACATCACCTAACATTGAAAGAATAACATCAATTAGTTTCTAAAATGAATCAAGGAAAATACAAGCACTCCATGTCGAGTCAAGAAGTTGAACCCGGCTGGACTGATTCCATTAAAGGAGCCCTACTTGCTGAGTTATGCTAAGTACGCTTCTAAAATAATCATTGACAGTCAAGAATTCCGATCACCCCTGCATAGCTGGTCAGCAAGCAGTAATAGTCCACTTACGGCGCCTGCCTTGTCTATGTACTGGATCATGATTGTGGACTCAAGAGATGAGCCTGCCCTCGCTCGAGCAGTTGACGTGGTGGTGTTGGTTCTGCTTGTAAAACAAGAAAGGAGATGCAATTCAGTTGTTCTTCGAGAAGAGGAAGAGTGCTCCGAATGTTTCACTGAAACAAGCGGACAAATGATCGGAAGCACAAGCTTATTTCACTGTATCCTTGCTGTTCACAACACAAACATCGATTTCTTGCACTAGAGGAACGCAGGACACCTCACATATAGTACGGACTTATAACTGTACATGGCGTCTGGTAAATGTTCATCAGGCACTCTGCGTCACTGATCAGGTCACTCATGTGCAAATATTTTGCAACGCTATCACTGCGTTCACCGCGACCTCAGATCATAGGATATTAATTGTTCTTTAGCATGCTGAGTTTCATGGGAATTCCGAAGTCAAAGTAAATACATCTGTGAATGTAGAAGAGGGCAATGCACGGGACGGGTTCTGATAATGTTTGCTTGTACGACAAGCCTTCTCACATAAAACCAAATTGTCTACACAAACAAACGGGTCGAGTCAAACTTCAAACGTGAGTCTAGTATTTTTACATCGCCATCCAAACATTGGTCGTAAGGGCTATCTGTCTGCACGTAAGGATCAGTACATGGGGCATTGGCCACAAATCTTGAGAGCATCATGGATGGATGATCCTTTCGACATTAGTACATGTCAAACTCGATCTATATATACCGTCCCTCCCTGCCTCCCTTCCTCCCCAAGAGCAAGGATAAACACAGGAACTCATCAAACCTCAAGGTCCAGTCCTTCACAGTAGAATTAACAGTGCTTGAGAAATGGCCGGCCAAAGCGACAACCTGAATCTACTTGGCGCGTTCGCGAGCCCGTTCGCTCTGCGTGTGAAGCTTGCGCTCAGCTTCAAAGGCTTGAGCTACGAGTACCTCGAGGAGAAGGACCTCCACAACAACAAGAGCGAGCTCCTCCTCAAGTCCAACCCCGTGCACAAGAAGGTGCCCGTGCTCATCCACGACGGCAAGCCCGTGTGCGAGTCCATGATCATCGTTCAGTACCTCGACGAGGCGTTCGCCGGCGTCGGCCCCTCCCTCCTCCCTTCCGACCCCCATGAACGCGCCGTTGCTCGTTTCTGGGCCGCCTACATTGACGAGAAGGTACATAGTGTATCACCCTACTTGAAACAATAATCAAAATAATTGCAGGTTCCAATTCTGACTGACTGATTTGTTGCATCGATGTGTCTGAATGTTCGTGTGCAGCTCTTCAGTTCGTGGATGATGGTGTTCAGAGGTAAGACGGACGAGGAGAAGGCGGAGGGGACGAGACAGTCGTTTGCCGTGGCGGCGACCCTGGAGGGAGCCCTGCGGGAGTGCTCCCAGGGGAAGGCCTTCTTCGGAGGCGACAGCGTCGGGTACGTCGACGTCGCGCTTGGAGGATTTGTCGCCTGGGTGCACGCCGTCGAGAAGCTGTATGGACTGAAGGTGTTCGACGCTGCCAAGACCCCGCTCTTGGCGGCGTGGCTCGAGTGCTTCGGCGCGCTGGATGCGGCCAAGGCGGTCATGCCGGACATTGAGAAGCTAGTCGAGTTCGCCAGGATGACGAGGCAAGCCCAAGCAGCTGCGGCCGCGGCTGCCGCCGCGGCGCAAGGCAATTAATTGAAGCGGTTGAAGCCCACTTTAGATAGAGTTTGGTGTGCAAAATAAACAGAGTTGGATGCTCTGCTGCGTATGGTTTGTTATTTTTGTTCCCTGGAGTTGATTGTTGTTCACGTTGTGTTTGATGTATCATGGGTATATAATTCTTGCTGAATTTGCAGGTGATCTATCAAGTGCCTATTTGTGCAATCCTACTATTATTAATTGAGGTTTATTTTTAAACCTCCACGTTCATTCTCACTCGACGTACTAGATAAAAAGATAAATTCTAAAACTTCTCATAAAAATCAGAAATCTGATACTTCTAATCAGAATAGCAATTGAATTTATTATATTTTGTAAACAATTACCCACCTCTATTATTATTAAAATAATATAAAGTAATTTCCTAAATTTATATCTAAATTATCAGCACCGGTCACTATGAAAAATAATCTATAGTAAATCCTTAATATTTATCTAAATTATTCACCTATGCCATTATAATAATAAGTTATAATAATCCTTATATTTGCTTTTAAATTAGTCACATCAATGATTATTAACTTCTAGATCTGAATTTAAGTTACCTATGCTGTCATTATTAAAAAAATCCTGAAATACACAAATATATGATTCTAAATTACCTATATCTGCTACTGTTAATATGGAAAATACTAACTTAAAGATATATATGCATAATGTATGTCAAGATACAAATCATGTATGCTTATGTATGGTGGAAGCAATGGGAACACTAGTTTTCATATTTAACACCGCTCAAACTAAGGGTTCAATTAATACTTGTCAAACACATATAGAGGTGCGATGCAAAAGGAAAGAAAATTAGAAACATGGATGAAAAAATGTACAAAGTATTTAGTAACTAAAGCTTGCGCTCTTGCTGTGCAGGAGCGCAGGTTGATAGACTAGAATACAAAAGTTTCAACTATTTTACCATCAACCATATAGCAACTAATAGATTGATAAGGTAAGATTGATGTTAACAGATTAATTATAAAAAATACTCTCATAATATAATCTTTAGATATTATTACTAGTCAAATTTAGACCATATCTATATCCTAGTTGGCATGTATTTGTGTGTGATTATGGTGAATATTTAGGCAAGAAAAGCGGATGATTTGCATGCGCATTCGTGTATATTGGACAGACTAGCACTTAACACATCACCTGCAACTTCAACAAGAATCATACACACATGATACATCAAAGACAACTTGAACAGATAAGAATCACCTCGAGAGAAAAAAGAACAAACTATGCGCAGGTCATAATTAGAAACATATGATTGACAGGAACCATAAACGACTTATTGTCCCAGTTGAAGCAAGTATTTGTAAAAAAAATATGGTCAAAGCTGGAACGTATGGTCAACAGCGGCTAGCATGTCAAACTGGTTTCCCTTGGTAAATGGTTTTGTGCAGAAACCCATGATTTATCCTCCCAACATAGCCATGTGCGATTGCGCTACTTTACATTTTAGGATTCAACCAGCATTGATTATCCCATGCCTCTTCTTCCTAAAATTTTTTTTGTAAAAAAATAAAGGAAGAAGACAACACCTCAACCAAGGCACACCACCATATACACACTAACCCTCCTCGTTCCTACCAAGAGCCAGCGAAAACACAAGCAAAAAATAGTTGAAAGCTCTGTACGCAAAGCTGAAAATGACCGGAGAAGGCGAGCTGAAGCTGCTCGGCATGTGGGCGAGCCCGTTCGTCCTGCGAGCGAGACTTGCGCTCAGCTTCAAAGGCCTGAGGTATGAGTACGTCGAGGAGGAGATCTTCGGAAACAAGAGCGAGCTCCTTCTCAAGTCCAACCCGATCCACAAGAAGGTACCCGTGCTCATACACAACGGGAAGCCCATCTGCGAGTCGCAGATCATCGTGCAGTACATCGACGAGGTCTATGGCGCTGCCGGCCCTTCCCTCCTCCCCACCGACCCCTACGACCGTGCTGTTGCTCGCTTTTGGGCTGCCTACATTGACGATAAGGTACACGCCACCACGTAAAAATCCCCTGTTTCGTATTCACACTGATGCATTTTGTACTCTACCTACTTATTTCAAGATAGAAGGAAATGAGAAAAAGAAAGATTTGGGTGTGTGTGATTTGTGCATTTGCAGCTTTTCAGCTCGTTCATGATGATGATCATGGGCAAGACGGAGGAGGAGAAGGCAGAGGGGAGGAAGCAGTTGTTTGCCGCGGCAGAGACCTTGGAGGGAGCACTGAAGGAGTGCTCTGAGGGGAAACCCTTCTTCGGCGGCGACAACGTCGGCTTCGTCGACACAGCGCTGGGAGGCTTCGTCGCATGGGTGCTCGCGAGAGACAGGTTGTCTGGCTTGAAGCATTTTGACGCCGACAAGACCCCGCTCCTGGCGGCGTGGCTGAAGCGCTTCAGCTCACTGAACGAGACCAAGGCGGTCATGCCGGACGTGGAGAAGCTGGTCGAGCTCTCCAAGAGGAGGCAAGCCCAAGCTGATGCGGCTGCCGCCGTGGTGCAAGGTAATCGAAGTGGCTGAAGCCCATTTGAGCATTAGCTTGGACTCAGCTTTGCTGTTACATCCTCTCAGAATGAAAGAACAGCTATGATGTTACCTTCCTGGCGTGCAAAATAAATAAAAGTTGGTCCCAGCATCGAATTAGAATAAAGCTTTGCCAAAGTGAATCGGTATGTTCCTTTTCAGTTTGCGGGGTTTTGCAAAGAGCAATCTGATTGACATTTCATCGATAGGTGCCCGTTTCTCATTGCACATCCAACCGTGTCAGCAAATCTGAGCAGGTGTTTTTTTAGCAAGCAGAGGAGGAGGCAGTTATTTTATTTTTTTGATAACTAGAGGAGGAGACAGTTGATTCTGGTCTGGGCGCGAACCAGGAAGCTTCTCCTCGATTCCGTCTAACATGATGCCCCTGCTTCCGAGTTAATATGTGGTCGACCCAACATGTTGGTGACACCAACACGAATTGCCCATGGTGAAAGATGAGTTGATGTTACTGTTTGTACCATCCGCGAATCTTTCGTGGAAATACAGTAGAATTGATTTAGTCAAATGACTTGTGCGGCATTTCATTCATACACGCTGACAAAGAAACGAGTCGACATTGACAGTTGTGTCTCTTGGAGCCGGTTTTACTTCTCTGTCACCAGGACAGATTATTGCAGCTGCCGGCATGGGATAATGATCATGCTTTCCTTCATTTCTTGGATTCATGTCCACGTAAAAGATGTGTAGACAGTGTTGGAGTGAAAAGTGAAAGAGAATGAAAGTAACTTGTATATTCCATTGATGGAGGAACTGTTTATATACATGTCCAAGGGGCCAAAAGCTAAAGGGACACACAACCTTCGGGTTAGCCCTTTCGTGAAACGTAAGCAACTAGTGATGTCATTAATCACTAATTAACTAATTACTTGATCACTAATTCTAATTTCTTCATAACACTTCCCTTTGATCAATTTGTTCTTGTGGTCTTGGAAACAATAGAATAACTCCTTGAAAACCCTGCGGGAAAATAAGGAGATGTATGAATATGTCATAGGAAAAACTCCTTTAAAACTCTTTTGGGAAAATAGGAGAAAATATTGATATGACATATATGATTACTTGATAGCATATTGCCTCATTAAAACCCTATGTATGAGAAAACTTTGATAGGAAAAACTCATTAGGAAAAGAGTGCAATTTTATAATCAGAAGATTATAAACATGTTTTATCAAATGTTTACTCCCCCTGATATTTTAAAATCTTTAAGTCGTCTCGTACCAATTCTAAAAATATATTTTTGGAATAATGATATAGGTAAGGACTTAGTAAATAAATCTGCAAGATTATCACGTGACTTAGTTTGCAAGATTTCTATCTCTCCATTTTTCTGTAGCTCATGAGGATAGAATAATTTAGGAGCAATATGTTTTTGTAATATTACTCTTTATATAACCTGCATTCATTTGTGCAATGCAAGCAGAATTATCTTCTAGATAATTGTTGGTTTCGTGATTGAACCAATATCACATGACTATTGCATGTGATTGATCATTCTGCAAAGTCATACACATTCATGAAGCTTTATATAATGCAATTATTTTAGGATGATTAGTGGATGCAGCTATTAGAGTTTGTTTGGATGATGCCCCTGCTTTCAAGTTAATATGTGGTCGAGCGAACTGCGAACATGTTGGTGACACGACTAATCCATGGTGAAAGATGAGTCATTGTCACTGTTTGTACTATCCACGAAGCTTTCGTGGAAATACGGTAGAATTGATTTAGTCAAATGACTTGTGCGGCACTTCATTCATACATGCTGACAAAGAAATGAGTGGACAATGACAGTTGTGTCTCTTGGAGCCGGTTGGAAACTTCTCTATCACCAACAGATTATTGCCGCTGCCGGTACGGGATAATAATTTTTCGTGACCCTGCATAAGCACGTTTTTTATTAAAAGGGTACAAAGAAGTTTGTTACAAAGAGCGGGACGTCAAGTAGTCACGATAGCGAGCAGCTGCAACCCGGGTGAACAAGAAAACATGTTAAATAATTACATCTTGATGATTTGGCGACCTGGTGTCCGGCGCTGGAGGGAGAGCCAGAACCGCAGAGCACGGGAATAACTGCTGCAGACCGGAGAATGCAGCCAACGACCGTAATTTACCCTCGTCTTGGATTTTCAAAACCAACTCAGGAGCTGAAAGGCTGAGATTTACCGGCATGGGATAATGATCACGCTTTCCTTCATTTCTTGGATTCATGTCCACGTAAAAGATCTGTAGATAGTTCCATTGTCGTATTGTGCAAACTGAGAAAAACTAAATGAGAAAAATGAATTAATGTGATGTGCAAGCAACCGGAGTCAAACAAAAGAGTCGTCCTCTGCCATCTCTGTCGAGGATGCTCTGCTTTTGTAGTCATTTGGTCCTAACTCCAGTCCGCGTCTCCCCTCCTCGGGCACCAAGAATTGCACAAAAACACAGGCTAAAATCTTAGCAGAGACCTTGAGGCACCAGCAATGGCTGGAGGGGATGAGCTGACGCTGCTTGGCTTTTGGGGGAGCCCGTTCGTTCTGCGAGTGAGACTTGCTCTCAGCTTCAAGGGTCTGAGCTACCAGTACGTCGAGGAGGACCTGAAGAACAAGAGCGAGCTCCTCCTCAGGTCCAACCCGGTGCACAAGAAGGTGCCCGTGCTCATCCACAACGGCAAGCCCATCTGCGAGACCCAGATCATCCTGCAGTACCTCGACGAGGTTTATGGTGGCAACGGCCCCTCCCTCCTCCCCGCTGACCCCTACGACCGTGCCAGGGCTCGCTTCTGGGCTGCTTACATCGACGACAAGGTACAAAAGTCATCGCGTAAAATCCCATGTCCTGTGGTTTTCACTGACAACAAGTTTAACACTTTTAGAAGAAAGTGAGTAATTTGTAGTGATGACCTGTGCAAGAGCAGCTGCTGAGCTCGTTTCTGATGACGAGCAAGGGGAAGACGGACGAGGAAAGGGCGGAGGGGAGGAGGCAATCGTCTGCCGCTGCGGAGGACCTCGAGGAGGCGCTGAAGGAGTGCTCCAAGGGGAGACCATTCTTCGGAGGTGATAGCGTCGGCTACCTCGACGTCGTGCTCGGAGGCTTCGTCCCATGGCTGCGCCTGATCGATCGCTCTACGGGCTCGAAGCAGTTCGATGTCGGCAAGACCCCGCTCCTGGCAGCGTGGCTGGAGCACTTCGGCTCGTTGGACGCGGCCAAAGCTGTCATGCCGGACTTGGAGAGGCTGGTTGCGGCCAGCAAGATGAGGCAGGCCTAGTAAACAGCCAAGGCAATTGAAGTTGCTGAGGGCCTGGGCGTTGGGTGTTTACATTTTGTGATTCCTGTTAGAGTAAAAAAAATAATTTGTCTTTGCGCGTACAGGAAAAAACGAGTTTTTTTTAATACCTTTTCTCATCCTAATTATATCGTCGGCGGTTTCCTTGATGAATCATTGTATGCACTATTAGTTTTCTTTCAAACCATCAACATGTCTGATGAGATAATAATATCTGAATTTGCCTCATGTCTTTGGGATTTACCTAGAGATACCATCAAATTATACCACCCGAGGAAGGTAACGCTTCCATTTTAATTTTAGGAGTCAATGGAGGTAGAGGCTCTCTTTTACATACATCAGGTGAGAGAGAAGTAAAACCGTGATGAAGATACATGAGAAGCAAAAAGTAGGTTCAGCACCAACATGCCGGCGTGCCAAATCCCGTCGATAGCCCCTTGGCAAATAGGGCCCTGCTAATTAGCGGGCACCCGTTGGGAGTCTGCTACATAGTGATGCAAATTATATATATATTGGCTCATTGGACCGACCCATAAAGTTAATAAAATGAACTAAAGTGGCGTGCCATCGTAATTAATTAGCTGATCCAAAAATTACTATTGGGTACCCACTTACATTCCTACTGCAGGTTGATTTCACAAATCCCATTTATGGCGTGTCCTTTTGTCCAAACTCATCTTTTCTTTTTCGTTATTTATTATCTATACAATCTCTAAACCCAAAACTTCATGGACCCTAGACCCCAATACAATAAATTATGTATGAATTTATATAACAAAGTTATATAGATAAATTTATATAAACAAAATTTACAACAAACTTTTATAATAAAATTAATGCCAACCTATGTATAAAAAAATATGAAACAAAAATTATATAGAAAAATCTATATACAATGATTGCAAAAAAAATTAAAATAACAAATGGGAAACTGATAGAAAATTGGAAAAAATAAAAATGGAGAAGAAAACTTGGACACAAAATTTGAAAATAAAAGTTTGAGAAATGTTTCAAGAAACAAAGGATGGGCAAAAAATTGGAACATAAAAAATTAAATGAGATTTGAACACAAAAAAAAAACTTTATAACACACAAGTGTTGAAAAAAAAAGCATTGGGCGATGTCTGCCGTCGCCCACTGCTCCTGATTGCACGGCGTTGTACACTCCCGTGGCTGCAGTCCACGGAATTGGCACCCTTCCCGCCGCCCAAGTCTAAGAATGAAGGAGATAGAGTGGTGAGAAGGCGAGAAACAGTGGCGGAACTAAGGTAGGACTGGCAGGGGCCATGGCCACCCCCAACAAAAGAAAAAGTTAGTACCCCTTTGTCAGCCCATGTAGCCAGGCCGCAGGCCACAGGGGTAAGGAAGGCCTCAAGCCCTCCAGCTGCGTTTGATGTTTCAATCCTCGTAGCAACGTTTTGTTTCAAGTTTATTTGCGCGCTGACGTTTTGTTTCCAATAAATCAGATCGGAGGAACGCGACTCGGCGGCGGCGCTCGGTGCAACGGCGAAGCGCCATCTTCGCGGAGATGCGGACTTGCTCGTCGCTCTTGGCTCCCCGACGGGCAACGGCGCCATCGCGCCAACGACGGCGGGGAGCCGGGCAGGCAAGCAGCCGTGGTCGCGGCGGAGGGACGACTGCGGGCAGGCCAAAAGTATAAACTTGATCGCCCCCAGGCAACCATATTACTATCCAGCTATTAAATTGGTGTATATTGCAATAGATGCTCCACAGATTCATTTTGAAAGCAAAAGTAACATTTGGGGCCACCCACCCATTTCCTCCTCACCATGTTATCTTTGGTCAGGATGACATTTTGTTCCAGCAACCAGGTGAAAATCTTTATCATGTATGGAATTTTTGCTTTCCCAATATGTCTGTAGTTATTTATTTCCAGAATCACTCTTTGTGAGGTGATCATAAACAGATTTGGTTGTAAATCTCCCATTTTTTCCCATTTCCACACCACAGAGTCTTTCACATCCTCAAAAGGGAAAGAGTTCACCACCTCCAACCATTGATCAAAAAGAATTTGAGGTAAGCACCTTCTGAATGTCAACTGGCCATTCAGAGAGAGAAAAGACCTTACCGTGATGTCTTTTTTCATGACACAAGTAGAAAAGAACAGGGTAGAGGCGGTGGTCTTGTGGAAATATAATGCAGTAACATTATCTAGCAAAAAAAAGAAAACAATGCATCATCTGACTTGTGCCGCAGTTCGTATACACTGCCAAGAAATACGTCGACGTCGACGTCGACGATGACGTAATAATGCCTCTTTGAAGTTGGAAGTTGGAACCCGTGGCAAATTTCCGCGTCGTCAGAAGTGACCTCATGAGACCCAAAAATAAAATTGATTGCCGCCATGGATTGTGCTCCCTGGATCCTTGTCCAAGTAAAGCCCATCTCGAAAGTTCCAATAATCAGAAAAATGAACGTGGGACGCAACGTCACATATCAAATCAAACAGAAAAGTTGTCACCTGAGCAGAGGATGATGTGCTGCCAGTGTATGTGATGTAGTCATCTGGGCCTGACTCTATATGGACGGCCGGGCACTTCCCCTCCAAGGTCACCAAGAATAATCCAATCAAAACACAAGCTAGAATCTTGGCAGCGGAGACCTCGAGGCACCAGCAATGGCCGGAGGCGACGACCTGAAGCTGCTGGGCATGTGGGCGAGCCCGTTCGTGCTGCGGGTGAAGCTCGCGCTCTGCCTCAAGGGCCTGAGCTACGAGTACGTCGAGGAGGACCTCGGGAACAAGAGCGAGCTCCTCCTCAAGTCCAACCCCGTGCACAAGGCGGTGCCCGTGCTCATCCACGGCGGGAAGCCCGTCTGCGAGTCGTCGGTGATCCTGCAGTACATCGACGAGGCCTTCGCCGGCGCCGGCCCGTCCCTCCTCCCCGCCGACCCCTACGACCGCGCCATCGCTCGCTTCTGGGCTGCCTACATCGACGACAAGGTACGCGACGCATCACCTTGAGACTACTTCCAATCGATCGCATCAAGCGCCTTGGCTGCCTGCAAGATGGTTTCTTTGAGACCGATCGATCGTGTTCGCTTGCTGTGGCCGTACGTGCAGATGCTGGCCGCTTGGAACCAGGCGTCGAGGGGCAAGACGGAGGAGGAGAAGGCCGAGGGAATGAAGCAGTCTCTCGCCACGGTGGAGACCATGGAGGGAGCCCTGAGGGACTGCGGCAAGGGGAAGCCATTCTTCGGCGGCGACAGCGCCGGGTACGTCGACGTCGTGCTCGGCGGCCTGCTCGGATGGGTGCGGGCACACCTGGAGCTCCAGGGCGTCAACTCCTTCGACCCCGAACGGACTCCGCTCCTGGCGGCGTGGGCGGAGTGCTTCTGGTCGCTGGAAGCCGTCGAGCCGGTCATGCCCGACGTGAGCAGGCTGGTCGAGTTCGGCAAGATGTTGCAGGCCCGTCAAGCGGCGGCGGCCGCCGCCACCGGTGCAGCCGGCAACTGAAGGGACTTCTTGAGCTCCGCCGCCACTCTTGCTTTCGGCTTATGTTCGATTGGAAAATAAGGCAGTGTGGTGCCGTGTTGGTCAGTTTCTATGGAGGTCTTGTGTGCAATCAGTGTTGCCGTGGATGTCTCGTGAGTAGTTAGACAGGTATTTTTGTGTAACATTTGTTTCGGATAATTGTTACATTATAGTACAAAGTGGTTTCATGCGTGTGCCTTTTACAATCATTCCTCTCTTATGGACGATTTCGTCCTTAGTATGCACGGCATGTTTGTTTTTTACATTCCAGCTTTTATAAGCTCATGTGGGTAACAAATACTCCAACTTATAAGCCAGCTTATATAATCTGTCCCCCTAGCTTATGTAGTCATGTCCTTGTTACCAGCCCACATCAAGGCCGAAGCCCAACAAGTGAAGCAAGCGACCCGCCGATACTGGACAACGGAGACAAGCGTCGAGCCCGACCCAACCCGCGCATGTTCGGTCCAAAGTGGACCCACTAGTCGGTAGCGTGAGGAGCGTGAACTATATGATATCGTAGAGAGCTCCTACGAGAGTATGAATCTTGAATTGTAAACATTATCACTCTTAATCCTGACCTCCACTGCCAACTATTCTGCCTTCTTCTCCAATCCTTATCTGTTCTTCTCCAATTCTCCGATCCCCTAACATTTTGGTATCAGATTCGTTCGATTCTGGATCTTCCTAGCCACTCTCAATATACCCGATTCCAGCACCGCCACGGTGCCATGGATCCCAACCTCAAGATCGCCCTCGACGAGATGCAGCGCCGCTACCAGGATGAGATGCGGCGCCATCTCGATGACCTCGACACCAAGCTTGACAATCGTTTTCTCGACGACGACAGACGTCACAACGAGCGGGTCACCGCTCTGGAGACGTTGCTTCTCACAGCGACAATGGAGTTCGACGCCTGGCGTCCTCAGATCGACTCTGCTGGGGAGGATCTGAAGCTGAAAGTGACCAAGATTAACAAGCACCTCGACTGTGTCGTGCTGGATCGATCCGCCTCGGATCCGCCCCTCCTCGACTGATCCAAGTCGGAGGGTATGTCGCGAGTTTGGGTCGGTTTTCACCCATACTCATGTCCCGGTCAAGGGTATGTCGTCCGCCAAAACACAACCCCTTAAACCTCCTTTTTTAGTGGCAATTCTGAGTCGCGTCCCTTTCATGTTGATCAGCCGTTGCCAACACACCTGCGTAAGTTACATTTTCCAGTATTTGAAGGAGATAATCCTAAATTGTGGATTTCTCGGTGTGACACTTATTTTGAGATGTACTCTGTGACGATGATATTCGCATTAGTTTTGTGTCCATGCACTGCTCTGGCCCAGCCGCTAGGCGGTTACAGTCCATGGAGACTTGTATCAAATCTTGTGGTTGGAAGGATTTCTGTTCCTTTTTGTTTGATCGATTTGGTAGGGATGAACATGTACTCATTCACCGTCTATTTCATATTCGGCAGCTATCGGTGTTTTACCGCTACGACCATCGAGGGATATCCCCGAGGTGGTGAGTTTGTAGGTAGGGTGTCGCCGAGATCAGAAATTCGAAGGTGCAAGGAACATAAAGTTTAGACAGGTTCGGACCGCCGAGAGCGTAATACCCTATGCCCTATGTGTGGTTTGTATTGCCTTACGTGTTGACATTGTGTCTTGGTTGGAGGGAGTACCTGTCTGCTCTTATATAGTTTGTGGGACAGGGTTACATGAAAATTCTAGCCGGACACGAGTTCAGAAATCCTACCCGAGTACTTTTCGGGTAGTTTCCTTCTGTTTCTTACTAGTTCTACTATAGTACGAGTAGTTCTACTACGTTATGAGTAGGTACAACTGGTGTAGGGCAATGGGCCGTATCCCATCCCTTATTCTGTAAGATGTATGCCATGTGCACAGTCCCGTGGGCTCGAGTCTGACAAGCCCCGAGCTCTTCGTAGTTGAGTACTGCAGGCTTCCAAGTACTTCTGAAGGCGTCTTTGAGTTCTTCCGAACTCCATTTCGATAGTGTCTTCTGAGTACTTTCTTGGCTACATCAAGACTGTGAGGTGCTCATGCCTTGAGTAGTTATCAAGTCTTCTTTTATATGGAGTGCGATTGAACTCGCACTTCATATGGAGTAGCCTCCGAGCCTTAAGTTGACTCGAAGAATTAAGCTGAGGGTCAAATTAGTCTTGAATCTTCTATCCTTATCTTCCAAAAGATTTGAAAAATAATTCGCTGATGACACGTGTTTCTACAGCCCCTGAGTCTTGAATCAAAATCCTCAAGGTTTTGAATAAATGATCTAAAGAATCGTGGCATGCAATATATGACGGTAAAGATTTGATGGTTAAGATGGGCAAATTGCTTTAGAAATTCGAAAACCGTCTTTAAGGATGAATTCCCTAAAAAAATAGTTAAACAAATAACTGCTCCAAAAAATACCCTAAATCACTGCTTGATAGAAGGATGAGTCCCGATGTTCCGAGAGGTATGGTAAACTTGATTGGTGGAGAACTCGACGTTGATGAACCAAGGCTCTGAACGATCGGAACCTCGCAATCACTACACGACTGCTCTGTTGGTTATCACCCATGTCACACGGATGAACTCGCCACAAAGGCTTATCCCTGCAAGCGCAATCAAGAACACAAGCAAGAACAGAAGATGCAATCAAACAAACTTGGTTACGAGATGGGGTCTCACAAACCGATGAACGATAACACTGTTCGATGACAGATTGAATCTAAGCAAAACCCCCTTAACATGGCGACGGCTACTGAATAAAAAGAAGTTAGGGGCGTGCAAGTCCTCTGGACGCAACCCTAATAGGTTACAACACGGTACACGGGCCAACGGCCCAACAGACGGTAACACAGTACCTTGACAGATCCTGGACGCCTATTTATTTTGACAATTCCCGTCGACTCAGAAGGAATTTTGAGGTGGAACCAGTGCCATTGGAAGCTCTATAAAATTTTAGTTCCAACCATATATAGAATGTCCAAATCCGACTCCGTATGTGGCCAGGGTGTCAATTTTGGTGAAGTTAGGTTCTGAAATCCGAGGTGGAGTCGAAGTCGAGTTGGACCTAGACTCCTCCTTGGTGTGGACGTCCTAACTCCTCCTTCTTGACTCCTTGGCCTTCTCCAAGTCTTTGCTGGTCCTCTCCTGAAGCGTCCTCCCATCAGGGAAGACTTAAAAGTGTCACTTTATCAGTCCCAGGAGGCTGATAACACTTTTGTTACATCAGATGGTACATCACCGTACAACTCTACGCGGTAATGGGCAGTGAAGCGCCACTATCGCGAGGATTACAACCAGAACCCACACAACTACACTAGCTACGAATAAAGGATCATCAGAGTCTTGCGCCATGCGGAGCTCCAACGGTGACCTCACCCACAGGCAAGACTGGGTGCAGGACGAAACCCTACTCGTCGTTCTCGGGGATGTAGTCGGGATCCTCCACTGTAGAGTAAAAACGGGGTGAGTACAAACGTACTCAGCAAGTCCAATCACACCCACGGGGGGGGGGGGGGGTTATAACAGAATTAGATGCACCGGATAATCCAAGGATAAAGCTACGGTTCTTTTGCGGAAACACAATTATATGCAAGGGTTCGTTTTAAAAGCATTTTTTAAAACAAGTGTCTAAGAACGCACAATGTCGATCCTCGCGGATCCAAGTTTCAAACCGCTACCGGACTCCCCGTCCGCCGTAGCACACAGCACCGTTGCCGGATACTTTTCAAACAACTCACACCAGATCAACCCTTCCCAGAGTGGAACGCTAGTTATGTGACCACACCGTAACCTGCCCAATACCGTGGGCACGGCTATTCGAATAGATTTCTAACTCTGCAGAGGTGTGCAACTTTACCCACAGGTGGGGTACCACAGCACGAACACCTTAGTGCCGGTGCAGATCCCAACAAAGCCATTACCCACCTTAGCTAGACCTGACTAGCCACCACGGGATCCATCAAGGGGTCATTCGACCTATCTCCGAGGTTTAACCGGGGCATAAGTCACACAGAGCTTATCCCGTCTCCTTGATCACCCGTTGCTCTCAGCTCTCCTGATGGCTATCAGGCTAACTAGTGGGATTTATGCTAAGCCGTTGCCCATACAACGGTCAAGCGGTTTGCACGACAGGAAGCTAGGTGAGATGTCACATCAACTCGGTCCTTAGGGGTGACAAGATGGATATCTCCCTTCCACGCTCAACCACACAGGTACGAGCACACCATCGGCAATTCACACAGAAATGCCATCCATCCCGTCTAACTCACTTTTCAAAACCACACTTTATCCCTTCCCACACGCACACACATTTTCTTTATAAAACCAGGTGGTCAAGTATGGTTGTCTCAGTAGGGGTGGCTATCCTACCATGTTTTCAACACACAAAACCATGCAATTTTATAAAACAGGCCACTGGGTTGTGTTTATAAAAACTAGGACAGAAACATGCATCAAAGGGCGGAATTGAACTTGCCATCGTCAAACCCTTGCGGGAAGTCCTGATCGAAGCACTGTCCTTCGGGTTCGGGGTCGCAGTACTGGTCCTCAGTTGCTTGGTCGCGGTCGGGAACCTCGTCGTTCACTCCGCGTCCTACGACGCAAACAAACAGACACACAATCAAGCGAAAGAACTAAAAGCTTTTACCGATAGGCTTGAATCGGAAATAATTTAGTTACAGAGTTAAGGGTAATATCTCTGGGTGGTTTCTTAATGGCATGACTAAAACTATACTAGAAGCGGAGTGGTAAAGTTTCGGGTCAATCGGAGGTCGTTTCGCACATAAAATGACGTGCTAAAGGTGGTTTCAGGGCTTAAACGGGGGTCCAGGGACCTATTCATAATTACCTAAAAAGGGTAGGGACTTATTTGCGAATGCTAGGGGTATTTAGGGTATGCTAACGGTGTCGAGTGTAATTAAGTTCGTGTAATGAAGGGTTTATTTGAAATGTCCGATAGAGCAGGGTTTCTTTTGCGAAAGGAAATGTCTTTTGGTCATTAGAGTGAGGGGGGGGGTCTCCTTGAAAAAGCAGGGAAGGCCAGGGGGTTTTGGGCAAACTTGCCCTCCTTCTTCTTCCTCCCGTTGACAGAAACAGGGGAGGGAAGGGGGAGCTCGGGCCGGCCCCAAATCCGGCGGCCTAGGGGCCTAATCGGCTCGGGTGTGTGGGGGAAAAGGGAGAGGAGGAAGAGGGGGTTCCACTTTGGGGCTCACCTCGGGCGGGGGCTGTGCGAGGCGGCGGGCCGGCGTGGGGCAGGCGGCGGCGGCCGTGCGGCTCGGGCGGGCGGCAATGGGGGCGCGAGGAGAGGCAGGAGGCGGCGGTGGGGGGTGTGGGGGAACGAGGGGCCGCGGCCGGCCTACTTATAGGCGGCCGGCGGTAGGGGGAGGCGGTGGCCGGCGGGCGGCTCCACGGGCGGCCATTAATGGCGCCCGTGGCGTGCGGCGAGGCACGGCCGTGCACAGCCGTGCACGTGGGGGGGCCGGGCGGCGGTGTGCGGGCACAGGGGCGGCACAGGCGGCGACACAAGCGGCGAGGCGGGGTGCAGCGGCGGGCGGCGCGTCGCCTCGGCTCGGCCGTGCGCGGTCGGCACGGCGGGCGGCGCGGCACGCGGTGCACGCGCGCGCGCGCGTGGGCGCGGGCAGCCGGGCACAGGGCAGGGCCAGCGCGCGGGTTCGGGCATGCACGTGCGCGTGGGGGGGGGAGGGCCGTGGTGTCCGGCCAGGGGAGGAGGCGTGCGGCCTCGGGGCAGGAAAGCCAGGAAAGAAAGAGAGAAGGAAGAAGAGGAAAAGAAAGAAGAAAGGAAAAGGAGGAAAAGGAAAAGGAGAGGGAAAGAGAAAAGAGAGGAGGCGCGTGTTGGCGCCGGTCGCGGCGACGATCGTGGCCGGTCGGCCATGCGCGCGCGGGGATTCGCGCGCGGCCCGAGGAGCGCCAGCGCTAATTGCGGCAGCGGTCACGGCCGGTCGGCCATGCGCGCGGTATTCGCGCGGCGGACGGTCGCGAGCGACGCGGAACGGAACAGCGATCCGATTAGGGCTAGGGTTTTGACGTCGAACCGTTTTTACGAATTACTCGAGCGCATGATTTTATTAAGTAAATTTTCAGGGCGTCACAAACCTACCCCACTTAAATGAATCTCGTCCTCGAGATTCGGCTGGCTCCTAAATAGATGGGGAAATTCTTTCTTGAGAGCCTCCTCGCGTTCCCATGTCGCTTCTTCTACTCCATGTCTACTCCACTGAACTCTACATATCCGTACTTCGGAGTTTCGTGTCCTCCTAGTGACAGTGTCCAGGATTTTGACCGGTACTTCCTGGTATCGCAGATCCGGCTGTAGATCGATTGTTTCCACAGGCACATGTTCTCCCTCGGGTATTCTTAAACACCTCCTTAATTGCGAGACATGAAATACTGGGTGTATATCTGACATTTCTTCTGGTAACTTCAGTCGGTATGCTACTGCCCCAACTCTCTTTAGAACCCGATACGGTCCAATGTACCGAGGGGCTAACTTTCCTTGTACTTGAAACCTTCGCGTTCCCCGAATGGGTGAGACTTTGAGATAGGCGAAATCTCCCGGATTGAAACTTATTTCCCGCCTCTTCTTGTCTGCATAGCTCTTTTGTCGGGACTGAGCTGCTTTCAATTTCTCGCGGATTTCCGCTACCTTTTCTTCTGCTTCTTTTATAAGTGCGGGCCCTACTAGCGCACGTTCTCCAACTTCCGACCACATTAAGGGAGTTTTGCACTTTCTCCCATAGAGGGCTTCGAATGGCGACATACCCAGGCTGGCTTGGTAACTATTATTGTACGAGAATTCTGCATAGGGTAGACTCTGTTCCCAATCGTTTCCATAGGTCAGGACACATGCTCTCAACATATCTTCCATGATCTGATTCACCCTCTCGGTTTGACCATCCGTCTGTGGGTGGTATGCGGAGCTAAAATCTAACTTAGTGCCCATGGCTTTATGTAGGCTTTTCCAAAACCTAGATGTAAATTGGGTCCCTCTATCCGAGACGATTCTGCTGGGCACTCCATGTAACTTCACTACATTTTCCACGTAAAGTTTTGCCAGCTTTTCTCCGCCATAAGTGGTTCTTACGGGTATGAAATGTGCCGATTTAGTGAGTCGATCCACGATTACCCATATGGAATCGTGTCCCTTCTGTGTTCTGGGTAGACCCACTACAAAGTCCATTCCTATTTCATCCCATTTCCAAAAAGGAATAGGTAGGGGTTGCAATAACCCTGCTGGCTTTTGATGTTCGGCCTTGATCCTTTGACAAGTATCACAATGTGCCACAAATCGTGCAATGTCTGCTTTCATCCCATTCCACCAATATTTTTGCCTTAAGTCCATATACATTTTGGTGGATCCTGGGTGGATGGAGTAGGCCGAGTTGTGGGCTTCGTCCATGATCATCTGCCGGAAGTCTCCATTCTGGGGCACACACATCCTATCCTCGTACCATAATGTTCCCTTATCGTCCACTCTAAAACCTGGCGCTTTGTTTTCTCCAGTTTGCTTGCAGATCTTTACTAACTCCTGATCCGAGCTTTGAGCCTCTCTAATTCTATCCTCTAGGGTTGATTGGACGCTTAACACATGGCTGGAACCTCGAGGAACAATGTGCACATTTAATCGTGCCATTTCCTCGCGCAGGTTGTCATCCTTGGGTCCATAGGATTTCCGGCTTAAGGCGTCGGCTACCACATTTGCTTTCCCGGGGTGATAATGGATTTCCAAATTATAGTCCTTGACTAACTCTAACCACCTCCTTTGTCTTAAGTTCAAATCTGGCTGGGTGAAGATGTATTTCAAACTCTTATGGTCAGTGTAAATCTCACACTTATTCCCAATCAAGTAATGCCTCCAAATCTTGAGAGCATGTACTACGGCCGCTAATTCCAAGTCATGGGTCGGGTAATTCTGCTCATGAGTCCTGAGTTGGCGGGAGGCATACGCAACGACCTTCCCATCTTGCATCAGAACACACCCTAATCCTTGTCGGGATGCGTCACAATAAATGACAAAATCCCGATGAATGTCCGGTAGGGTTAACACTGGGGCGGTTGTCAACTTTTGCTTTAGTTCCTGAAAGCTTCTCTCACAAGATTCCGTCCAAGCGAACTTCTTCTCCTTTTTAAGGAGTTCTGTCATGGGTCGAGCTATCTTAGAGAATCCCTCGATAAATCTCCGATAGTATCCGGCTAACCCGAGAAAACTTCTGATCTCACTAACGTTAGTTGGCTGCTGCCAATTGGATACGGCTTCGACCTTCTCTGGGTCCACTGCTACGCCTTCCGCAGTCAGAATGTGACCAAGAAAAGCTACTCTCTCCAGCCAGAAGTCGCACTTGCTGAACTTGGCATATAACCTATGTGCCCTCAGCTTCTCCAATACTACCCGCAGATGTTGCTCATGTTCCTGAATACTCTTAGAGTAGATAAGTATGTCGTCGATAAAGACTACGACAAACTTATCCAGCTCGTCCATAAACACTTTGTTCATGAGGTTCATAAAATAGGCAGGGGCATTGGTTAGTCCGAAGGACATTACGGTGAACTCAAACTGCCCATAGCGGGTGACAAAAGCTGTCTTAGGGATGTCACTTTCCCTAATCTTGAGCTGAAAATATCCTGACCTTAGATCGATCTTGGAAAAGTACTTAGCTCCTTTTAGCTGATCGAAAAGGTCATCAATCCTAGGGAGGGGGTACTTATTCTTAATGGTGACTTCATTCAGTGCCCGGTAATCTACACACATCCTCATACTCCCATCTTTCTTTTTGACAAACAGGACTGGGGCTCCCCAAGGCGACGAGCTTGGTCTGATGAAACCAATCCGTTGCAGTTCTTCTAGTTGCTTCTTTAATTCCGTCAATTCCGAGGCCGCCATCCTATAGGGCCTCTTGGCTATCGGAGAGGTTCCGGGAATAAGGTCTATGACGAATTCTATATCCCTGTCCGGTGGCATACCGGGAAGCTCTTCAGGAAATGCATCTGGGTATTCGTTTACTACCGGGACTCCTTCTAAGGGCTTGGCTTCCATGCTAAATACCATTGGGTCATATTTACTATCCCGGGTACGGCAGATCACTTGTACTCCTTCGGGGTTGGTTAGGTGTACCACTTTATCAGTGCAGCCTATGAGACCATTGTGTCGGCTTAACCAATCCATCCCAAGGATCACATCTATTCCCCCAGGCTTAAGTACTACTAAATCTGCTAGAAAGTCTACCCCACTTAAATTGATCTTTACCCGTGGACAACCTAATTGACAATTGATGTCGCCTCCAGGCGTCCGGGTTAATAGGGGTGTCTTTAGTAGTACTGTAGGTATTTTGTGTTTCTCCACATAGCTCGAGGATATAAACGAGTGCGATGCTCCAGAATCAAATAATACTGTTGCCAGAGCTGAGTTGACTAGGTACTCACCGAGCACTACGCCTTGAGCCTCTTGAGCCTCCTGCGCGTCGATGTGGTTGACGCGGGCTCGTCCAAATGATTGCTGCTTCACCTGCTGGCCGCTGTCGTTGTTGCGGACAGGCACTCGGTTGGCACCGGTCAGGGCTGGTCTGGGCCCATTCACTGTGTTGGAGAAGGTCGACGTTGCCGGCTTATTCTTGGCGTAGGGGCAATTGGCGATGAAGTGCCCTGTCTCTCGGCAGTTGAAACAAGCTCTAACATTGTTGTTGTCGGGGTGGCCTGACTTGCACTGCTTTGCGGGGCCCTCGAGGTATTCTGGCTTCTAGGCGGGGCCTGTGATCCTGTCACCTGGGACTGAGTTCTATACTGCATTGGGGCCTGAGATCTTGGTGCAGTGTAGTTGGAGTTCCTCGGCTTTTGGAAGCGGTCCTGCTGGCGAGCCTTACTTTCCAAGAATTTGCGTTTATTGTCCTTTCTTTCTTCGGCCTTGGCCCTTTCTGTGAGGATGGCCTTGTTCATCAGGGTGTTGAAGTCTGGATAGATCTGGGGAGTAAGCAAGGTTCGGAGCTCTGGGCTTAATCCCTTCTTGAACATGTCTTGCTTTTTGTCGTCGTCGTTTACTTCTTCCGGCGCATATCGGGCCAATTCTATAAACCGGTGGGTGTATTCTTCCACCGTCATGCTCCCTTGTTGTAGTGCACGGAATTCATCCGCCTTGCGCTTCATGGTGGCCGAAGGGATGTGGTAGCGGCGGAACTCCCTTACAAATTCTCCCCAGGTGATGGTAGAGGCGTCTTCGGCTGCAGCACAATAGTTTTCCCACCAGGATAATGCCGTTCCGGTGAGTTGGTGGGCCGCCAGAAGGACTTTATCCCGGTTCTGGCATTCGAATGGTTCGAGCTTCCTCTGAATTACTCGCAACCAGTCGTCAGCATCCAACGGGTTGCAGGATCCGGCGAAGGTTGGTGGCTTGGTCCTTAGAAAGGCCGTCAGCTTGTCGTTCATATTCTGCCCTCGCGGCTGCCGGTTAATGAGGGCGTTCGCCAGAGTCTCCAGTATGAGGGTCTGGTTATGGATGATTTGTGCCAGGTCTCCGGGGGGTGGGGGTGGTGGTAGTTGTTCTCCTTCTTGACTTCCCCCTCGGTTCTGGCTTACTTCTTGCTCTCCTTGGGGAAGATCTTGTTCAACGGGGTGTGCTCCGACACTAGCGGCTACGGGGTTCCGGCCACGGGAGGCCCTCGCGATGTTCCGGGGGGTCACCTGTTGATCGGGGTTACGATTACGTGATGTTTAAGTTGTTTAATTCGTATATATAAGGCAGAATCTACCTTCTGCCGGTATAAATAAGCAGCACACAGCACACGACATCACAAGCAACAAGCACCAACTATTTTATTAAGCAGGGAGGGTACAACTTAGGGGTACGACTAAGTCTCGTGCTACTCGGCCAGGGTCTTGCGAAAGGGCGCGTCTTAAACAGAAAGGCTGGGAAGGCATCACTGGGATGGCGTCGGTCGCTCTACTTGCGTGGTGTGTCTTCTTCCGGGGCGGATAGGGCGAGAGGTTCTCGCTCGCCGTCCACTGGGTTCCCATCGGTCAGGGGCTGTATTGCAGCATCCCCTTCGTCGGCGGCAGCAGAGCTTTCAGGGTTCTCGGGTGGGGCTTGTGTGTTTCTGAAGAGTGTCCCCCATCCTATGATGGGTGTCCCGAGTAAAACATGGTCCTCCCCTATTGCCGGGACTGGTGTTCCGCTTTGGGTCCAATCTTGCATGCGCCGATCTCGGGCTTGCCTGAGGCTCTCTTGGGCGACTGCTTCGCTACTGACCGCGGCTGCGGCTCTCGCCTCGGCATGGGCGGCTCGGATCTGCTGTATCCTCACCGCGAGCTCTGCTTGCTCGGCTCGATGGGTCTGCTCCCTTAGAAGGTTGGCTTGCTCATCAAAGAGTTGGTCCAGGGCGGCTAGGTAAGTAGCCACTTGGTACAGGGGGCCTTCTTCGTGGCGTCGTCGCTCCAAGTTTCTCATGCGGGCTTCCCAGACTGGGGTTCTGATGGCCGGCGGGAAGAACTTCGCTGGCGTAGGGGCGAGGTGTTCTTCAAAAATCCGGCACGAGTAGCGGAGTGCTTTTCTGATGGCCAAGGGGTAGGTGTCTTGGTGTCTAAACCCTGTGGCGGTCGCGCGCCAGGGCTGGATGTCGGGGTAGCGGTTGCTCCTGGCGATGACCAGGATCACCCTGCAGCGGAGGGTACCATGGTGCTCGTACTCTCGGCTGTAGTACCTTGGGCGCTCCGTAACGCCAAGGTCTTCGAGGGTGTTGATCAAGAGGCTGGGGAATCCAGGTGCAGCTTGGCAATCGCCCTGGGTCCATCCTTCCTCAGCCATCTGAAACAGAAACAGGGTGAACAATCTGGTATAGGTGCAACGGGAGTAGATGATATTTATTATTACAACAAGGGTGGTACAACTCTCATGGATACGTGGTCATTCGGGTAGGGTTTTTGCTAGGGGCGCTAATCCTATCATGGAGATTCTTCCTCGGTCCTGATAGAGCGCTTCTTTATTGGAAGGAACCGATCCATCTCGTTATCGGTCTGAGTACCCTTGTCCCAATGGGTTTCCATGGGTTCTTCTTCTTCTTCTTCGATCCATCCACCTATTCCGTTGCGGGTCTCGTATTCTTGCATCTGGGCTTGGAGGGCGGCCAAGGAATACTCGGCGGTTGCCGCTCTTGTCCGTTGTTCCTCCAGCTCCTGGGTTATCTTTTCAATCCCCTGGATTAGCTTCTTTAGTTGTGCCGACTGCTCGCGGCAGAGTGCATCCAAGCCAGTGAGGTAGATGGACAGGTGGGAGACCGTGTCTTCCAGGTCTTCCTCTTCTCGTCCAAGTCCCCTCATTCGGGCAATCCAAGTGCGCCCTCTTCCCTCAGCGGGCGGGAAAAATCCCATAGGGGTCCGCTGAAGGTGGTGCCTGTAGAGCACACGCAGTCGCCGCAAAGCTTTACGAGCGGCCTTTCGATAGGAGTCGGGGAAGCGAAAGCCAGTGGTGGAGATGAACCAAGGGTCCACATCAGGGTAACGGGTGCTTTTCTCCACAAAAACCATTATGTCGCACCGAAGGGTGCCTCCGGCGATGTACTCACGGTAGGCATACTCCGGTGGTTCCATGACCCCGACGCGTTCCAGGCTGAGCAATAGTAACTTGGGGAGGCCGGGCTCTGCGTGGCAGATTCCGCTAACCCATCCATTGCCAGCCATCTGGAACAAGGCAAAGACCAGTGGTGAGTGTTTGTGCAGAAAGATATCTAAACCAGGATAAGTTCTAGGGTCTGAAAAGGGGTCTCGCTCCTAGGATTACGTCCTACGGCCAGCCTATGGCTCTGATACCACCTGAAGCGTCCTCCCATCAGGGAAGACTTAAAAGTGTCACTTTATCAGTCCCAGGAGGCTGATAACACTTTTGTTACATCAGATGGTACATCACCGTACAACTCTACGCGGTAATGGGCAGTGAAGCGCCACTATCGCGAGGATTACAACCAGAACCCACACAACTACACTAGCTACGAATAAAGGATCATCAGAGTCTTGCGCCATGCGGAGCTCCAACGGTGACCTCACCCACAGGCAAGACTGGGTGCAGGACGAAACCCTACTCGTCGTTCTCGGGGATGTAGTCGGGATCCTCCACTGTAGAGTAAAAACGGGGTGAGTACAAACGTACTCAGCAAGTCCAATCACACCCACGGGGGGGGGGGGGGTTATAACAGAATTAGATGCACCGGATAATCCAAGGATAAAGCTACGGTTCTTTTGCGGAAACACAATTATATGCAAGGGTTCGTTTTAAAAGCATTTTTTAAAACAAGTGTCTAAGAACGCACAATGTCGATCCTCGCGGATCCAAGTTTCAAACCGCTACCGGACTCCCCGTCCGCCGTAGCACACAGCACCGTTGCCGGATACTTTTCAAACAACTCACACCAGATCAACCCTTCCCAGAGTGGAACGCTAGTTATGTGACCACACCGTAACCTGCCCAATACCGTGGGCACGGCTATTCGAATAGATTTCTAACTCTGCAGAGGTGTGCAACTTTACCCACAGGTGGGGTACCACAGCACGAACACCTTAGTGCCGGTGCAGATCCCAACAAAGCCATTACCCACCTTAGCTAGACCTGACTAGCCACCACGGGATCCATCAAGGGGTCATTCGACCTATCTCCGAGGTTTAACCGGGGCATAAGTCACATAGAGCTTATCCCGTCTCCTTGATCACCCGTTGCTCTCAGCTCTCCTGATGGCTATCAGGCTAACTAGTGGGATTTATGCTAAGCCGTTGCCCATACAACGGTCAAGCGGTTTGCACGACAGGAAGCTAGGTGAGATGTCACATCAACTCGGTCCTTAGGGGTGACAAGATGGATATCTCCCTTCCACGCTCAACCACACAGGTACGAGCACACCATCGGCAATTCACACAGAAATGCCATCCATCCCGTCTAACTCACTTTTCAAAACCACACTTTATCCCTTCCCACACGCACACACATTTTCTTTATAAAACCAGGTGGTCAAGTATGGTTGTCTCAGTAGGGGTGGCTATCCTACCATGTTTTCAACACACAAAACCATGCAATTTTATAAAACAGGCCACTGGGTTGTGTTTATAAAAACTAGGACAGAAACATGCATCAAAGGGCGGAATTGAACTTGCCATCGTCAAACCCTTGCGGGAAGTCCTGATCGAAGCACTGTCCTTCGGGTTCGGGGTCGCAGTACTGGTCCTCAGTTGCTTGGTCGCGGTCGGGAACCTCGTCGTTCACTCCGCGTCCTACGACGCAAACAAACAGACACACAATCAAGCGAAAGAACTAAAAGCTTTTACCGATAGGCTTGAATCGGAAATAATTTAGTTACAGAGTTAAGGGTAATATCTCTGGGTGGTTTCTTAATGGCATGACTAAAACTATACTAGAAGCGGAGTGGTAAAGTTTCGGGTCAATCGGAGGTCGTTTCGCACATAAAATGACGTGCTAAAGGTGGTTTCAGGGCTTAAACGGGGGTCCAGGGACCTATTCATAATTACCTAAAAAGGGTAGGGACTTATTTGCGAATGCTAGGGGTATTTAGGGTATGCTAACGGTGTCGAGTGTAATTAAGTTCGTGTAATGAAGGGTTTATTTGAAATGTCCGATAGAGCAGGGTTTCTTTTGCGAAAGGAAATGTCTTTTGGTCATTAGAGTGAGGGGGGGGGGGTCTCCTTGAAAAAGCAGGGAAGGCCAGGGGGTTTTGGGCAAACTTGCCCTCCTTCTTCTTCCTCCCGTTGACAGAAACAGGGGAGGGAAGGGGGAGCTCGGGCCGGCCCCAAATCCGGCGGCCTAGGGGCCTAATCGGCTCGGGTGTGTGGGGGAAAAGGGAGAGGAGGAAGAGGGGGTTCCACTTTGGGGCTCACCTCGGGCGGGGGCTGTGCGAGGCGGCGGGCCGGCGTGGGGCAGGCGGCGGCGGCCGTGCGGCTCGGGCGGGCGGCAATGGGGGCGCGAGGAGAGGCAGGAGGCGGCGGTGGGGGGTGTGGGGGAACGAGGGGCCGCGGCCGGCCTACTTATAGGCGGCCGGCGGTAGGGGGAGGCGGTGGCCGGCGGGCGGCTCCACGGGCGGCCATTAATGGCGCCCGTGGCGTGCGGCGAGGCACGGCCGTGCACAGCCGTGCACGTGGGGGGGCCGGGCGGCGGTGTGCGGGCACAGGGGCGGCACAGGCGGCGACACAAGCGGCGAGGCGGGGTGCAGCGGCGGGCGGCGCGTCGCCTCGGCTCGGCCGTGCGCGGTCGGCACGGCGGGCGGCGCGGCACGCGGTGCACGCGCGCGCGCGCGCGTGGGCGCGGGCAGCCGGGCACAGGGCAGGGCCAGCGCGCGGGTTCGGGCATGCACGTGCGCGTGGGGGGGGGAGGGCCGTGGTGTCCGGCCAGGGGAGGAGGCGTGCGGCCTCGGGGCAGGAAAGCCAGGAAAGAAAGAGAGAAGGAAGAAGAGGAAAAGAAAGAAGAAAGGAAAAGGAGGAAAAGGAAAAGGAGAGGGAAAGAGAAAAGAGAGGAGGCGCGTGTTGGCGCCGGTCGCGGCGACGATCGTGGCCGGTCGGCCATGCGCGCGCGGGGATTCGCGCGCGGCCCGAGGAGCGCCAGCGCTAATTGCGGCAGCGGTCACGGCCGGTCGGCCATGCGCGCGGTATTCGCGCGGCGGACGGTCGCGAGCGACGCGGAACGGAACAGCGATCCGATTAGGGCTAGGGTTTTGACGTCGAACCGTTTTTACGAATTACTCGAGCGCATGATTTTATTAAGTAAATTTTCAGGGCGTCACATCTCCATTGTTCATAATCAATAAAACATGCATGGAACCGAGTGTAAGTTTTAAAAAATAATTAACAAGGTTAGAACGTATCTGAAGATCCAACTGTTGCGCACGTGCTCTAGTGATCGGTCCTTGCATTGTATGCAAAGGAGAGATGTCCTCATCACTGCTCAAATCAAACCTTGTTCCCTGAGTCAATGGCTAGATAAGATCTTTGGGTTAAAATTTAGAAAAACCCCTTATTTCGGAATAAAATCTCTAAAATAATGGCTAAACAATTATCTTCCCAAGATAGATCCTTAAAAGCCTCTTGAATCGGGATCTTCCGAATAGTTTTGCAGCGTCCAGCCTCAAAGGGTGAGAGGTTAAACAATCTGCCGAAAGCACGCTGAGTGCCCTGTCGAGTCCAGCCCCCGAGCATAGGAGCTAGAAGAGTGCATAAAAAAGCTCTCGGAATATCTTGTTTGTAATCGAGACAAGGAATCAAGGTAGCTGACAACGAGTAAAACTAGTCGGGAACTAGTAAACGTAGTGTTATGCGAGCGAGACTCCTTTAGTAAACCTACGTAGTACTAGTCGATAACTTGTAAACGGAGTAGTACTAGAAGTGTGGGAGTGATGCCCCTTCAGTAAACTCTTCGTAGTACTAGTCGAGAACTAGTAAACGAAACAGTACTGGAAGTATGCGAGTGAGTGCCTCTTCAGTAAACTCTACGTAGTACTGGTCGAGAACTAGTAAACGGAGTAATACTGAAAGCGAGGCCCCTTCAGTAAACTCTACATAGTACTAGTCGAGAACTAAGTAAACAAAGTAGTACTAGAAGTATGAGTACGAGGTCGCTTCAGTAAACTCTACGTAGTATTAGTCGAGAACTAGTAAACGGAGTAGTACTGAAAGTATGAGTGCGATACCCCTTCAGTAAACTCCATGTAGTACTAGTCGAGAACCAGTAAACGGAGTAGTACTGAAAGTATGAGAGCGATGCCCTTTCAGTAAACTCTACGTAGTACTAGTCGAGGACTAGTAAACGGAACAGTACTAGAAGTATGGGTGTGAGTGCCCTGGTGTAGTACTGAAAGTATGGGAGGAAGTGCCCATTCAGTAAACCCAAAGTAGTACTAGTCGAGAACTAGTAAACGGAGTAGTACTGAAAGTATGGGTGTGAGGCCCATTTAGTAAACTCTACGTAGTACTAGCAGAGAACTAGTACGGAGTAGTACTGGAAATATATGGGTGCGAGGTTCTTTCAGTAAAATCGAGAACCAGTAAATGAAGTACTACTGGAAGTATGGGTGCGAGGCCCCTTCAGTAAATCCACGAAATAATAGGTAGCACTAGTCGAGAACCAGTAAATAGAGTAGTACTGGAAGTGTGGGAGCGAGTGCCCCTTCAGTAAACTCTACGTAGTACTAGTCGAGAACCAGTAAATGGAGTAGTATCAGAAGTATGGGTACGAGGCTCCTTAAGTAAACTCCACGTAGTACTAGTAAACGGAGTAGTATTATAAGTATGGGTACGAGGCTCCTTAAGTACTACTGAAAGTAAGGGTGCAAGGCCCCTTCAGTAAAATCCTCGTAGTACTAGTCGGGAATTAGTAGACGGAGTAGTACTAGAAGTCTGGGAGCGAGTCCCCTTCAGTAAACTCCACGTAGTACTAGTCGAGAAACAATAAATGGATTAATACCGGAAGTAGGGAGCGATGCCTCTTCAGTAAACTCTACGTATTACTAGTCGAAAACTAGTAAACGGAGTAGTACTTGAAGTATGGAAGCGAGTGCCCCTTAGTAAACTTTACGAGTACTAGTCGAGAACTAGTAAACCGAGTAGTACTTGGAATATGGGAGCGAGTGCCCCTTGCTGGAAGAAGTCTCTGCAACAAAGAAGAGAAGTGAAGAAATCTCCATTTTCATCATTTTCTGCACCAAGTAAAGGCCTCCTACCCCTACCACTTCCTCCAGCAAGTGACAAGAGCAAGTTTACGGGAGATTATAAATCAGCCCCCAAGCAAAGCTTGCTGTCGAGCCAGATAAATTGGCAGCTCTTTAAGCTTATCGCAGAGCCTTGGGTCAGTTTTACAAATGTGCAGAAAAGTGGTTACAAATGTGCAGACAAGTGGTTTCCAGGCCATACATGTGCTCTAGCTGTTCAACTTCATGTGGTTAAGGAAATTTGGGACCTATTGCAGCCTTCCCAGGAGGAGGATTCAGTTTCACCTTCTTCAGAACCACCTACCTCCACTCAGCTGTTTGTGGCTCTCTCCAAGGATGCTGTGTCAGGCAGTCAGACAGCTAAAACATTCAAGATCAGAGGTAAATATTCAAGGACATGATGCTCTGATTCTTCTGGATTCGGTTGCTCTCATACTTTCATCAATCAGTCCTTAGCTGCTCAATTACATGGTGCTTCTAGTATTTTGTCACCCATTACTGTACAAGTAGCAACTACATTGTGATACTGAATGCATTAACTGTTCCTGGTCAGTTCTGAACTGAGAATTTCAGTCAAATCTCAAGGTTTTACCAATTCCATATTATGATATAATTGTGGGCATGGATTGGTTACAACAACTTTCCCCTATGCAAGTTCATTGGTCTCATAAACGGATACTTATACCCTATCAAGGCCAGCTGATCAGATTGCAGGGAGAATTGCCACCTGATTTCAATGAAACAATGGTGGAGGTGTTTGTTATTACAGAGTGGACAACTGATTCAACTATTCCCCTAGCTATTCAGGATCTGATTGATAAGTACAGTGTGGTTTTTGCTGAGCTTCAGGGTCTTCCCCCATCAAGAGCTTGTGACCATGCAATACCCTTGACTGCTGGTGCACAGCCTTTTGTGATTAGGCCTTACAGATACTCCCCCACTCTGAAGACAGAGATTGAAACTCAGATCAACAAAATGTTGCAAGAAGGAATTATTAGGCCTAGCTCCAACCCCTTTTCTTCTTCAGTGGTGATGACCAAGAAAAAAGATGGATCCTAGAGGTTCCGTATTGACTACAGGTTCTTGAATGCATTGACCATTAAGAGTAAATTCCCCTTGCCTATCATAGATGATATCCTAGATGAACTTTAAAGATCTAGTTGGTTCACAAAGCTAGACCTCATATTTGGATTTCACCAGATTCTTCTCAAAGCTAGAGAGCAATACAAAATAGACTTCTCTACACACTGTGGCCAATATGAGTTCATGGTTATGCCTTTTGGAGTAACTGGCGGCCCTGGAACCTTTCAGTCTGCAATGAACTCCACCCTACACACTTTTCTAAGGAAGTATATCTTAGTCTTTTTAGATGACATTCTTATATATTTAGCACATCTTGGGAGGATCACCTTTTTCACATTGAGGCCGTTTTTCAGTTGTTGGCTAGAGATGGTTGGAAGGTCAAACCCAGTAACTGTGCTTTTGCCCGGAGGAGTATAGCATACTTGGGCTATGTCATCTGTGCTGATGGAGTTGCTACTGATCCTGAGAAGATCTCAGCTATCAAAGAATGGCCTACTCCAACATCAGTCAAAGAATTGGGGAGTTTTCTTAGGATTTTCTGGATACTACAGAAAATTTGTTAGGAACGATGGGATGATCACTAAACCATTGACCAATCTCCTCAAGAAGCACTCACTTTTTGTGTGGCCATAAGAGGCTGAACAGTCCTTCCAAGCCCTCAAAATTACCTTGATCACAGCTCCAGTCTTAGCCTTGCCTGATTTCTCTCAACCATTATGTGTGGAAACAGATGCCTGTGGGATTTGTACAGGGGCTGTTCTGTCCAAGGGGGTCATCCCTATTGGTTGTAAACCTTGTATTAGATAGTATTATATTAGGCTCCTTAGTGACTAAGGTAGGCAGGTTGCAAGAAGGGTCTTTAGGCTTCTAGGTGATTAGGAGTTAGAAGTCAATTATGAATTGGCTTGGTATCAGATTGAGCTGTAAAAGAGCACTGCAGCAGGTCGGTTACTGTAGCACCGACCTGCTAAGTCCTATAAAAGGACATGTATACTCCTATGTAAGGCACAGCTTCAATTTTTCTTACTCATATCTGAGTTGAAACCTCTCTCCTTGCCTCCTTTTGCTAACAATCGGTATCAGAGCCGTGTTTAGGATCCATGGCAAGCAGAGAGTCAGCCCCGGGAAGGCAGCAGGGGGGAGGAGGGAGGACGCCGTCTCCTCGGCACAAGAGATCGCCATCTCCACCACCGTGTCGACATCGTGGCCGACCTTCTGGTGCGGCGCGTGAGGTGATCTTCGAGCGAGTGGTGGAGAGGGCGGGATCGGCATCATTGACCTATCCTATACTCACATGCACCAACTACACCGAGTGGTTGTTGGTGATGCGTGTGAACCTGCAAGCAGCTGGGTTGTGGGAAATTGTCAGCACCGGTGAAGGGGAATACCGGGACGACCACAGCGCGCTTGCAGCAATTCTCCACGCGGTGCCGGTGGAGATGCAAGCAGGTCTTGCCGTCAAGGAAAACGCCAAGGAGGCTTGGGAGGCGATCAGGTCAGTGCGTGTTGGGGTGGACCGTGTGAAGGAGGCCAACGCAGAGAAGCTGCGAAAGGAGTTCAATGAGCTCCGTTTCAAGGCAGGAGAAGGTGTGGAGGACTTCTCGCTGCGACTGCATCTCGCTACGACACGTTGGCTAATCAGCTGCATGTTTTGGGAGAAGATGTGTCTGAAAAGGATGTTGTGAAGCGCCTGCTGCATTCCGTGCTAGAAAATCTGGAGCAGATTGCTCTCTCGATGGAGACTCTGCTTGATCTGAGCACGATCTCTATTGAGGAAGCTACAGGCCGTCTGCGTGCTGTGGAGTAGAGGAAGAAAACTACACAAGCCCAGGTGAAGGATGATGCTGGCCGCCTCCTTCTCACAGAGGAAGAGTGGTTGGCGCGTCTAAAGAACCAGGGTGCAAGTGGTGACTCAAGCCACGGCAGGCGAGGTGGCAGTGGCGGCAAGGGAAGAGGTCGTGGACGATCCAGAGGCCGTGGCGGTGGAAAGGTAGGATCGCGTGAGGGGAGGGACGAATCTGAAAATAAGTTTGGTCCCAAACCAGGCGATGTTTGCAACCGCTACGGGAAGAAAGGGCACGGGAGTGTCGGCAGAGGGAGAAGGCGAAGGCAAACCTCGTCCAAGAGGAAGAAGGCGCCCTGAATATGGTGACGGCCGTCGAGATCACAGCGCGCTCATCAAGCTGCTCAAAGGGGAAGAAGACGGTGGTGAAGCACATACAACTCGAAGAAGAGAAGGTCTTCGTCCAGCTCAAGGATGAGGGAGTCCGTGAGAGTAGGCAGTGGGTCCTCGACACCGGAGCCACGAATCACATGTCTGGATGCAGGGAGGCTTTTGCTGAACTGGACACGGATGTGTGTGGCATCGTGCACTTCGGTGACAACTCGGTGGCCCGGATTGAAGGCTGCGGCACGGTTCTTTTCATCTGCAAGAAAAGCGAGCACAAGGTACTTGCCAACGTCTATTACATCCCACGCCTTACAGCTAACATCGTAAGCGTGGGCCAATTGGATGAGGCTGGGCACGAGATCATGATCAAGGAGGGTGTGATGAAGGTGATCGATCCATGCGAGCGGCTGTTGGCTCAGGTGCCGCGCATGGCAAACTAGCTCTTTGTGCTCAACATCGTCATTGCACAGCCGGTGTGTCTAAGTGCGCGAGCAGAGGAGGATGCTTGGAAGTGGCATGCACGCCTGAGCCATCTAAATTTCCAGGCACTGCGGACCATGGCGCGCAAGGAGATGGTGCGCGGTCTGCCGGAGCTGACTCAAGTGAACCAGCTGTGTGAGGGATGCATGGCGGGAAAGCAACGGTGAACACCGTTCCCGGCAAAGACGGAGTACAGGGCAGAGAAGGTGATGGAGCTTGTATTGGGGATCTATGCGGGCCCATCTCGCAGCAGACGCCGGGTGGGAGCAAGTACTTCTTGCTGCTGGTTGATGACCATAGCAGGTACATGTGGGTGAAGACCTTGCGGTCCAAAGATGAAGCAGCAGAGGAAATCAAGCTGTTTCAAGCAGCTGTTGAAGCTGAGACAGGAAGGAAACTAGGTGCCTTGCGCACTAACAGAGGAGGAGAGTTCACCTCTGTTGATTTCATGAAGTATTGTGCTGAAAGAGGCGTGAGGAGGCAGCTAACAGCTCCCTATTCGCCGTAGCATAATGGTGTTGTGGAGCGACGACATGGGACAGTAGTGGCGACGGCACGGAGCTTGTTGAAGGCGAAGGGGATGCCGGCGTACTTCTGGGGAGAAGCGGTGGCTACAGCAGTATATCTGCTGAACCGGTCACCGACAAAGGGTGTTCATGGCATGACGCCGTTTGAAGCGTGGTACGGCAAGAAACCGGTTGTGCATCACTTACGCACTTTTGGTTGCGTCGTATACGTGAAGAACACCAAGCCCAATCTGAAGAAGTTGGAGGACAGGGGGCAGAAGATGGTGTTCATTGGGTATGAGAAGGGATCAAAAGCATACCGGGCATATAATCCAGCCACAGGGAGAGTGGTGATCACCCGGGACTGTGTGTTTGATGAAGTGGATCAGTGGGACTGGTCAGATTTGGAGAAGGCGGAGATAGCCAGCGATAACAGCGGCGGCAGTACCTTTACTGTTGAGTATCCGGTGGTGGGAAACAGGGGAGCTGGAGCAGAGGAGAGTGAGGAGAGCGCTCCAAGTGTTCAATTTGAACCTGAAACAGAAGGGGGCGCCAATATTGAAGCAGAGGAGCCGGTCACTCCAGTGGCAGCTCAATCTGTCCCTGTTCCAGAGCCATCGCCGGTGCAGTTCGTCTCTCCGTCAAGCAGTATCAGTGAAGACCACTTAGATGCAACACATGGTGAGTCTCCTGTGAGGTTTCGCACCTTGGACAATATTATTGGAGTTGCTACTCCACCAGGACTGGCGACACGACATCTGGATGGAGGGAATTACTTGCAATCAGTGCAGATGAGCCTGCATCTCTTGATGAAGCACTGAAGCAGAATTGCTGGAGGAAAGCAATGGCAGAGGAGCTAGCTGCCATTGAGGAAAACGAGACATGGAGTCTTACCACTCTCCCTGCACACCGGCAGGCAATAGGTCTGAAATGGGTATTTAAAGTGAAGAGAGATGAACAGGGAGCTGTAGTAAGACATAAAGCAAGGCTGGTGGTGAAGGGGTACGCTCAGAGGCAAGGAATTGATTTCGAATAAGTATATGCTCCTGTAGCACGCATGGAGGCTATTAGACTTTTGCTGGCACTTGCAGATCATCAGGGCTGGCAAGTACATCACATGGATGTGAAGTCAGACTTCTTGAATGGGGATCTACAGGAGGAAGTATATGTAGATCAACCACCAGGTTTCTTTGATCAAGAGAACCGGCACAAGGCGTATAGGCTGAAAAAGGCATTATATGGATTGCATCAGACTCCAAGGGTGTGGAACCAGAAGCTGAACAAAAGCTTGATCTCACTAGGTTTCAAGAAGAGCCCTTCTGAACATGCCATGTACTGCAAGGGTGATGATGCTGGGAGACTGGTAGTGGGGTTGTATGTGGATGACTTGGTGATCACAGGAACTAGCAGTCAAGAAATTCAGAAGTTCAAGAAGGAAATGGCTCATTTGTTTAAAATGAGTGATCTTGGTCTGCTACACTACTACCTGGGAATAGAAGTGAAGCAGCTAGAAAAGGGAATATCACTGAGTCAAAAAGCATATGCTGGAAAAGTTCTAAAAAAGGCAGGAATGGCTGGGTGCAATCCCTGCAAAACCCCCATGGTAACCAGGCTTAAGTTAAGCAAAGGGAGTGAAAACCCTCAAGTTGATGCAACCAAGTATAGAAGTCTTGTGGGAAGCCTTAGGTACTTGGTTCATACCAGGCCTGATCTTGCTTTTGCTGTAGGATATGTGAGCAGATTTATGCAGGAACCCCATGAGGAACATATGGCTGCTGTGAAGCAAATTCTGAGATACGTAGCTGGGACATTGAACATCGGACTGTTCTACTACAGGGAGAAAGGGGAGAAGCCACTGTTAACTGGGTTTAGTGACAGTGACCATGCTGGTGATGTGGATGAGAGGAAAAGCACATCAGGGATCATCTTCTTCCTAGGCAGAGCTGCAATATCTTGGCAATCAGTGAAACAAAAGGTGGTGGCAAATTCTAGCTGTGAAGCTGAATATGTAGCAGCAGCCACTGCAGCTTGTCAGGCAATTTGGCTGGTCAGAGTGCTAGCTGATATCATGGGGACTGAAGTTCAGAAGCCAACGCTGAGGATTGACAACAAGTCTGCAATCTCTCTCATCAAGAATCCTGTGCTAAATGATAGGAGCAAGCACATTGATGTTAAATTCCATGTGGTGAGGGAGTATGAAAATACTAGGAAGCTAGAGGTCGAGTTAATTGACACTACTGAGCAACCGGGAGATATCTTGACAAAACCACTAGGAAGGCTGAAATTTCAGGAGTTAAGCGACAAGATTAGGATTTGTCAAGTGACCCTAAACCTTGTATTAGCTAGTATTATACTAGGTTCCTTAGTGACTAAGGTAGGCAGGTTGCTAGAAGGGTCTTTAGGCTTCTAGGTGATTAGGAGTTAGAAGTCAATTATGAATTGGCTTGTTATCAGATTGAGCTGTAAAAAGGTACTGTAGCAGGTCGGTTACTGTAGCACCGACCTGCTAAGTCCTATAAAAGGACATGTATACTCCTATGTAAGGCACAACTTCAGTTTTTCTTACTCATATCTGAGTTGAAACCCCTCTCCTTGCCTCCTTTTGCTAACAATCCCTTAGCCTTTGTCAGCAAAGCTCTAGGACCCAAGACAAGGGGGTTCCTACTTATGAGAAGGAATATATGGCTATTATTCTTACAGTGGATCAGTGGAGGTCTTACCTTCAACACCCTGAGTTTGTTATATACACTGATCAGAAGAGTTTGGTTGAGCTAAATACTCGAAGACTTCATTCTGCTTGGCAACAAAAAGTGTTCGCTAAACTCTTGGGATTTCAATACAAGGTGGTTTACAAAAGGGGAGTGAAAAACACAACAGCTGCACTCTCTAGACACCCTGCCCCTCCCAGTCAGTTGATGGCAATCTCTTCTGCAACCCCACAATGACTACTTCAGGTTACAGATACTTATGCTGATGATGTCCAAGCCCAAGAGCTGCTTCAACAGTTAGTACTATCTGCTGAACCTGTAGGCCCTTACTCTCTGCAGCAAGGAGTGATCAGATACAAAGGAGAAACTTGGCTGGGATCAAGTTCTACCTTGCAGCAGCAAGTGTTCCAAGCCCTACATACTAGTGTCATAGGAGGACATTCTGGATTGCCAGTTACCTATGCTAGAATTAAACAGTTTTTCTTCTAGCCCAAGATGAAACAAATGATAAAAGCGTGGGTTCAAACATGCATTATATGCCACCAAGCTAAACCTGACAGGAGCAAATATCCTGGACTACTACAGCCTCTCCTAATTCCTGATCAGTCATGGCAAGTAATTACAATGGATTTCATAGAGGGACCGCTCTAAGAAGTTTGATTGCATTCTGGTAATAGTGGACAAGTAGACTCCGTATGCTCATTTCTTGGCCCTTTCCCACCCATTCACTGCTTTGACGGTTGCACATGCTTTTATGGACAATATCTATAAGCTTCATGGCATGCCACTATCTATAGTATCTAATCGTGATAAAATATTTACGAGCAAACTTTGGCAAGAGCTTTTCAAGCTATCTGGTATTCAGCTTTGCATGAGTATAGCGTATCACCCCCAGCGTGTCGACCAAAGTTTGGAAACCTATCTTCGCTGCTTTATGCATGCATGTTCGAAGGATTGGTATTCTTGGTTGTCATTGTCTGAGTTTTGGTAGAACACCTGCTTCCACACATCTCTGCAAGCAACATCTTTTAAGGCGCTATATGGTCATGACCCAATTCACTTTGGCCTCATTCCTGACGCTGCTATTTCTGCACCAGACTTGTCTTCTTGGGTTGAGAAATGCTCCCTGATGACTAAACTGCTCAAACAACATCTCTTCCGAGCACAATAGCGTATGAAGACATAGGCCGACAAGAAGCGCTCTGAGCGCCAGTTTTTAGTGGGTGATTTTGTCTATCTTAAGTTGCAGCCATACGTTCAATCTTCAGTAATGGCTCGCTCCAACAACAAGCTCTCTTTCAAATTCTTTGGGCCTTATGAGATAGAAGCTAAAATTGGAGCCGTGGCATACAAACTCAAGTTGCCAGCTTCCAGTGCCATCCACCCGGTCTTCCATGTTTCCCAATTGAAATAGGCGCCTGGTGCTGGGTGTCAGGGTTGATTCAATGGTCTGGTATGTCACCCTCTCTAGCAACCTGGGAAGATGTTGAATCTTTGAAGCAGAAGTTTCCCCGAGCTCCTGCTTGGGATCAAGCAGGTTCTCAAGGGGAGGAGAGTGTTACCAGCCCACATCAAGGCCCAAGCCCAACAAGTGAAGCAAGCGACCCGCCGATACTGAACAATGGAGGCAAGCGTCGAGCCCGACCCAACCCCCGCGTGTTCGACCCAGAGTGGACCCGCTAGTCGGTAGCGTGAGGAGCGTGAACTATATGATATTGTAGAGAGCTCCTATGAGAGCATGAATCTTGAGTTATAAACATTATCACTCTTAATCCTGGCCTCTGCTGCCCAACTATTCTGCCTTCTTCTCCAATCCTTATCATGTTCTTCTCCAATTCTCCGATCCCCTAACAGTCCTGGACCAACTAATAATTTCAGCTTATTTTAACTCTTTTCTTCCATATCTATAAGCTGGAATATATAATCTACTGGGTAAACTAACAAGGCCTCACATTTTGGTCATTAAAACTAAGTAATAAATAGGTTTTCTCGTGTAAAATTTGTTTTGGATGATTGTTATATTAAAGTGGTTTTGTGTGTGTACTTTTGTAACCAGTCTTTTCTTGAGAAGAGCAATTTTTCCTATTGAGGTCTCCACATAATTGAGTCTTGACGTCATATGGTGTGTATGTTTACTTACATGGAAAAACATGAAGGACTAAAATGGGGATAAGAAGGGAGTGAATGGGAGCTTTCAAATTTCTCCTGAAGCATCAAGTCTGTCTCCCAAATGCAACCCAAACCCCCTCTCAACCTTAAGGACACTTAGAGCCTTAGAAGGCCTCTACTAACACTAGTAGAAAAATATCCTTTAGTCCCAGTTGGGAACCGGCTTCAGTCTCGGATTCCCAACCGAGACTAAGTATCCGGGACTAATGTGTTTGGCCATTTGTCCCGGAAGCTCTCGACCCGGGATTATTGTAATTTTTTTGAAATAAAGAAATGCATCCCGAGGCCCGACCCCACCTGCCGCTCGCCCACACACCGGCCGGCTCCCATTGTGCTAACTTTTCCAAATCCTTTCTCAATCACAAAATCATTCATGAAACGAATCATAATCGCAATCCACAAACAAATCATTCACAAAATCTATCTCAAATCCCACATATCCATATATATTTCATTCATGAAACCAATCACAATCGCAATCCACGAACAAATCATTCACAGGGAAAGTAAGGAAAAAAAACGAAGAGGAGGGGCTACTATGAATGAATCAATCTCAAACGACTTTGTCTTCTCAAGGCTCATCGGGGCCGCCACCGCTCCCGGCCTTGCGCGCAGGGGCCTAGCCCGCGCCGAGGCTAGGCCGGAACGCCATGCCACCGCGCCAGGCCAGCCGGGGCCGCGCCCGCCGCCACGCTAGCGTCGGGGCGAGACCGGCTGGGGCCGCGCGCCCGCACCGCCGGAGCCCCATGCCGAGCCCCTCGCTCGTCGGCCTTGAAGGGAGAGTAAGAAAGAGAGATGAAGGATAAGGTGAGAGAGAGATAAGAGGATAAGTGAGAGTCCGAGAGCAAAATAGAAGAAGATAAGGTGTCCTATAAGAGAGTAGCCAGCCGGAGAAAAATATCAGGAGAGAGAGAAACGGACGATGGAAGGCCTTTAGTACCGGTTGGTGGCTCCAACCGGGACTAAATGCCCCTCTCTACTCCCCTCGACCTCTAGCCATTGGACCCGGTACTAATACTTTCACTAGAAACCACGGTGCGGCCTTGCCGAGCCAATGTTGGAGGAGGCTAGTGTTTTCGTGAGGGGTGCATCATTACATCATTTTAGTGTTTAATATGTTGTTAATCAAATATTATTCTACCAGTGTAAATATTTCATGTCAAGTCATAGACTCGGACATTGGGCTCGCTAGGATTCTTGCCGAGAAGAGGAAGGCTAGCCAGGGAAGCAATATGCTGGTGGTAGCCTCGATGGCGTGTTGCCATGGCAAATGGGGGGAATAATCAAAAGTAGTTGTAGAGGAATGGATACTATTCTTTTGCATAGATACAGCTGTGTGACTTCCAGTACTCTTAAAGTTCGTAGCTGTTCAAAAGGTAGTAAACACATATGATCTATTGATATTCTTTCTTCCCTAAATCGTTGCTGTTGATGTAGGAACTTTGCGTATACCGTGCATTGTCTTATCAATTGGCTTGCTTCTCACCACGTGGCTTTCTTCCCTACAGAAGTCCGCAGCGCCGCGTGCTGGCGGCCGTAGTCCCGTGGTCCATGCGTGAATGCGTCCTTCCAACGGGACTCCGCAACTTTATTTCTTTTTCTAAATACGCAGAAGAACTGCGTATCTTTGTATTAAAAAGAAAAATAGATTATTTTTAGTACAACCACGGAGCCAAACTCATGCTAAGACAATAGGGCACGAAGTGCACCTATGACGAGAGCCTACACGGCCTTCTCGGCCTTACACTTAAGCGACTACTCACGCCATATACAACCAAGACGACTAGTGCCGGCTTCGATCCATAGGAGTGCTTCTCCCCGCGTGTTCCAGCAGCTCATGGACCGAGCGCCCGCGCCGCTCAAACAACCGAGCATGCCTCTCCTTCCACAGGACCAAGGCTCTGGTGTCGTTCACCAACACCCTCGCCACGTCACGCCGAGCTTTAGTGTTGAGCCCGCGTTCATTCCGTGAAATCAGAGTGACTTGATCCATGTAAAACAGTACACAACCGCCGCATCCATCAGGCATGGGTGCCCATGAATGATGGGTGCCCATGAATGAGCAGGCCTGCCGTAGCGCTGGGAGTAGTTCCCGCGCCGCTCAGTGTCGAACTGCCTGTAAGCCCGTTTGGCATCACTGTTCACCAGCTTCGAGTCCTGAAGAACGTCAAAGCGGCGCATAAGCACAACCTCCGCCCGCTTGGAGGACGCCACGTTCGCCAGCGGGTGATTCGCCAGGCGCTCGCTTCTTTTTGGCAAGGCAGGTTTGCCAGTTGCCTGTGGCGCTGCCTTCCTCGTGCGGGTTGGCCTGGGTGCCAGTGGGGTGGTGATCTTGCACTGGACCTCCTTCGTGAACACCATGAGTCTGGCAGCTCCGTTGTTGATCCCTGCCTCCTCCTGTAGTCGCACGTCGTCGCCCCCTGTAGCGGGGGTTGCAACACGGGCTGGCCCATCAGTTGTCGACAATTCTGCTCCGTGCGCCACTGGCACCATGTATCCAGGTGGCCCGTCGCCCTGGAGGGTAACCGGCCCATGGATCTCATCGTCCCGTCACAGTTCCGACCCACATGAAACAGCGTAGGAGCCCCCGGGTGACCGGTCAACCGTCGTGGCGTTGGTGGCCACGTTCTCTGGTCTTCTGGCGTAGCACATGGCTGTGTGGTACCTCCTCCACCGGGGCATCATCCAGGGCAGGCAGAAGGGGACAAGCCTTCTCTCCAACGATTCCGGAGTAGGCGGCCTCGAATCGCATCGGATCCGAATGCAGCGGGGACCAGAAGTTCCTTTCGCAACTCACAGTTCAAAACTGATTGCCTCTGGTGGCACGACCGGCTTGGTCGGGACCACTGCCTTGGTGGCCGGCTCCCCGACAGCAGAGGTCGGCTCCACGCTCAAGGCAGGCTCAACCACCCAAGGCACGGTTGCCATTGGGTGCTCCTCAGACTGGCCAGCAACAAGCCGGTCGCTTGTCGGGACTCCTGTGTTTGAATGCCCTTTTGGAAAGTGCTTTTCCAGTTGCATGCCTGGGATGACAGCCAGCGACCGTGACAGAGCTGGGGTCCCCATGCCCGCCACCTCCGCCGCGGTCTCGAACCTGCTGCCGTCGTCACAGGCGCGTGGCCCAGCACCATCCGGTGCGGTGCTGGGGCGCCATTGCCACCGCAGGGAACGAAGATCCGAGCGCCCCCAGTGCCGCCGCCGCCACGGGTGTCCCTTCCGTCGCGTTGGGGGTAGGCCGAAAAGATCACCAGGAAGTTCTCCAGGTGCAACTTGACGGAGAGGTCCTCGGCACGCACGCCCGTGGCCTCGACGATGGCCCGCCGCGCGTCGTCCACAGAGCAACCCGCCGAGGGGCTGCCCACCACGCCGATCAGAGCCAGCCGTAGCCTAGCCTCCTCGGCCGCCATGCCCACGCTCCGCTCCACGTTGCAACCATCTGGGCCCGCTGGGCAAGCCATGCTACCAGACGGGCCCATCGAGGAAGCCGGGTGGGAGCTCAGAGCGGGGTTGAAAGGTGCCGGCGAAGGCGTGCAACTCGGGGCTTGTGAGGCGGGGGGTGTCGACGTGCCATCGCCCTGAATCCTGACGAAGCGTTGAGGGCGCGACTGCCTAGAGTTGTTAGCAGCGGCGCGCAGCGGTGGTGCCCGCGGCAGTCCCTGGCAAGATGGCGGCACCCATGGCAGCGCAGGCACCGACGCGGCAGGCGGCAAGTGGCAACACGATGAGAAAACGAGAGGCAGTTCAAGCACCTGCCAAAGAGCTCCGGGGGGAAACGTCGCGACGAGGAGGACGCCGAATGCTCCGTCGAGCTCTCCGTCCGTCGCAGCCTCCGGTGAGTGGACCTCGACAACACTTCCACGTAGCCGTCCGCGTCGATGCGGGGCCGGCGGCGGTCACCATCGGCCTTGCGTCTGCTGGGATGGGGAGGCAGCTGGCAACCACGCGCCCAGGAAGGCTGCTCCGGTGCCATGCGCGGCAGGGGTTCCGCCACCCGGACCGGCGGTGCCCGGCGCCTCCTCGCTTGACGGAAGGGGCGCCGTCGGCGTCGTCGTCCGTCCGCGCATCCATCCGGCTGCCCCGCCGCCGTGGCCACCACCGGCACAGGCACAACGGCCGGCGCAGGAGAGGGGGCTGGGGCAGGGGAGTCAAAGCGCACGACGTCGCTGTAGCTGGCTGGCCGCGGAGAAGGCGTGAAATCGTAGTCCACACGCTCCAGCTCGTCGTCGCAGCCGTCCTCCCAGCGGAGTTCCTTCGGTCTGTCCACGGAGGCCCCGCCCGGGTAGAAGGGGCGCGCATCCGGGGTGAGACCAGGGGAGGCAGGCGCGCGCTCCACTATCATTTCGCGGGGGAAGGGCGCCGGGGATGGTGGAACCTCAGGAGTTGGGGTGGCCGCCGGTCTTGGGACAAGAGCCGGCGTAGGGCCGGGGTGGTCGCTGGGGCCGGCGTGGCCGTCAGCGCAAGGTGGGAGGGGAGTTCCGCATCGGTAGGGGGGGAGGGGGAGAGGCCGCGGCGGTGGCCGCCAGGGCTGAGGTGGCAGCCGGCGCAGAGGCGGGAGGGGGGGGGGGTCTGTCATCGGCGCGGTGGCGGAGTTGGAGGAGGAAGAGAGAGGAGGGAGGAGAAGAGGTTGCGGCGGTGGCCGCCGGGGCCGGGATGGCCGCCGGCGTGAGAAGGGGAGGGGAGAAGGACGACGACCTCATCCCATCTCCGCTGCCTGTCGAAGTCCCTTTGTCGGTGCCGGCTACTTCACTGAGATTGAAGATCAGGCGATCGGACACGTGATGCGAGTGTGCGACGCCGGCCGCTCTATCTCGCCGCAAATGGGTCAACAACGCAGGACTGTTTCAAGGCATCCGTCGTCAAGATCGACCAACAGAGCAATGCGGGACTCCGCAACTCGCCGCCGCGGCGCTCGCCTCCCTTCCTCGTCGTCGACCCGCGCGGGCAGGTGCCGGGGCACGGCTCCACCTCCGCCGGCCCAGTGGCCCGCAGCCAGCTTGCTCTGCACTTCCTCTTGGTTCTCGTCTCTGGCCGCACAGTGAGGTATTTTTGAGTTGCGCAGTCTAAAGTATGAAGCAATTACTGAAGTATAACTGTGACGGTTTTATTTTCACATCTTCAGGACCAATGCAGTCATTGACGCAGCAAGAGAAGCTGGACAATTGATGGATTCGAATTGAACTCTTCTTTGATTGAACTGGTTTCTCAACCTTAGCCTGAAAGTTTAGATGCATACCTGATTAACTTGGGATGTTTTCTGTTGCCGGTGCTAACGACTGGCGTGGAAAGTTGTGAGCACGGTGGAAGAATAGATGTGTTCTAGCTTCGATGGGGGGAACATGCGCAAGTGCGAGCTGCACTTCTGCAGCCATCGAGGCAAGAGAAAAAGGATAGAACGAAGTGGAGGGAGGGTGTCTGGAAGGGACGGGCGTATACGGAGAAGTCGGAGGGTAGTATCCGGAAGCAACGAGGGCATGATGCAGAGGGGATGGTGCCTGTTCAAAAACAGCTAGAGAAACTTACCTTTTGTTTCTGCTACAACCATTCGATTGGAATTAGCCATGGATCCAACAGCCATGAAAAAATAGGCGACGTGGCCCAATAGCTAGCTAGAGCTTGGTCCAGGTTTAGAGGTTTAGAGATTAGTCCCGGGCCTAACCCGGCCGGGACAAATGTCAAAAAAGCAATGGTCCTTTCACTCGTGGACAAAGAAGTAAAACAACGGAAGCAGATCACCAAAGACACACATCAATCGGTTGAATGTAATATGAAATAAAACAATAAATTAGATAAATGATCAATACTAATGACAATATCCACATATATTATAGTAATATTACAAGAAAAAAAATAGCAATGTGCCAGTTTGCATGAAATAGTCATATACTCATACAAATTTGGATGAAGAAGTTTTTATATAAAAAGTATATCTTTTGATGGGATCTTGAAAAAGGTAATTAATAAATATGATTGATAACAAACTTAGATCTTTAGCTTGTAAAACTAAAATGCACTCATGTAGATCAACTGAGTTCAAGTTGAATGTAATATGTAAAAATAAATTAGATAAATAACCAGCCTAATGATAGTACTTTAATAAATGTAACACTTAAAATTGTTCACATTGAAAAGAGGATAATAAATAAAGCTCTAATTTAGATATTAAAATTCATAAGGGATATGTAGCTTTGTTGATAGAATTATTTGGACTAAAGTTATTTAGGTACCTATGTATAAAAACATGATAAATCAACTCAATATGTTCCCAATAGATGGACGGAAAGGAGTTGGAAAGGAAGTCTTGAATATTACTTCTGTAACCAAAATAAAACCATACATCATTTTTTAGTGTTCTAAACTCATTTTTTGGCGTATTGGCTTAGCAACAGTAGAGTTAGACAAAGGAGACAAGCTTTAGTGGGATTCGCTGCTCTGCGTCCGTGTGCATATGTTGGGATGATGTTTCTTTAAAGGAAAAATTCCAAATTACTCACCTCAGGTATGGCCATAGTCTGAATAACCCCCAAACTAATTTTTGGTTTACTCCCATAATTATATGTGTAGGTTCAATTTACTCCTCAACAAGATTTTTCTTTTTTGTTTATCCATAAAAAAGTAGAGTTTTAAGTTAAAATTTGCAAGGTAACTGGGAACACCATAACATATGTCAAAATAATACAATATGTATTTTTCACCATTATTTTGATTTGCTATGATATCACATAATAAATTATTATTTAGGATACAAAATCATACAAAAATAAGGACAAAAAATTTCAATATATATTAAGTTATAATGTGCATTATCACCTGCAAAGTTTAAATTTAAAACTCCACTTGTGCAGGGTGGAATAAAAAAAGATAAGTACTATTAAGGGGTAAAAAAAGATAAGTACTATTATCAGAGTAAATTGAACTAAAAGATAGTTTAGAGGGTTATGTGGACTTTGGTTATACTTGAGGGGAATAATTCTCCTATTTCTGACATCTTTAAAAAATAAATTGATAAAAATCTCTATATAGATAATTTTTAAGGGTACATATTGGCTAATATTTTGGAGGTTGCTACAAAAGGAGTCAGAAAAGAACAGATATCATGAAGTCATCCAATGCAAAGAAGGTGGTGGCCATGGAGTGTTTTGCAAGAATAGACCATGGAGTGTTCGCCAAAAGGTATACATCATGTAATAAATTTATTTGCCTATGTTCCCATGCCGATTTGAAATATACTTTTGTGATGATGTAATAAGCAAGTAAGGCTGTATGCAAAAGGCACCCTATTTCCTTTATCTAAAAATAAAGATATCTAAATATCAACCAATTTTCAGCGAAAGAAGGGTTAAGAGGGAAAGTAGTCTCAGTCCTATGTAGCACTATTATTGTAGGATGAATGAATGATGCCAGTTCATCAATGGCCCATGGATTAACTGGGAGCCGGTGAAACCATTTTTTTTACTTCACCGACTCCGACTTCTTCTCCGGTCATTTATAGTAGAGAGATGTGCCAGTAAGGCTAATCCCAACTCGTAGTGTTCATAGGTAGTATCTATGTTAACATATCATTAAGATACCATCTTTAGAAACTATCATCCACAATCCATGATATCTTATTGGGGATTCCTATTAAACATATTAAACATACTCTTTCTTCTCCACCTATCATATTTGTTCTTCATTTATTATAAAGATACCACCTCGCTTCTAATGCATAAGTCTAGGGCATATATTTTTGTGTTGACACCGGATCTTGCATGGGATCTTGTTTCTTTATCTCTCTACTCTATCTCATTTATTACAGTGTCATATAAACTAAAAATCTATGTGGCTCTATGATTAATGCTATGAAAATTATTTTACATCGAGAGTTGGGATGCCCTGAGTCCTCCGAAATGCGCCCTTAAACTTAACCCTCTCTATGAGTTCATTAATTGTTCTATATATCTAAACTCTAAAGTCAAAAGTGAACATGTAGTCCAGTCCATTTCATGACGAGACTCACGCCCTTGTAGGGTACGGTGGGCTTTGGGACTACCGGACAAATGGACAAGCACATGAGCTGATGAGCTGTTGAGCTGTTTACTTATTCCTAGGCTTCTTCTCCAAGGAGTTGAACGAATCTCCCAAATTCCAACATTGCTTGCTCCGTTGAAAGGCTGCAACACCAGAAAGCCCGAAAAATTCACCAGCTCCAGATCATCAGCGAAGGATTTCCTGCTCATGCAGACAGCTGAATATGGACTGGTGTTGGCACTACTTTTTGCTTTGGATGGATGATCATGTTCCCACGCCAGTGCGACTTCTGATGACCCAAGAGCCTTTCCAATTTGTCTCTATATGCCACTAAATTTAGCGGCTGCGGAGAATCCTGATCCCCAAACATCAGCGCATGCGTTGCAAGACTGCAAGCATCATGGATGATGCACACAAGATCCGTACCTCAACCCTAGTAGCAGTACATATAGATGCAGTTCCTCCCTTGCTCCACCTCAAGCCTCAGCCCTCAAGAGCACAAAACAACACAAGCTAGAACGAGCCGAAACAAGGAGTAGAAAATGGCCGGAGGAAGTGAGGAGCTGAAGCTGCTCGGCGCCTGGGCGAGCCCGTTCGCTCTGCGCGTGAAGCTCGCGCTCGGCTTCAAGGGCCTGAGCTACGAGGACATCGAGGAGGATCTCGGCAGCAAGAGCGAGCTCCTCCTCAGCTCCAACCCGGTGCACAAGAAGGTGCCCGTGCTCATCCACAACGGCAAGCCCGTCAGCGAGTCGCAGATCATCGTGCAGTACATCGACGAGGCCTTCGCCGGCACCGGCCCCTCTCTCCTTCCTGCCGACCCATACGAACGTGCCGTCGCTCGCTTCTGGGCCGCCTACGTCGACGACAAGGTAGTACGAGCAAATGCTGTCGTCCTCTTTGTGTGCTAGCTATTTCCATTGATTCCTCATCATAACAAATGGTGGATGTCTGTGTTGCAGCTCCTGGCCTCGTGGTTGCAGTCGTTCAGGGGCAAGACGGAGGAGGAGAAGGCGGAGGGGCTGAAGCAGACGCTCGCGGCGGTGGAGCACATGGAGGCAGCCTTCAGGGAGTGCTCCAAGGGCAAGCCCTTCTTCGGCGGGGACAGCGTCGGGTACCTGGACGTCACGCTCGGGGCCCTGGTCGCCTGGGTGCACGCCGGCGAGAAGCTTTACGGCTTCAGGCTCTTCGACGCCACGAGGAGCCCGCTCCTGAACGCGTGGGTGGAGCGGTTCGGCGCGCTCGACGCGGCCAAGGCCGTCCTGCCGGACACCGACAGGCTGGTCGACTACGCCAAGATGAGGCAGGCCGAGGCTGCAGCTGGGGCTGCAGCTGCTGCCTCATCAAACAACTAAAAATTGGCTCGGCGACGTAACCGGTGTTACATCCTGTCCCTGCAAAATAATGTAACAGTTTGCTATCAGTGTGAGTGATTACAATTTAGAAATAAAGAAGTTGGGCTTTGTTACACATCACATTCTTTCATTGTACGCCGCCGTTCGGCAGTTGGCATTGGGACATGCAGTTTATTTGTGTTTTCCAATTTGTTGGCTCGCATTGTGTTCATGCAGGTCATCTTCCAACGGATGGGAAACTCGGTACTTCACTACCCACAACAGTACTGGAAAATTAATAGGAAAGTGTGGCGGTACGCAACAGCAGGATACCATAGCCAAGCAGTTTGGCACTGCGCCCAATGACCTCTCCAAGTCTGAATACCTTATCTTGCTCCCTGCACGACAGCAGGCAGCGCGAGCTCGCCTTGTTTGACCGTTCTATGTTTGAAATAAAACGTCGCTTGTCTAACTGAGATGAGTGGCTGATTGCTTATCCAGACAACCATGCATGTGGCTTGCATTGCGCAGCTACTTATCAATAAGTACTGCACGTGGAATATTAATTCCACCGTCAGGCGTCACGGATGATGCGTTGATGGCTGCTTACTTATATAACTGAGATGGCAGCACAATCACAAGTACTCTCAAATCTCAATCAAGAGCAGAGCACACCGAGGCTAAGAGAGAATTTCAAACACAGAGAGTAGAGAATGGCCGGAGGAGGCGATGAGCTGAAGCTGCTGGGGATGTGGGCGAGCCCGTTCGTTCTGCGGGTGAAGAGCTCGCGCTCAGCTTCAAGGGTCTGAGCTATGAGTACGTTGAGGACCTCAAGAACAAGAAGAGTGACCTCCTCCTCAGCTCCAACCCGGAGCACAAGAAGGTGCCCGTGCTCATCCACAACGGCAAGCCTGTCTGTGAGTCACATATCATATCGTGCAGTACCTCGACGAGGTCTACAGCGCCTCAGGCCCTACTTTCCTCCCTGTTGACCCCTACGAACGCGCCATGGCGCGCTTCTGGGCTGCCTTCATTGATGACAAGGTCAGTACTCCCAAGTCCCAAATCGTCCTGTATTTGTAGTTGGCATCTGGAAAACAGAATTGTTCTGTCGGTGGGATCAAAACCCGTCAAAAAAATTCGATCCCCACACGGAAATCTTGGTTTCCAGTAGTGTCACGTCAATGAAATTAATCTGCATCGCAGTATGCTGATCTATATATTGATGTGAATGCTTCGATGTTCTCTTCCTCATGAAGCGTCGCCTTGGAGGTCATTAGTTTGATTTTGTTACTTCAGTAGTAGCATTAGATGATTCGGACATCAAAATTTTTAAGGAAATGAGAGATGTGATGGTCTGATGCTGCGTAAAGACTTTGCAAGGATGAAACGAGAGAGAATAAGGAAAATTGAAGCTTAGTCTTCTAATTTTTTTTCTTTGTTTTAGAGTGTTCTTTCTTGTGTTTTTAGTTCTTATTTGAGGTTTAGAGTAGAACTCTTGTAACTCTTGGCTATATATCCTCGTATGGATATAGAGGCCGGTTTATCCCTTATCTAAAAAGTATTGATATGCATGCATTGCGGTTCTTGGCCTCATGGTTGAAGGCGGGTAGGGCCGAGACAGCGGAGGAGAAGGCGGAGGGGGTGGAGGAGACGTTCGCGGCCGTGGAAACCCTGGAAGGGGCGTTCAGGGAGATCTCCAAGGGGAAGCCCTTCTTTGGCGGCGACAGCGTCTACGGACATCGCGCTCGGGGCCCTGGTAGCGTGGATGCGCACCGCCGCTACGGCATGGGATCAGGCTCTTCGAGTCTTCGATGCCTCCAGGAGCCCGTTCCTGGAGAAGTGGGTGGAGCGCTTCGTCAAGCTGGATGAGGTCGTTGCGGTCATGCCGGACATCGACAGGCTAGTGGAGCATGCCAAGGTGAGGGAGGCCAAGGTTGCTGCTGCTATCGTGAACAACTGAACAGAAACGTCTCAGCGACTAGGTCTGAGAAAGATATTGACATTTCTATGTACTAAAAGAAGTACTAGTACGTGGTTCCTGCTCTTAAAATGTATGAACCAGCAAAGTTTTCAATTATCTCGCAAGTTATCTCCCCATCAATTTCCTAAAATAAGATACAAGAGTTGCAGAGTTAGAGTATTATTTGGCAAACTAGCATTCGGCCAAAATCCTTATAAATAAATTAGAGGTCCCTTTTTCGGGGAGAGGACTCTCCTCATAAGGATAGATGGAGAGCCCCCTACCTTCACTGTCCCATATGTTGCATGTCGGGTGGTAAAGGGTCTGAAAATTTAGCCTATAGCCTAGGTAATCTAAAGACTGGACTCTAATTTTATACAATTTTGAGATAAAAATATATAAGAGTCAAATTAGATTGCGAAGAGACCAGTAGAACTATGATCCGTTACCACCCCTGTTGCATGTGAGTCATGATGGACATATGCATATCAATCTCAACTTTAAAAAATCAATAGTTCTACGATCATACGTCCAAATCAAAATTTAATTATATCATTATATTCATTTTAGTGAGAGCTTCCAAACAAGTTCTCATCTAAGTATGTTTTGCTCAAATTGGTGAAGTTACTTTTTTAAAAACAAATCTTACTTCCTCTGCAATACAGATTAGTCACAAGTTACTTTATAGGTATACTATTGGCAAGTTTGGCAAGTTACTTCCTGTCAACTTTTTCTAAAATTTATATACTACAATATTACTTTTTCTTATAAAAGTTATTTTCTTAATAAATGCACGGATTGAAAAAGTTACTTTTCTTAATAAAGGCACGGATCAAGAAGTTACCTTTTCTAACATTAATGTACTACGAAATTATTTTTCATAATTTTCATAGAGTAGAAACTTACTTTCTTAACACTGGATTGTAAAATTATCTTTAAACTGAAAATCTGATGGGATTCGACTTTCCATTTTAAAAAAGTTTGATGGCTCTTCTTTTAAAACTAAATGGAGAGGCCTCTCCATTTGGATTACGGGATAAAAGAGTATCACAGCATGGAAACTTTGTTAATTGGTTGAGCGGAGCCGCAGCAGTTCATATCCTAAGTACCTCGATTAGATAAAAGAAAAGATGCAAGTAGTACGTACAATCACAATCTGAATTTGATGGATCAATCTGGATTTGATGAATCCTCCACGGATTCATACGTTCACAGAGTACCACGCGAAGTAGGAAATTGAAATGAGTGTTTGACTGCACATCCGGACAACCATGTGACTTGCACAGCTACTTAATTAAGTGCACGTGGAATATTCCACCACCAAATCGATTGCAGGCGTCACGGATGATGCGTTGATGCCTCCTTACTTATCCAACTGAGATGGCAGCACAATCACAAGGAGTCAAGCACAAAGTTGCCTTGCCCTCTTCTCAATCAAGACTTCAAGAGCAGAGCAGAGCAGAGAGGCTAATAAAGAGTGCGACCACAGAGAGTAGAGAATGTCCGGAGGAAGCGATGAGCTGAAGCTGCTGGGGATGTGGGCGAGCCCGTTCGTCCTGCGGGTGAAGCTCGCGCTCAGCTTCAAGGGTCTGAGCTACGAGTACGTCGAGGAGGACCTCAAGAACAAGAGCGACCTCCTCCTCCGCTCCAACCCAGTGCAGAAGCAGGTGCCCGTGCTCATCCACAACGGCAAGCCCGTCTGCGAGTCACAGGTCATCGTGCAGTACCTCGACGAGGTCTACAGCGCCGCAGGCCCCACCTTCCTCCCTGTCGACCCCTACGAACGTGCCATGGCGCGCTTCTGGGCCGCCTTCATTGATGACAAGGTCAGTACCCCCGAAATCAACCTGTATTTGCAGTTGGTATATATGTTGTTGTCAATGAAATCTGCATCGCAGCATGCTGATCGACGGGTGTGTGTTGCAGTTCTTGGCGTCTTGGTTGAAGGCGGGCAGGGGCAAGACCGCGGAGGAGAAGGCAGAGGGGGTGAAGGAGACGTTCGCGGCCGTGGAAACCTTGGAAGGGGCGTTCAAGGAGATCTCCAAGGGGCAGTCCTTCTTTGGTGGCGACTGCGTCGGCTACCTGGACATCGCGCTCGGGGCCCTGGTAGCGTGGATGCACACCGCCGAGGTGCGTCATGGGATCAGGCTCTTCGATGCCTCCAGGAGTCCGCTCCTGGAGAAGTGGGTGGAGCACTTCGACAAGCTGGATGAGGTCGTGGCGGTCATGCCGAACATCGACAGGCTAGTTGAGCATGCCAAGGTGAGGGAGGCCGAGGTTGCAGCTGCTGCCGCAAACAACTGAACGAAACGTGTGAGTGCTGAGGCGACAACTAGGTCTGAGGAAGATATTGATATTTCCCTGTAATAAGAAAAAGTACTAGTACGTGGTTGGTTGCTTCTCTTAAAATGCCTGAACCAGCAAAATTTTCAACTTTCTCAGCAAGTTACCTCCCCATCCATTTTCTAAAAGAACATGCAGGAGTTGCAGAGTTAGGCCCTGTTTGGAAGACTGGAATTCGGCTAGAAATCCTTGTAAATTAGAGCATTGAAAGTTTTTCCGACATACTAGGATATAATTCATTGCTGGGATGACCGGTGAACCCACAAATTTGGGGCTTCCTATAATCCTATTCATCTTCTTGGAAATTATTAGCTAACCATCTTCCCTTCTAATAAGTCCATTTAGTTTAATTAGTTGCAGCCCGCCAATCATCTATGTTCTTCCAGCCCTAACAAGCTTCAACATTTTGTTAACCTTGGATAAACAGTCAACTAAGTTTATGTCAACATTTCGATTATAATAGTTCAGCATTTTACGTGGAATCAGAATTCCAGGATTATCACTCGCTCATCGTTCACCGAAATCTCTCCTCACCACGTATATGCTTCAACATCTTCTTACAATTTAACAATCTGCGAACTCTGATCCAACATTTCTCAGACCAAATCAACATCTTTTTGTTGTTTGATTCATCATCTGATCATCCCCAATCTCATCACAAACTATCAAAATCTATAGTTGGCTTGCTCCCCAGTCTCATTACAACTATCTATCTACTATAGCACACATCTCAAGCACTAAAAAGTAAAGTTAAAATCTTTTGAAAGATGGATAGGAATTTCCCATACATTTCGTCCTGGTTTGGGCCAAAACCACCACGAATGAAAATTATGTGCCGAGTTCGGGACCTACTTTCCGGAATGTTGGATCTTGTACTACTTCTAGGTACCTTTCTAAAACGGTAAAAAAATGCTGAGGTAGAACTATTGTTTCGTTTACCATTTCCTAAGCTTATACTCCAAGGAAATTTGTCCATGAATGGCGGGCCTGGGAGTTTACTTCCTTGGTTTCCTCTCCAAGAAGAGTTGAACAAATCTCCACACTTCAAAATTTCATCTTTGTTTAGTACTCGTAGACTGCAACACGCCAATACCCCAAAAATCAACAAATAAACTATCGCCCGTATCAGCGAGGATTTTCTGCTCTCTGCTCCTGTAGTCCAGTATGCAGTTGGATGTGGATAAAATAGCCCATGGGGGCCCTATTTCTAGTTTCCACACCATTGCTTCTTCTGTGACCCAAGAGGCCAACTGGCCAAGAGCCATTTCAGTTCGTCACTGTGCCACTAAATTAAGTGGCTGCGGCAAATCCTATCCTCGAGATTTCTATGCAAGCATCACGGATGACGCTCAGATATATGGCCATATGCAGCCACCCAAGCAGTATAAATGCAGTTCCTCCCTTAGCTTGCTCCGCTAGCTGAAGACTCAACAGCACACCACAGCACAAAAAGAGCTAGCACAAGCTGAAACGAGCTGGAAACGACGACGGTAAGAATGGCCAGAGGAGGTGACGAGCTGAAGCTGCTGGGCATGTGGGCGAGCCCGTTCGTGATGCGGGCGAAGCTCGCGCTCGGCTTCAAGGGCCTGAGCTACGAGGACGTCGAGGAGGACATCTTCGGCGGCAAGAGCGAGCTGCTCCTCAGCTCCAACCCGGTGCACAAGAAGGTGCCCGTGCTCCTCCACAACGGCAGGCCCGTCTGCGAGTCGCAGATCATCGTGCAGTACATCGACGAGGCCTTCCCCGGCACCGGCCCCTCTCTCCTCCCGGCCGACCCCTACGAACGCGCCATTGCTCGCTTCTGGGGTGCCTACGTTGACGACAAGGTGATTTGTCCTCTTGTATTGCTGGCATTCATCCATCGGTTTCGAGTGGCGTCCAAAAGATCCTGACGACGCCTGTGCTCGTTGCAGCTCCTGGCCTCGTTTTTACAGTCGGCGAGGGGCAAGACGGAGGAGGAGAAGGCGGAGGGGCTGAAGCAGACTATCGTTGCGGCTGAGAACATGGAGGCGGCCTTCAGGGAGCTCTCCAAGGGCAAGCCCTTCTTCGGCGGGGACACCGTCGGGTACCTGGACGTCACGCTCGGGGCCCTGCTCGCGTGGGTGCACGCCGCCGAGAAGCTGTACGGGTTCAGGCTCTTCGACGCCGCGAGGAGCCCGCTCCTGAACGCGTGGGCGGAGCGGTTCGGCGCGCTCGACACGGCCAAGGCGGTCCTGGCGGACGTCGACAGGCTGGTCGAGTACGCCAAGCAAAGGCAGGCCGCCCAGGCTGCAGCTGCAGCCTCATCAGACACCTGAAAATTTGCTTCACCGACATTTGTGTCGGAGGAAGACATGAAGATCTGCAAAATACAGGCTTATCCGATGTTATTATTATTGTCGTGTGTGTTACTAGCAGATCAGAAATAAAGAGAATGGGCTTCGTTTTCTATGTTTAGTTTAAATGTGTCGGTGTCACTGTCGCATGTCTTCAATCTTCACAGTGATCCACTGCTTCTGTTCACAGCGCGTGATCCACACAGCGACCCAATTATTGAAGTGATCGTTGAATATTTTATCAGCAAATGCGTTGCAAGCGTCACGGATGATGCATTGAGGGAGCCATACTGACCGACCAAACTGATGGCAACACAAGCATATAGTTCTTCTCCTCTTCCTCCGATCCAGAGCATAGGAAAAATTGGACTGGCCAGTGGCCGGAGGAGGTGACGAGCTGAAGCTGCTAGGCATGTGGGCAAGCCCGTTTGCTCTCAAAGGATAAATTAGTACATGTCATATTAGGACTTGGCTAATTTACGGCTGGTTAGGCTAGACGTACGGCCGTCCTATTTTTGGAAAAGCTGCAATCCACTGTAAGCTAAATCTTTTAGTAAAAAGCTGTTGTCGCAATATTTTTATCCACGCATGGAGTTGCACTGGACGGAGCACTGCTTCTAGATGGCCTACATATTTTTTTGATAGAACAATATGCCGGCTCTCCTGATCTGGAATGTCACTTCTTCTTCAATAAAAGAATAGCCCATGCCGTAAATTTATTTTATTAAATCTAAAAAAACTATAGTTCAAAAGGATCTGAAACAAATCCGACAGTTTGGAGAAAACGTAGTTTAATTTTGAATTGGAACATGAAATCAACTAATAACCAGAGGCCCCAACCAACAAAAAGCAGAGATGCCATCATTATTTTGTTTGACTATTTCCAAAACTTCTTCTTCAAGAAATTGAACAAATCTTGGGTCGTTTGGAATTTCTATATTTATTTTCTTGGTCCGTTACAACATCAGCTGTAAAAATAGAATAGTAGTAGCAACTAGTTTAGTCAACATTTTTTTTAAAAAAAAACTAGTTTAGTCAAACGTGGAGTTTTATCTACAAATATCGGCCCAGGAATTTCTACTGCTTTAGCAATTTCACCGGTCAAAGATGGATAGATGTGGATCCGATACAATAATTTGAACCAGTAGCATTTCTAAGAGCCAATTAAGATCCGTTGACATGAACATGTCATCACTCTTCCACTAATTTAATTTATAGTGGAAGAATGACATCGACCGAAACGCTATCACAAATACATCCACCCCGAGGTTATCACTGATCTAGAACACATAAACCTTCAGTTGTGCAGAAAAGCAGGGAATGACCGGAGGGCGAGAAGAGCTGAAGCTGCTGGGGACGTGGGCGAGCCCGTTTGTAATCAGAGTGAAGCTTGCGCTCAGCTTCAAGGGCCTGAGCTATGAGAACGTGGAGGAGGAGGACCTCTACCAGCTGCTACTCACGTCCAACCCGGTGCACAAGAAGGTGCCCGTGCTCGTCCACAACGTTGCCCGTATGCGAATCTCAGCTCATCGTGCAATACATCGACGAGGCCTTCAGCACAGATGGCCCCTCCCTCCTCCCTGCTGAACCCTACGAACGCGCCATGGCTCGCTTCTGGGCTGCCTATATCGACGACAAGGCATCACGTCTATTATTAGCTCGTGATGCCCCGTAACTGACTAACTGTCTTGGCGGAGATTGCTCAAACATATTGACGGATGTGAGCACGCGTGGCAGTTGTTTGTCTCGGCGTTACAAGCCGGTAGAGCCAAGACGGAGGAGGAGAAGGCCGAAGCACTGAAGCACACGTTTGCAGCATACTACACCAAAGCAGCTCAATTTTATCAGAGTGCTCCGAGGATAAGACCCTAGAGGCAGCCTTCAAGGAGTGCTCCAAGGGGAAGCCCTTCTTCGGCGGAGACAGCGTGGGGTACTTGGACATCGTGCTCGGGGGCCTCATACCCTTGGCGTACGTCGGCGAGTCACGGTTTGGCATCAAGCTCTTTGACAGCACCAGAAGCCCGCTCTAGGAGGCGTGGGTGGAGCGCTTCGGTGCGTTGGATGCCGCCAAGGCAATCCTGCCAGAGGTCGACAAGCTGATCGAGTACAGCAAGGCGAAGCAGGCACGAGCTGCAGCTGTGGCTGCAGCCGCAAGGAACTAAAATTGGCGCGATCATGTGGTGCCATTGGGTAATGAACCGTATTTAGATCTGATTTTGATGGTGTCCATTTGTCATATACTCCATTGGTTGTTGTACAGTTGTTCTATTCTAATAGTGAACCGTGCATTTAGATTTGACTTTGATGGTGTCCATTTGTCGCAACCAAGTTGCACGCTAGTGACTGATGCCATATCTGAGTCAAACTTTGCTAGAGTTGAATGACCGCTATCCTCCGTGACATGACAGCAACCAATTTGTATTGCTTTCTGAAGTTAAAAGTGTTTAACCTGTTTTCCTGTTTGGTTTATAGCCGCGCGCTCACAAAGTTTTTGAAGTATTCCGAGTCAGATAAGGTCGATCAAGTCTCGTGCCCAGCTCTGTACGTCTTTAATACCATGATTCCGAAAGGCGATATGCAAGATCTAGTTTTGATGAAAAAAATGTGGAGTTGATTTTGATGTTCTAATCTATGACGACAGCAACGACGACAGTGTTGTCCAACGCAGGGGACACCAACCTGACAGCTCCAGCTCTCAATGCTGGCTAGATTGCGAAACTACTGGTCAGCAGTTGATTTTGAAAAATCGGCGGAGGATTTGATGCGACTTTCCCTCGTAGCTAACGAGCTGCGTCATCGCGCACGCACGGCGCTCAGTTGGTAGGATCCGGACTCTGAACAATATTCCATCAGTTATCCTCAAGATCTGCACATCCGTCTGTTCTGGGAATTGTCTCCACGAAACCGTAGAGTTGATCAGCGCAGGCGTCACCGTGACGCCTTTACGTGCCTCATTGCCATTGAGGCATTGACCATACCAACCCGATCCTCCTGTTTCCGGCCCTGATAAAGAGCTCCTCGAATCACCAGAGAGCACTCCAACATTCAGAACCACGAACGTCAGCAGAGCAGACAGCAGAGACACACACCCGTGCACGCTGCACATCCGTTCTTCAGTTTCTGTGGGTAGGAGTAGGACACTCCTGCATCAGGAGATGACGGAAGGCGGCGAGCTTAAGCTGCTGGGGATGTGGGCGAGCCCGTTCGTCACCAGAGCGAAGCTCGCGCTGCAGATCAAGGGCCTGAGCTACGAGTACGTCGAGGAGGATCTCGGCAGCAAGAGCGAGCTCCTGCTCAGCTCCAACCCCGTGCACAAGGCGGTGCCCGTGCTGATCCACGACGGCAAGCCGGTCTGCGAGTCGTCGGTCGTCGTCCAGTACATCGACGAGGCCTTTGCCGGCGCCGGCCCGTCCCTGCTCCCCGCCGACCCCTACGAGCGCGCTGTCGCTCGCTTCTGGGCCGCCTACCTTGAAGACAAGGTAACAACATGTCTCGTCTTGGTTTCGCTTCTTGATGGTTGGATTCACCGTGGAATCTCACTTGCACCGCGTGCGCACGGGGCGTGCAGCTGGTGACGCCATGGCGGCAGGTGTTGAGGGTCAAGACCGACGAGGAGAGGGCCGAGGTGATGAGGCAGACGATCGCGGCGGCGGACGTACTGGAGGGAGGCCTGAAGGAGAGCTCGGGGGGGATGGGGCCCTTCTTCGGCGGCGAGAGCGTCGGGTACGTGGACGTCCTCCTGGGTGGCATGATCTCGTGGGTGAAGGCGACGGAGGTGTTCTCCGGTGCCAAGATCATTGATGCCGCCAAGACGCCGCTGCTGGCCGCGTGGATGGAGCGCTTCTGCGAGCTCGACGCGGCCAGGGCGGTCCTGCAGGACGTCGGCGCGCTGGTCGAGTACGCCAGGGCGCTGCAGGCACGGTTTGCCGCCGCAGCTCCAAACAATTAGTAGTGGAACACTGGGATCCGGCATGGCGACGTGACTCCAAACAATTAGTAGTCGGACATACTCCTACGAGTCTGTTTATGGGGATCTGATCGAGATTATTCAATGCGGCCGGTGGTTGTCTGTGCATCTGTAATAACGTAGGGAATCTAGGGATGCAAGTGGTTAGCAAATAGTAATTCAGTGTCACTATCTCAGTTTGTTTCTATCTTGTTAATTTACTTTGAGATTCATATTTAATAAAAGAGGTTTTGCGTTTGATTGAGTGACCCAGAGATGAATAAAATTCGCATCTTTGTGTTCTTTGTGGAGCAGGGTCACTGAAACACTGGACCATCTTTTTTTGCAATGCAATTTTGCTACACAATGTTGGGCAAAACTGAACCTAAGCACAAATCAGAACATGGGCCCGTTCATTATTCTGGAGGACTACAGTTGCCTAAGCAGCAATCAAAACTGAACCTAAGCAGCAATCAAAACTGAACCTAAGCCAGACTACAGTTGCCTTTCTTCATGGAAATAATTATCTTGATGAGCTGGCGTATTTGGATGGCACGGAATGGTCTCATTTTTATGAAAAAGACCGACGTTACAAGGAACCTTTGAACATTTTAAGTCCAATTTTGCACTGGTTATCCATCGTGCAAAACCTAAGCATGTACAGTCAATGACTTCTTGGCTAGATAGCTTGAACTCTTTTCAGGACTGCTTGTCCTCAGTTGTATATTTTTTTCCTTTCTAATATATTTATATATCCTGTATGGGGATCACCCCTCCTGTTTCTTCAAAAAAATTCGCATCCCTATATACCATGCATGTTTGGTTCAGGTTCATGCTGTGTATTATTTCCTTTGTTCTTGCTTGTTTCATAGTTTTCTAAACACAATACAAACTCGGATGATCATTTACACACAAACATACTCCCCCTTATAAATACACTAGCCCATCAATCCATACTCTCGCACGGGCTAGTAATTTTGAGAGTCAAAATTTGCCCATAGCTAGAAACCTTGGTTAGTTTGCTCTGTCTCAACTGTTAAATATTCTTCTAACAGGATACTATGAAAGTGCATACTATATATATATGTTTGATATGTGTTTAATTGGATCCTTAATTTGATTTATATGTTTAACTCGAAGATATCATCACTTTTTCGGTAAATGTATGCATGATCTATATAGTTACAGAACATAGTATATATGTATATTTTAAGTTAGTGTTTTTAATATAACCGATGGTAGAAATAGATAATTCTTTAGAATTATATACTACTCCATCTCCCATAATATAGCTATTTTTAGGATTTTTTTCCAAATAAAACCATTTAAATTTTGACTATAGACGATAAAAAGATCATAAAGATTAACAACATAATAAAGATATTATCTTCATACTAAAAGCAACTATCATAAAATGTAACCTTTTTTCTATCTAAAAGTAAATTTTTGATAATATTATTGGTCAAAGATGAAAATCTTTGACTTTTATCAAGTCTAAAAGTAGCTCAGGACAAGGTACGCCGACCACGATATTTGGAGTTTGTAGTTGTTATTATTTGAAATGGAGGTAGTAGTGTACTTTAGGACATTTTGTAGTTAATTTTGATACTGATTTAGAAGTTATTGTAGGTTATTTCTAAGAATATAAAATATGAGTAATTTAGATGTAAATTTAGGAGGTTATTTTAGATTGTTTTGCATAATGCTATAGATGGGTAATTTAGGTAAAAATTAGGAGATTAATTTACATTACTTCTCATAATGGCAGAATTGGGAAATTTAGACGCAGATTTAGGGGTTACTTTATACTATTCTTTATTATAACAGGGGTGAGTAATTTTTTAAAAAACATAATATCTTACGACTATGATGGTTAAAGTCCATAGGATTTATTCTTTCTAATTTTTGTAAAAAATTTTAAAATTTATCTACTTTTCTAGCGCATCTCGTGAGGATTAATATGTAAGATGAAAGGGTGATAGAAAATCATTGCGATCTCTACCGAAGCCATATACCAATCTAGTCAAACGTGGAGTTTTATTATCTACAAACATCGCTAGAGGACTTTCTGATCCTTTAGTAAAAAAAAATATACTGCTGCAGATTTGCTGAGAGGATATTATTAGTCAACGTCGTTGCTACTAGTTGTCCGCATCAGTTGGTCTATGTAATATTCTTAGGGAATAAGCTATAAGATTTTGCGCTTGCATAGTGCAAGTTTGGTTCCGGGCTTCATCAGGGGTTTGCAATCTTTCCTTTGTAGTTTGTTGCAACTAGTTTCTCTATCCTTTTTATATTTCACTTGATTCATAACTTTTCATAACTCGTTCTAGCTTTGGAATGGGATAAAAAATCTGAAGATTGTAAACTAAACAATCATTCAGGTATGGGAACATGCACCTTTTGGGATCATTTGAAGTTCTTTTGTCTCTTTTTCATTTGACTATTACTAATTGGAGAATCCTTTGGAAGCCTCCATGTGAAGCCACCTAGGATTCTAGGTGGAAACTCTAAAAGAAAAATTCTATAAATTCTTACAAAAATCAGAAATATCCAACCATCAATCCGACAACTCTAATCATAATAATCATTGGATCTGTTATCTTTCCTAATAAATTACTCGCATCTATCATTATAAAAATAGATTAAATTAACCCCTAAATATGTATCCAAATTACCCACATCTGCCATTATAAAAAAACTAAAGTAACCCTCTAATCTTTGTCTAAATTACCCACCTATGGTATTATATAAATAATGCAAATAACCCCCTAAATTTGCATATAAATTATCCAATTATGTCATTATTAAAAGTTAAAGTTAAATCTGAATCTAAATTATATAATTATATCAAAATATTAAAGTGGGCAATATAAAATTCTAAATTACTATTTCTATTATTTTAATATATTATTTATGTTATTGTTTAGATAAAAATACTACACACGATATGTGTCACCGTATATTCATGTATGATGGAAGAGATAAGAGTATCAAATCACAAACAAATGGCTCAATTAAATATATATCAAACATACATGGAGGTGTGATGCAAAATGAAATCTATTGCAACTAGATAATGATTAATATGTATTTTAGAGTATGTGTTAGAATATTTAATAGATGAAAGAGGGTGTGAGATAGATAATTATAATTATTAGTTATAAGCCTTATTTTTATATTAATTATAATTAGCCTGTATAGGAGCACGGGTTGATAGGCTAGTTTATAATAAATGCTGAAAATGTTTTAGACAAACTACTTCACTCTCAAACAATTAATTAATATGATTATCCAATTGGTTTGTGAATTTCAACTTATTTGAAAAACTCTCAAATCATAAGCTTTGCCGGCTTTTTTTCCATAATTAAGCTTTACAGTCTTGAACTATCGCTGAGCTGCACGGGGCTATAGATGTCTAGATGTCCAGATGGCCCACGGCCCGGTAGCCCGACGCGAAGCACATATTTTTGACTCGACACGGAGGCCTCTGTCCCCATGCTGGACCATCCCTTAGCTTGTGCCGGGCGTGGGCTGCCACCCAGCACGCCAAGCAGCACGAGCCCAGCACGGTTAGAAGAGTCGTCCATTAAGGGCCCGATACCCTTTGCTCCATATAAATGAAGCAAAAAATCCTAGCAGTCAGACTGCTCACTCCTCCTTCCACCCGCCGCCACCTGCCTCTCGCTCTTGCTCTCTCCGTCTCTGACACCCGCCTCTCTCTCTCTCTCTCTCCGCCACCACCTTCTCACGCTCGGAGCTCCTCCCCTCCACTGCCGGCGCCGCTCCCCCTCTCCTTTGCACCACCGCCAGCGCCGCTCCCCCTCTCCTCTTCTCTGTCACTGGCGCTGCTCCCTTCCATCATACATGAATACATGGTGATACATATCGTGGGTGGTATTTTTATATAAACAATAACATAAATAATATATTAATAATAATAGAAATAGTAATTTAGAATTTTATATTGGTGCATTTTAATATTTTGTTATAATTATATAATTTAGATTCAGATTTAGGGGTTAATTTAACTTTTAATAATGATATAACTGAATAATTTATATGCAAATTTTGGGAGTTATTTGCATTATTTTTATAATGGTATATGTGGATAATTTACACGGGGTTACTTTATATTTTTTTTATAATGGTAGAGGTAGGTAATTTAGATATATGTTTAGGGGGTTACTTTAGTCTATTTTTATAATAGTAGAGGTGGGTAATTTATTATAAAAGATAGCAGACCTAATAACTATTATGATTAGAATTGTCGGATTGATAGCCAGATGTTTTATTTTTTTAAGAATTTCTATAATTTCTCTATTTCTTTAGGTGTCCACCTAAGATCCTAGATGGCTTCACGTGGAGGCTTTAAAACAAATCTCCAATTAGTAGTAGTAAAATGGTCAGCAAATTCGATTGTTAGATGGCCTCAAAACACACAATTTTTCCTGCTCAGTTTTCCACGTGTTCGCCTGTTTCCAGTGCTCGGGTGTCAGACCTGGCAGTTATTTTTCCTATGAGCCGCAGTTCATAGCCAAGGAACTTGAGAAAAGGAGGAAAAGAAAAAAAAATTGGGGGTTCCCAAACGGCGTATTACACAGCAGCTATTGTGCGACCTAAAGAGTGTTCCACCTCAGCCTGAAAATGCAATAAGGTCCTAAAACCCGCAAGTACCCAAGCAGAAATTTCTTTCAGCGCCAACTGAAGAATCTCGTCAACAGTGCGTTCCAGGTGCGCAAATGTTCTTCTATTGCGTTCCTTCCAAATGTATTTACAAGTCTTTGTGGAGTTGATTTTGATGTTCTAATCTTGAAAAAGTCAAGCAAACTTTTCAACCAAAAGATGGTGCTATGACGGCAGCAATGACGACAGTCAGGTGACTCCGTTGACTCTCTGTGGCCCCTTGTTGTCCAAGGCAGGGGACATCGACTTGACAGCTCCAGCTCTCAATGCTGGCTAGATTGCGAAATTACTAGTCAGGAGTTGATTTTGCAGAACCGCGGATAATTTTGTGCGACTTTTCCTCGTAGCTAACGAGCTGGGTCATCGCGCACGCACGGCGCTCGGTTGGTAGGATCCGGATTCTGAACAATAATCCATCAGCTAGTGATCCTCAAGATGTGCACACGCGTCTGTTCTGGGAATTGTCTCCACGAAACTGTAGAGGATTCAGAGTTCATCAGCGCAGGCACCACTTTAATTACGTGCCTCATTGCTATTGACCATTGACCATATCAACCCGATCCTTCTGTTTCCGGCCTTGATAAAGAGCCCCTCGAATCACCAGAGAGCACTCCAACATTCAGAACCACGATCGTTAGCAGAGCAAAGACACTAGTGCAGGAGATGGCGGGAGACGGCGAGCTCAAGCTGCTGGGGATGTGGGCGAGCCCGTATGTCACAAGAGCGAAGCTCGCGCTGCAGATCAAGGGCCAGAGCTACGAGTACGTCGAGGAGGATCTTGGCAACAAGAGCGAGCTCCTCCTCAGCTCCAACCCCGTGCACAAGGCGGTGCCCGTGCTGATCCATGACGGCAAGCCGGTCTGCGAGTCGTCGGTCGTCGTCCAGTACATCGACGAGGCCTTCGCCGGCGCCGGCCCATCCCTCCTCCCCGCCGACCCCTACGAGCGCGCCGTCGCTCGCTTCTGGGCGGCCTACCTTGAAGACAAGGTAAGAACATGTCTCGTCTTGGTTACGCTTCTTGATGGTTGGATTCACACTGTGGAATCTCACTTGCACGGCGGCGTGGGCGTGCGCGTGCAGTTGGTGGCGCCATGGATGCGGCTGTTCAGGGTCAAGACCGACGAGGAGATGGCCGAGGTGATGAGGCAGATGATCGCGGCGGCGGACGCGCTGGAGGGAGGCTTGAAGCAGTGCTCGGAGGGGAAGGGCCCCTTCTTCGGCGGCGAGAGCGTCGGGTACGTGGACGTCCTCCTGGGTGGCATGATCTCGTGGGTGAAGGCGACGGAGGTGTTCACCGGTGCCAAGATCATTGATGCCGCCAAGATGCCGCTGCTGGCCGCGTGGATGGAGCGCTTCTGCGAGCTCGACGCGGCCAGGGCGGTCCTGCAGGACGTCGGCGCGTTGGTCGAGACCGAGTACGCCAGGGCGGTGCAGGCACGGTTTGCCGCCGCAGCTCCAAACAATTAGTAGTGGAACACTGGGATCCGGCATGGCGACGTGACTCCAAACAATTAGTAGTCGGACATACTCCTACGAGTCTGTTTATGGGGATTTGATCGAGATTATTCGATGCGGCCGGTGGTTGTCTGTGCATCTGTAATAACGTAGGGAATCTAGGGATGCAAGTGGTTAGCAAATAGTAATTCAGTGTCACTATCTCAGTTTGTTTCTATCTTGTTACTTTACTTTGAGATTCATATTTAATAAAATAGGTTTTGCGTTTGATTGAGTGACCCAGAGATGAATAAAATTCGCATCTTTGTGTTCTTTGTGGAGCAGGGTCACTGAAACACTGGACCATCTTTTTTTGCAATGCAATTTTGCTACACAATGTTGGGCAAAACTGAGCCTGAGCAGCAATCAGAACAAGGGCCCGTTCATTATTCTGGAGGACTACAGTTGCCTAAGCAGCAATCAAAACTGAACCTAAGCAGCAATCAAAACTGAACCTAAGCCAGACTACAGTTGCCTTTCTTCATGGAAATAATTATCCTGATGAGCTGGAGTATTTGGATGGCACAGAATGGTCTCATTTTTTATGAAAAAGACCGACGTTATAAGGAACCTTTGAACATTTTAAGTCCAACTTTGCACTGATGGATAAAAAGACCGACGTTACAAGGAACCTTTGAACATTTTAAGTCCAACTTTGCACTGGTTATCCATCGTGCAAAACCTAAGCATGTACAGTCAATGACTTCTTGGCTAGATAGCTTGAACTCTTTTCAGGACTGCTTGTCCTCAGTTGTATATTTTTTCCTTTCTAATATATTTATATATCCTGTATGGGGATCACTCCTCCTGTTTCTTCAAAAAAAAATCGCATCCCAATATACCATACATGTTTGGTTCAGGTTCATGCGGTGTATTATTTCCTTTGTTCTTGCTTGTTTCATAGTTTTCTAAACACAATACAAACTCGGATGATCATTTACACACAAATATACTCCCCCTTATAAATACACTAGCCCATCAATCCATACTCTCGCACGGGCTAGTAATTTTGAGAGTCAAAATTTGCCCATAGCTAGAAACCTTGGTTAGTTTGCTCTGTCTCAACTGTTAAATATTCTTCTAACAGAATACTATAAAAGTGCATACTATATATATGTTTGATATGTGTTTAATTGGATCCTTAATTTGATTTATATGTTTAACTTGAAGATATCATCACTTTTTGGTAAATGTATGCATGATCTATATAGTTACAGAACATATTATATATGTATATCTTAAGTTAGTGTTTTTAATATAACCGATGGTAGAAATAGATAATTCTTTAGAATTATATACTACTCCATCTCCTAGAATATAGCTATTTTTAGGATTTTTTTCCAAATAAAACCATTTAAATTTTGACTATAGACGATAAAAAGATCATAAAGATTAACAGCTTAATAAAGATATTATCTTCATACTAAAATCAACTATCATAAAATGTAACCTTTTTCTATCTAAAAGTAAATTTTTGATAATATTATTGGTCAAAGATGAAAATCTTTGACTTGGATCAGTCTAAAAGTAGCTCAGAACAAGGTACACCGACCACGATATTTGAAGTTTGCAGTTGTTATTATTTGAAATGGAGGTAGTAGTGTATTTTAGGATATTTTGTAGTTAATTTTGATACTGATTTAGAAGTTATTGTAGGGTATTTCTAAGAATATAAAATATGAGTAATTTAGATGTAAATTTAGGAGGTTATTTTAGATTGTTTTGCATAATGCTATAGATGGGTAATTTAGGTAAAAATTAGGAGATTAATTTACATTACTTCTCATAATGGCAGAATTGGGAAATTTAGAAGCAGATTTAGGGGTTACTTTATACTATTCTTTATTATAACAGGGGTGAGTAATTTCTTAAAAAACATAATATCTTACGACTATGATGGTTAAAGTCCATAGGATTTATTATTTCTAATTTTTGTAAATTTTTTTAAAATTTATCTACTTTTCTAGCGCATCTCGTGAGGATTAATATGTAAGATGAAAGGGTGATAGAAAATCATTGCAATCTCTACCGAAGCCATATACCAATCTAGTCAAACGTGGAGTTTTATTATCTACAAACATCGCTAGAGGACTTTCTGATCCTTTAGTAAAAAAAAATATACTACTGCGGATTTGCTGATAGGATATTATTAGTCAACGTCGTTGCTACTGGTTGTCCGCATCAGTTGGTCTATGTAATATTTTTAGGGAATAAGCTATAAGATTTTGCGCTTGCATAGTGCAAGTTTGGTTCCGGGCTTCATCAGGGGTTTGCAATCTTTCCTTTGTAGTTTGTTGCAACTAGTTTCTCTATCCTTTTTATATTTCACTTGATTCATAACTTTTCATAACTCGTTCTAGCTTTGGAATGGGATAAAAAATATGAAGATTGTAAACTAAACAATCATTCAGATATGGGAACATGCACCTTTTGGGATCATTTGAAGTTCTTTTGTCTCTTTTTTATTTGACTATTACTAATTGGAGAATCCTTTGAAAGCCTCCACGTGAAGCCACCTAGGATTCTAGGTGGAAACTCTAAAAGAGAAATTCTATAAATTCTTACAAAAATTAGAAATATCCGACCATTAATCCGACAACTCTAATCATAATAATCATTGGATCTGTTATCTTTCCTAATAAATTACTCCCATTTGCTATTATAAATAGACTAAATTAACCCCTAAATATGTATCCAAATTACCCACATCTGCCATTATAAAAAAACTAAAGTAACCCTCTAATCTTTGTCTAAATTACCCACCAATGGCATTATAAAAATAATGCAAATAACCCCCTAAATTTGCATATAAATTATCCAATTATGTCATTATTAAAAGTTAAAGTTAAATCTGAATCTAAATTATATAATTATATCAAAATATTAAAGTGGGCCAATATAAAATTCTAAATTACTATTTCTATTATTTTAATATATTATTTATGTTATTGTTTAGATAAAAATACTACCCACGATTTGTGTCACCATATAGTCATGCATGATTGAAGAGATAAGAGTATCAAATCACAAACAAATGGTTCAATTAAATATATATATCAAACATACATGGAGGTGTGATGCAAAATGAAATCTATTGCAACTAGATAATGATTAATATATATTTTAGAGTATGTGTTAGAATATTTAATAGATGAAAGAGGGTGTGAGATAGATAATTATAATTATTAGTTATAAGTTTTATTTTTATATTAATTCTAATTAGCCCGTGTAGGAGCACGGGTTTATAGGCTAGTTTATAATAAATGCTGAAAACGTTTTAGACAAACTGCTTCACTCTCAAACAATTAATTAATATGATTGTCCAATTGGTTTGTGAATTTCAACTTATTTGAAAAACTCTCAAATCATAAGCTTTGCCGACTTTTTTTCCATAATTAAGCTTTACAGTCTTGAACTATCGCTGAGCTGCACGGGGCTATAGATGTCTAGATGTCCAGATAGCCCGCGGCCCAGTAGCCCGACGCGAAGCACATATTTTTGACTGGACACTGTGGCCTCTGTCCCCATGCTGGACCAGCCCTTAGCTTGTGCCGGGCGTGGGCTGCCACCCAGCACGCCAAGCAGCACGAGCCCGGCACGGTTAGAAGAGTCGCCCATTAAGGGTCCGTTACCCTCTGCTCCATATAAATAAAGCAAAACTAACAGTCAGATTGCTCACTCCTCCTTCCACCCGCCGCCACCTGCCTCTCACTCTTGCTCTCTCCGTCTCTGACACCCGCCCCTCTCTCTCTCTCTCTCTCTCTCTCTCTCTCTCTCTCTCTCTCTCTCTCTCTCTCTCTCTCTCCGCAGCCACCTTCTCACGCTCGGAGCTCCTCCCCTCCACTGTCGGCGCCGCTCCCCCTCTCCTTTGCACCACCGCCAGCGCTGCTCCCCCTCTCCTCTCCTCTATCACTGGCGCTGCTCCCTTCCCCCTCTCCTCAACCGCCGGCGCCACTTCCCCCTCCTCTCCTCGATCGCCGGCACCGCTCCCCTCCCTATCTCCTCAGCCGCCGGTGCCGCTTCCCCCCTCATCTCCTCTATCGCCGGCAACGGAGGAGAGGACTTGCACCCCACAAAGCCGGGGCGCTCCCCTCCTAGGCTCCCACTCGCACCCCGTGACCCCACCGAGCCGCACCTCCCTCCCTCGCGATCCGTGGGCCGGCATGGCACGTGCAATATGCCCATGCTTCATGGGCCGGCCGGGCACAAAATAGACATGTGGGCTCGTGCCTAGGCTGAGAACCCGGGATGACGAGCAGCCTAGCACACCCCGTTAGCATGGTCGTGCCGGGTCTAGCCCGGTCAGTTCGTGCCCAGATCAGGCCAGGCTCGTGCCAGGCTGTGCCGGATGGCTCGAATGGACATCTGTACATGGAGTAGGGAATGAAGATAGGGCCTTGAAAAGTCAAGAGTTATGAATATTAGAAAATTCAGTCAATGCCCGCCTATCTTATCCGGTGTTGAATATTGTTTACCTTCAACATCTTCACAACCATCAGTACTGTGCATAAACTATTACAAACAGTAGAAAAACATGGGCACAGGCATCATGTATGACGAGCTGTACGTATGTCTTCATAGACCAAACCACCACCACCACCCAACATAAAGAATTAAATCCAACACACCTGTGAAGCTACGAAAACCTTCTCAGGAACACGCGTAGGAACATGACCTTTGCAGACGCATCCACAGCAAGAGATGGCCGGAGGAAACGACGAGCTGAAGCTGGTCGGGCAGTGGGCGAGCGCGTTCGTCACAAGGGTGAAGCTTGCCCTCCACCTCAAGGGTCTTAGCTACGAGAGCATCGAGGAGGATCTCCGCAACAAGAGCGAGCTGCTCCTCAGCTCTAACCCGGTGCACAAGGCGGTTCCGGTCCTGATCCACAACGGTAAGCCCATCTGTGAATCGCAGATCATCGTGCAGTACATCGACGAGACCTTCGTCGGCACTGGCCCATCATCCCTCCTCCCGGTTGACCCCTATGAACGTGCCGTTGCTCGCTTCTGGGCTGCCTACATTGACGAGAAGGTCTTTCACCCTAATCTCAAACATTCCCCAGCTCTTATCTGCTCTGAATATCCAAATAGCTCCAGAATTTACATCCTGACAAGGGACAACATGTGCGCGCGACGCAGCTGGTGGCGCCATGGGATCGCGTGTTCAGGGTCAAGACGGACGAAGAGAGGGACGAGGCGATGAAGCAGATGGTCGCAGCAGTGGAGGTTCTGGAGGGAGGCCTCGAGGAGTGCTCCAAGGGGAAGCGCTTCTTCGGCGGCGACAACGTCGGGTACGTGGATGTCGTTCTGGGTGGTGCCGTCTCGTACGCCAAGGCGAACGATGCGCTCTTCGGTGCCAAGCTCTTCGACGCCGCCAAGACGCCGCTGCTGGCTGCGTGGATGGAGCGCTTCAGCGAGCTCGACGCGGCCAAGGCGGTCCTGCAGGATGTCGACAGGGTGGTCGAGAACGCCAAGTTTCTGATAGCGAAGAATGCCGCCCGGGCTTCAAACAACTAACGGAACCGGCGTGGCGTCCTATTATGGGTTGGGGAAAAAAATATGGTCCTATAGTGTTCTGATTGCATCGCAAATAATACAGTGTTCACGGAGGGTGTTTTTTGGCATATACAGTTTTCCACCTTTTCTGTTTGGATTGCAAATAATCCAGTGTTGGCGGAGGCTGTTTTCGCCACCTGTAAGGAATAAGCTAAAGCGATGTATACTCTTATGTGCTTGAATGTTTTTACTTTTTTTCCCGGCTATGGCTATTGTAACCTGCCAACCCATAGTTAGCATTAACAAGGATATCGTAATATTTCTACTGGCAGGTAATTAGCACCAGTGAGATACTCTTGTCCAAATGTCATTACCGCTGGATACTCTATTGTGTTTGTGCCGGCTTCATTGCCTACACATAAGGTACTTGCTCTCTTCCATACTGCTTCTTCAGTGGAGTTCAGCTCCAGAGCCATGCCAAACATATTCTTAGTATCTGCTGGGGATTTTACTCCTCTGAATAAAAGAAGAGAGTATGAGAGAAGTGAGGAAATGACGAAGAGAAGAAGTCTGAAAATGAGAAAGCAAGCGAGGAGTGCTCCAGGTGAAACACCTTGGATCCATTAATTTTTGTAGATGGGGGTAGGTGCCAAACAACCTTAACGTTCTTGGTGGTTACAATATTTACAAATTAGATAGTCACAGACCTTTACATGGTCTGCCATGCATACACTGGCTGGCCATTTCCCCCAACGATGCTGGTTTAGTATCTAGCACAGATGAGGGTTAGCAACCAACACTGATGATAGCCTGCCCATGAAGAGTTGTCAGGCCAAGGTTCTTGAGCTTTTTTCAGGCCGCGCACGGCCGCCAATCCTTTTTCGTGGAAAAATAAATGAAACAACTACACGATCCGATTTCTTTAAGCTGCCAAAACTAACATCACGCCCGACCCTTATGGGGTAAGTCTATTTATCGCGCGGGCTGCTAGGGTGCGAGCTGTCGCAGAAGACAGCGGACACAACACGGCCACCCAGGGGTTCGTTTTAAAAAAAATCCAAAAAAACACAGCCACCCAGGCATAAGCATGCATGCGCACGGTCCAAGATTCAGCCAGAGCCAGGTTTCTTCGTCGGTCAGCAGCCGGCCAGCCAGTGTTGTCCACCCACAAAACAATGACGTCGTGCAAATAGGATTCTTAAATAAAAAATGGTAATTCAAAAGGTGTCTGTCCAAATCAAATTCTGTTCGCACTGTTGCATTTCTTGCAATGAGATCTTTGAAGGTAGATCACATTTAACTACGTTTATAAGATAATTTTTCTAAAACAATTTTATTTTTGGAGAAAAATAACAATGTAATTAGAATTTAATTTGAACATACATGTAATTTTATTCTTCAAATGCACATGCTCATTTAACTTTTCGTTTCTCGATACGTGGTCTCTAGCGGAGGCTCTTCTTTTCCGCTTGGGTGTACTGTGCGCGCCGGCTTCAGCGATAGCATGGCACCCACTTGCGCGCTGTGCATAGACGCATCCCCCTTACGTACCCACGGGTTGAGTTTAGCCTATCAGGCTCAGGTCGGGCCGAGTTTGCTCAGTTCTAGTTACCACCAGTAATTGAGTTTAGAAAATCAACGGTTGGGTGATTTTTGCACTTTGTGGGAATTTCTAGAAATAATTATTTTCTTGGCATCTTTCATGAGAATAAGGATGCTTTTAAAGAAGTCTCTAATATTTTTCTGGGAGGAAAAGAAGTCTCTAATATAGTACAATATATAATCTATTATGATTAAAAATACATGCACTTCGTTTGCTACAGAAATGATTCATTATGCTGGGATTAAACAAGGCCAGAGGAACAATTTGGCACCATAAGGAGAGCAGGGTAGGACTGTAATAAAAGTTGGAGGGCTGGTTGTTTGTGTATCAGTATTTGTGCTTTACACGTGTTCTCCTCCTTGAGATCGTGCCACATGGCGACAGGTTGTCCCGTTGATTTCTTCCTCCATCATTCTCGCACCTCGGCTTTTGCTTCCATCTGAAGTCTGCACAAGCATAAATTTATTCAGCTCTGTGAAAACAATTGCAAACAGGACAACCTCACAACCAGAAGCATCATCTATGACACATCGAATGGGTGCCTTCATTGACCATACAACCACAGCACCTCCGATCCACTACCGATACGTAAATCAAACAAACGCAGGAGAAGCTCTAGATTCAGAGAACACACGCATCCACGGTAATCGCTTGGAGATGGCCGGAGGGAACAGTGAGCTCAAGCTGATCGGGCAGTGGGCGAGCCCCTTCGTCACCAGAGTGAAACTTGCGCTCAACCTCAAGGGCCTCAGCTACGAGTACGTCGAGGAGGACCTTAGGAACAAGAGCGCGCTGCTGCTCAGCGCCAACCCGGTCCACAAATCGGTGCCCGTGCTGATCCATAACGGGAAGGCCATCTGCGAATCGCCGGTCATCGTGCAGTACATCGACGAGGCTTTCGCCTTCGCCGGCCCGCCGCTTCTCCCCGCCAACCCTTACGACCGCGCCGTCGCTCGCTTCTGGGTCGCCTACATCGATGAAAAGGTTTTTACTTACATTTTAGGCTAATTTCGCCTATCCCGTTGCTTATTTTCTTCATTCTGGATGCAGCTCGGACCTCCATGGGATCGGGTCTTCAGGGCCAGGACGGACGAGGAGAGAGCCGAGGCGATGAGGCAGACGTTCGCGGCTGCGGGCGCTCTCGAGGGAGGCCTGAGGGAGTGTTCTAAGGGGAAGGACTTCTTCGGCGGCGATAGCGTTGGGTACGTCGACGTCGTTGTGGGGAGTTTGATCCCCTGGGCGAAGGCGACAAGCGTGCTCGCCGGTGCTGAGCTCGTGGACGCCGCCAAGATGCCACTCCTGGCCGCATGGATGGACCGGTTCGGCGAGCTCGACGCGGCCAAGGCGGTCATGCAGGACGTCGACAGCTTGGTGGAGCACGGGAGGATGCTGATGGCGAAAAATGCTGCCCCGGCTTCAAACGACGCTAACTGAACCCCGGCTTGGCGAAGGCTGCGTAACTATTTTCTGATATGGATTGTAATTTGCAACTAATAAGGTGGTCTGTGTTTATGGCCTGTATCCGTCAGTTGATCGATGGCAAATCCAATTCTGAATAATGTCTCCTTATTCTCTCCTCTCCCAACAATGTTTTTCTTTATTTTTTCCCCAACCCAGTGATGTTCAGAAAATGTGATCAGTGGCTAGTGTATGACACGTGGATTGTGGAGAATAGTGTACGTTCAAGTTCTTTGAATCTTGACCGAAACGCACCATGGTGAAAGGATATGATATTTTTGAAGCTCAGGACTTGATGAGCCAAAGAAATTGGAACGCCAAACCCCTGTACTAGGGAGATACCATTCTGCACTTATGCTGGGATAGTCTTTAGGATTCAGAAACTAATTAGGGATTATGAGAAGATCCTCTGCTTAAAGAACGTTTCGCCTAAGTTTCAACGCACAGCTGGAATCAAATAGTTGCAGCATGTTTAAGGGAGTTTCAAAAACCAAAATCGTCAAAGTTTAATTGTACGATCAGTGTTGAAACTGAAACTTGAAGCTTCGGCAGGGAGAAGAGGGCTACGCCAGGTCAAAAAATTGTTCTGTTTACGAAATAGGTGGGAAAGTTCACTAGTAGCTTGCATTGTTCTTGGATTGGGTACTAAGATATGCCTAGTGAGGATCAATGGTGGTTACCCTTGGATGATGAGTGATTAACAACCGTGATGTATGATGCATGTCTTGGCGTCTTGGCTTGTGAAGTGCAAGTGTTGGGTATGACATGGTGGCCGATGGTGCAAGGTGAAGGTCAAGTGAAAGGTTTCGGGGTGAACGCGAGTAGACTTGGACCGAGGAACCCGAAGAGACCGGGCAGAGTCATGGGCGATTTACATGGTGCATAGAAGAGCAAGAATGCATGGAGAAGGAGGATGGAGACGCCGTCGGCCAAGTTGAGCGGGAAGACGATGGCAAGTCAAGTAGGTGGCCCGTGAGACGGGAGCGTGAAAAATTTGAAGGCATCAAGACTCAGCGGGAGGACGGACACACGTCAACATCGAGGAGGTCACGTAGCGGCCACGCGGAGATGGACGGGTTGGGTGGTTTGGGCCTCAAAACCATCATGGAGGCTGGTTTTCCGGTTTGGGCCTCAAAACCAGGGGCGGACTCAGTGCAGCCGAGCGTCCGGGATGGAGGGCACGTGGCATCATTGCGGAGTTTACTTCGAGGCGAAGGGAAGTCGTGAAGATGACGTGTCCGTCCGATGCTTACAGAAAAATCTGGACCGTTTCGTCTCTGCGTGGGCAGTTATCTTAGAAATATCTTAGGGGTAGTTTAGTTTTTGTTTCAGACCTCTATATATAGCTACATGGCTGGTTGTGAAAAAACTCTCTCTTCCATCCCCTTTGCTTATTTTTCTAAGAAAAAAGACTAGGGTTTGCTTAATGGTGAGGAACTAGGCTTAGGGAGTGATTACCCTTAGATTAGCGACTCTAATCTTAAGTGGAAAAGATGATAAGAGGTTCCTAATCTTGGATCTTGTAACACCTTTGTTTCAATCTAATCATTCATAGTTGATTCATGGCTAGTCTCCTTGTTTTTCTTTTTGTGTGATTTTGGGAGCTATTTTTGAGCAATTGTTCGTTCTTCACTTTGGCTGTGATTTGGCTTGGATTAATTGGTGGGATTTGGTGCTGGGATATGTGCAAACTCATCTAGGGTGATCCCCCACTGAATCCACGCACGAGCATGTTGAATCTTGAGTTTTCCCGATACCCTTCCTTTCTAGTGTTCTATACCGAATTCGCGAAATCCGTTGTGAAGTCTTGATCTTTTTGAGAAGATTTTTTGGGTAAAGACTCACCATGAACATGCGAAGCTCTGATTAAAATGTCATCAAGTTTGGACACCGTTTGCTATAGTTTTGCTATTTTTCTTGATGTGACTGTCGGCTGCCTGAATAACCCGGAAATTCCAGATTTGAAACTAAGAATTTCCGGATTTGAGTTCCGATTTTGAACCCGGAAGTTTTGGATTTTACTCTAAGAAGTGTTGATTTTTCATCCCAGCTTGTCGCGTTTACCACCGCTTTGTCTCTGAAGTTTCCTAGTATTGATTCTAGGTCCAATAGCATCTCAAATAGCTAAGTGGGCTTGGCAATTCTAGAAGAGAGGTTCATTGAGCGAATTTGAAACATAGGCCTTGTTCTCATTGGAGAATTTTTTAAAGCCTCTCATTCACCCTCGCTCAGGTCGCCTGTTTCGATCCTACACCTAGTGATAGGGTTGGTCGGTTTGGTAACTCAAACATCAATGTATACATAACTAGTAAGGTGGCCCGCGTAAATAGCGCAAGTAGCTAGTTTTTCTCTTTATTCTTCCATCTCCGGTTTTTAAAATTTTATACATGCATGCACTTATATTGTCTTGTGGCTTGTGTAATTTTTCCCCATCATATGTCATGTACAGGCTCTACAAATATACCATTGCGGCTGCCAAGGTACAATCTTCTCCTTCATGTTCTCCATACTCTATGGTCATCATCACTCTCTCCAAATTTGACTCGTATTAACTTTTTACTCTACTTTATTTTACTCAGGTTTTTTTCTATAAACTAATACTATTAAATTGTGCTTCTCTATAAATATGCTAATGATTTTTTAAGTTGTTAACACGCTTCCTAAATTGCACACTAACGATTTGTTTGGTTGGGCCTCATCTCCTTCTAAATTGTTTCAGTTTTGACTTCAATGACGACACTATATTTTTCATGGAGTCAAAACTGGCTTTTAAAAAATATTTACTAAGGAAGCTTTTTAACGGTAATGTGGTAATTCTGAGAACACTTTACAACTTAAGGAGTGAGGAGAGCTGGTGAAGCTATTTTTTTCTCCTCTCTATTATAAGCCATTCTGGGATTTCATTTGGATTTCTTGAGTGAAGCCATTTTATTTTTATGTATTTGGTAGAATTTTACCAAAAAATTATTGGAGAAGCTATTGAAGAAGCCCAGCAAACGCGTCAGGGTTACTTGCTCGACAAAGGTACTGGTGTTTGAAATATTGACAATATAATAAAGAGCATGCAAGACTCAATGAATACCATAGTCAATTCACTACTTAGCTTTCGATTTGTAACAATTAATATTTATTTAATTATTTGTAAGTCGACCGAAAGTAGAAGCATGCATCGTTCTAACATTTTCTAAATTAATATCATAGAAAAATTGAATGTTAGAAGGTGGCAATTATTGTTACGTAGTTGTTATACTCTATAATGCCGGACAACTACTCAAGCAAGCTGCACACATAAGTAACTAAGATAATAATTAATTTATTATAAAAGAAGAAAGGAAAGTTGCACCGGTAGTGTCAATAGTATGAAAAATTTTGGTATATATACTCTTTATTTAAGTAATTTGCTTCTAAATATAAATTGGATATGAAATACCCTTTTTATTTTTTCCTAGAATTTAGTTATTTTTTATTTGTTATTTATCAAGCGGATTTTTGGTTGCAGCGCCATATATTCTTTTGGCTTCCCATTGTGCTGCTTGTTACGTAAAGCACCATGTCTCTGTTCCCGTGCAACACTTTTCAAATATGATTGCACATGTTAGAGTGCATTTAACATAAACAATGAACCTGCTTGCGTTTTCGATCTGATTCCTTTGCACGCATCTCATATCTCTCGATCGCCTTCTGTTACATTCCATAAACTGACCGGCCGGGCACGACCCACGCCTCCGACATCGTTAGCTTCAGTTGGGACAGCCAGACATTGGTGCCACCTCCTCTGTTCTATTATTTGGCACTGTCATAGAGGTAGCTAGCACTGATGCTATTCCATCTATCTAATAACAATCTTAATATCAAGCTGGGTATTCGTATGCACTGCTGCTAGGCTGGAGAGCCCCGATCACCTTATCCTCCACTGCCCTTTCGCCAAGCGTTTCTGGATGCAGCTGGGCATTCGTATCCCGGTCGAGGCATCAATCACGCAGCATTGGCAAGTGAAGAAACCAATGGCGCTGCCAGAAGCTCACTACTCAACATACGTGCTACTTTGTGCCTGGCAGCTCTGGAAACACAGGCACCATGTAGTGTTCAGAAGTGAAATCCCCTCCCTCCTACGGCTGATACTAAGCTGCAAGGCAGTAGCCAGGCTCTGGCGATGTCGCTGCCGCGTGAAGACCAAGCTATCACTGAGATCCGGTGTAACACCTTTTGTTCCAATATGTAGTCACAAACACGCCTAGCAACCCCTTCCCATTTATTTGTAACTTGCGGAAACTCATGTTTTACTGAGCCTGCAAAAAGGCTCCGATAATATATTGGTGAGGATTCTTTGCCTTGTTACCCCTCAAAAAACATATCATGTGTGCCATCTTTATAATATCGCTCCTCATCTTGAGCAGCATCTAGAACTTTTTTATTTTTGTAATTCCGAATTTGTTTATTTGCTAACTGTATTCGGTATGGACTCTTTGGTTATATCCTAATTTTTTTCTATTTTTAATTCCAAATTAGCTATTTAGTAATAGTATTTGATATGAACTCTTAAGTTAATTTAGATCTAGGTATGGACTCTTTGGTTATGTCCTAATTGTTTTCTAATTTTTAATTCCGAAATTAGCTATTTAGTAATAATATTTGATATGAACTTTTGAGTTAGTTTAGACCGTCAGGTCTTCATAAAATCCAACAGTCTTCTCTTTTTAGATTAACACGAAAATTTCTAGCCCCTCTTAACGAACGTGGTGACTTCTTTTAACACTCTCCTTTATTATTATAATAGATACAATATATAAGCCAGTATAAGCCAGTGTTTTATAAGTTGAAATGGAACTATAACGATGTGAGCAACACCGTCGAAGATAGATCTGGACAATATCATCTCGCATTATTTCTTCCTTTTCTTTTCAAGAGCTAATGCGAGAGTTGTACTTGGAAAAAATGACCAGTCAACTGTATGGGATGGAGCCACTTGATAGGAAATTAAAGGTGAAGAATTGGGAAACGTCTGTGATTAGGGAGAGAATAGATTAGGTTATCCAACTAGAGCATACTATGTGACAGTCAATATTATCTGGAATCACCAGCATTCACATCTTTCCTCTGAAACTGCCTACCACTAATCAAAGAAGAATAGATTGTTAGAACAAAAGATACAGTATTTAATTAACCACTAATCACTGGGCCTGGACTTGCAGCACAAGTCAGGAGCTCTCAATTCGGTCTACATGTGGATCTTGAAAAATGCTCCACTCAAACGTTGGCACGAGCATCAGGGGTGATGAAATGGTGCCGTTGCCGCCATCCATGTCGTACTCGTGACGCCGTACCCCACCGCCCAAGCTCCATAAATACTACTCGTCTTGGTCTGGCCAGTCCCGGCAAACTAAAGCACTAGCAAGCAAAGAGAAGCTGCAATCTTAATCGCTGAAATATACTAACTTTGCAGGACAGGAAATGGCCGGAGGCGAGCTGAAGCTACTTGGCGCATGGTCGAGTGTCTGGGCTTGCAGGGTCAGGATTGCGCTCCATCTCAAGGACCTGAGCTACGACTACGTCGAGGAGGACCTCGAGAACAAGAGCGACCTCCTCCTCGCGTCCAACCCCGTGCACAAGAAGGTGCCCGTGCTCATCCATGATAGCAAACCCATCAGTGAGTCGCTTGTCATCGTGCAGTACATCGACGAGGCCTTTGCGGGCAATGGTTCCCCCCTCCTCCCCGCCGACCCTCACGAACGCGCAACCGCTCGGTTCTGGGCCGCTTACATCGACGACAAGGTCTCACCATACGTTATTTTTTTATTTTTATTTTGTTTTCATCAACCGGAGCTCGTCACCGCGTTCCAGGTTTAACTTTTTGAATTTTTTATGCATGTCGTCGCTCATGACCATGCATGTGTGCGCAGCTAGTGGCGGCGTGGTTACAGGCGTTCAGGGGCAAGACGGACGAGGAGAAGTTGGAGGGGACCAGGCAGTTGCTCGTGGTGGTGGAGACGCTGGAAGGCGCCCTGAGAGAGTGCTCCAAGGGCAAGCCTTTCTTCAGCGGCGACAGCGTCGGGTTCCTGGACGTCATGCTGGGCGGGCTCCTCTCGTGGCTGCACGGGACCGAGGCGCTGTGCGGGGTGGAGTTCTTTGACGCCACCAAGACCCCGCTCCTGTTGGCGTGGGCGGAGCGCTTCGGCGCTCTGGACGCTGCCAAGGCCACTCTGCCGGACGTCGGCGAGGTGGTCGAGTTCGCCAAGACGTGGCGCGCGAAGAAGGCTGCGGCCGAGGCTGAGGCCGCCGCCGCGAAGAACTAATAAGCCGGCCGAGACGACGTCGCGAGTGCAGTCTTGCAATGTCGGAGCAAATAATGTTTGGATGATGAATAATGGAAGCAGAATCAAGGTTTCACGGCAGTGTCGTCCTTGGTTGTTGTTCATGTTTCCCTGATTCATGTGAGATAATAATGTAGTGAGAATAATGAGGATATGTTCTTGTTGTGCGTTGATGTATGTATCAGTGTATCAAGTCCCTTCCGTAGCTGCATCCTGTCGTGCTACTGGTATTGCATATTTAATCATGTAGTATATGTACTATCTATCATGGTCAGCTTTGGATAAACCAATCGAAAATGTTGAATTCGGATTCACCCTTCTCCTTTGTTCTCATGGTTGAGAAGTAGATGAAATAACAAAAAGACAATCTGGTTGGGTCTTTGCGCCGAGTTTTGGGTTTGATACTCCCTCCTTTTCTCTACGCAGTGAGTATTAGGATCTGAAAGTGTCCAAAAATTATTAATTAATAATATACACATTTAGTTTTTAAAATTTGTAACAATAATATTCATATTTTACATATAATTAATACGATATTGATTCTATAACAATTGATAATGTATCCTAAGAGAAACTAGCGGTCAAAGTTTGTTTGAAACCTTTTCAAATGCTAATAATAACGCACCTTAAATAAAAAATTGAGTACAATTTACTAGACCATTTTATTTCCAAAAAAATTCAGTTCACACTCTCGAAGTATCATAAAAGTCTGATTTTCATCCTTCGAGTACAAAATCGGATAACAGAGACCATCCAACTATCGAATCCGGACAAATTCGGCCCTTTGATAGTTACAAAGGTGGTTTTATATTTTTGTAAAAATTAAAAATATTCAAATTTAAACTAAATAGTCATAAATAATTCATTTTAAATCAAAAAATACAAAACGAGAGCTAGCATTTTTCTAAAAATGTAACCATCTATTGAAACTCTAATTGTCAGTTATTTGGATCCAATTTTTTCATATTTCTAGTATTTGTTGCTTGTAGTTATGCCTGTTATTTTTTAATAAATAAGATTCAAGTAGAGCAACAACAGATAGATTATTTTTATAAAAAATTTGTACTAGTTTTAATTTTTTCTAATTTAAAATGAATTAGTTTTGAGTTTTTAGATCTAACCAAAAAAAATTAATTTTTTCAAAAGATAGAAAACCACCTTTAATACTACCTAAAGGGTAGGGTCAAACTTGTTCAGTTTCAATAGTTGGATGACCCTCGCTATTCATTTTTATAGTTGAAGGTTGAAAATCGAATTTTTTTGATAGTTCGAAAATGTAAACTGGATTTTTCCTTATTACCTACCTAAAACATTTAAACGCTCCGCCTACAATACCTTCTTCATGTACAAGATCATTACAATCTAAGAGATTCTAAAACTCTATCAGACATATAGATGACATTTCTCTTAAAATAGTAGTTAACAGTAATTATTTGGTCATTTTCTGGGCCCAGAGATTTCCATTCCAACTAATAGGCAAAATTGATAATACTGCTAATGCATAAGGTGTTGTGGGCAACTGTTTTTTTTTTTTGTTGAACATAGCTGTAGCATACATCCATCTCAAATATTACATGAATGTTGAGACAAGGCCGGGGCCACGGCCACCTCCCCTTTCTGGGCGCCCGCTTTTCTAAATGGCATCATGCCAGAGTGCTATCAAAGTCTCTTATTTTGTTCCGTGGTAACTGTCTGTTTGGAGGTGGCCACTTTGCTCACTTCCATGGTGCTAGTATGCTTCAGAAAACTCCTTTCATATGTGCTCACTAGTAATATTGTCTGTAAAATCTGAGTGCGCGTCCAAGCCCGGGTGCCTTACAGCCCTGTTTCTTCGAGCCGTCAAGCCATTTGGGACGATGCAGACAGGCATTATTAGACTACAACTCCCTAGAAATTTACTTCCCAAATGTGTATCATATTTTAATACAAATCAAAATAGATTGTTCAAACCCTACTATTCATTACTTGGGTAGATTTTGAACACCCTATGGCTTTGACATTACATTGGGAATAATAATTTTGGGTAACAAGATATTGCCACACCCACACCCACACCCAACAAAGTTGTGAAAACATCTCCCCCGCGCCGCCCCTCTCAGGCGACACGGGCGGCAACCCTAGCCGCCGCCATCCAGCCCTCTTCCTCTCTCTCCCCCGCCACACCGCCAGCAGAGCTGGCCACCGGAAGCCTACGTGGTGGCGAGGATGGTGGCGGCGAGGCACTCTCCTTGCACCTCTTCCTCACCTTGGCATCCCAAGCTCCCAGATCGACAGCCTCCGGCGGTGGCCCCCATCCTTGCCGGCGGTGAGCCACCCCCTGCGGCATCCCTGTCACTGCTCTCATTGCGCGGGGCAATGGCCATGCGTCTACTAGCGGCTGGCGGCGCCGGATCCAGGGCCGGTGAGTTCGGATCCGGCCTCACCCGAGGAGTTGGTTCAGCGGCGGGTTGGGGGGTGGCAGCAGCAACCTCGCACCATCGTGCTGCCTCATCTTCATCCATATTTTGTGGGCAGCGGTGGTGGCAGCACGGGCATCAGCAGCGGCGGATGCTCCTCGTGGTGGGGGCGCGGCGGCCTGCTGCGTGACTCCCTGTGGCGGGGGCCCGACGGCCGCCCATGGTGGAGGCCGGCGGCCTGCGGCACGGCTGCCTCCCCCGACATGCTATGGCGGCGGTGGCGGCCGGGCGGACTGGGGGCCGGATCCACACCGCTTGGATTCGGCAGCCCGAGATGCGAAGTGGGCAATGGAGGGGCTCGGCTTAGCCCAGGATCTCATCTTCTGGTGGGCCATGGTGGCGGCGCCTCGCCCGACCTGGCGTCCTGCACCATGGGGTAGTGCAGCCTGCAGCTGATGCTGTCTGGGTCGCGGAATTGTGGTGGTGAATGCTAGAGGTGGGTGGTCGTCAGGTTGTGTAGGTTGTCTGCGAAAGTCTTGCTCGGTTTTTGATCATTGTTGGCGACGATGGTGCCATGGTGCATCGTTCTCCTTCTCGAGGGCGTTGCTATGAGGACCTCAATCTCCAAGGATTGCTCTAGGTGAAAATCGAAGAACTGAATTGTTGGTTCGGGCGACGGCGGCATCTTGATGCTAGGGCATCCCTATGGAGTCCTTGGGAGGGTGATCATGGTCTGTGTGGAGGGATGAAGATGTGAGAGTGATGGAGTTCGTAGTAGAGATCGACTTAGTACGGTGTCTACGTGACAAGGTATATTTATGAATTGTTTGGCAGTCAAGCAGGAAGAACGATCTTCACCTCAAAGGTTCATAAGAAGACAATAGATGCGAAGAGTTTTTATTGCTGACAAGGATCAAAACAAGGTTGAAGCAAGAACTTAGGGAAAGTTTGAAGCTTAGTCTTTCTAGCTTTCTTTTTTAATCTCTTTCTTTTTTGTTGTTGTATTAATTCCTTAGTCTCGAGGTTTAGAGTCTAAAAAATTTTGTAACAATAGATATTCACAAGTTAATGTTTGAGGCTGGGATTTTTCTTTATCTAAAAAACAAGATATTGCAGCATTTAAACATAGAGAAGTAAATTTCGCAATGTTCACGGATCTAATAATGAACCATGGCTAAATTGCATATCAAGATTTGAGATTTGGCAAGCATATATAGCGAGGATCGACCAATTGTTGTACTCTAATATAAACTAGGGATTTTTTACTAAAAATCACTTAAAAACCTGGTTTGACCTCTAATTTAAGACACCGAAATTGTTTATTTTGCCTAGCGGACACCACGAATATGATATTTTTGTGTTTACGACACCGTGCAGTGTCATGTAGACAAATTGAAATCACATATTCGTAGTCTCCACAAGAAAAAATCGATGAGTGCAGTGTCCTAAAAAATAAACCACGTTTTTTGAGTGTCGTGTGTACAAAAATACCTATAAACTACCATTTGTTACTCCTTTCATCACATAAGAAGTGGAGCATGGACACCTGAGCATGGACACCTCAACACTAAGCATTCTTTAAATAGTCTAAGATTCAGTTATCCCTAATGGCACGAATTAAAAAGCTTCTATCATGAGGCTTCTTGTATTGAACCATAGGAGATGAAGTTTATCCCCTAATGTTCCAAAGAAATCCATGAGAGATCGTATCTCTCATTATTCTTATTTGAAGTTATTTGAGGTGACTAATTACCTCTCACTGATCTAAATAATAGCTGTGGGAGTTCCTTAAAAAACAATAACTATGGGAGGTAACCCATGTTATTATCCCACAAGCTTCAAATATAATATCTTATGAATGAGGGTTAAGAAGCATGGGTGATGACTGATGACCCTTTGTGTAGTAGTGCGTGTGTCGTCATACATCCATCCATGAACAAATCAGATATATCTATATTTTTTCTCCTAAAAAAGATATGTAAATATTTTTATCCAGTGCCAATCGGATGAGTTGGATTCGAATTTTCATTTTGCTAGTTACGTACATTTTGTCGAATATGGATTTTTTGCCGTCAATTTTCCGACTCTACCAGCCAATACAAACGGAGGTTAGAACCTTGTCCTTCGATCTGTATGTGTAGTTCCTGGGTTGTGAACCACTAGTGAATTTGCTTACTTTCCCAAGTTTTCCGTTGACGGCACGACCACTCCTGCGACGTATGTTTCTTGCAAAATTCTCATCAGTCAATCAACGTTGGCGCACAACGTTACGATCGAAATGATGGCCCCAGCTCTATATATACCGCCACTCTGCTTTGCCCAAAGAATCACACAGCAAGAGGCAACAAATTAACACGGCTGCTCAACAAAGAAGACGAAACGTTCGCAGGGAATGGCAGGTGGTGGAGGCGATGAGCTGAAGCTTCTGAGCACCTGGTTCAGCCCGTTCGGGTCCAGGGTGAAGCTCGCGCTCCACCTCAAGGGCCTGCGCTACGAGTACGTGGAGGAGGACCTCACGAACAAGAGCCGGCTCCTCCTCGAGAGCAACCCCGTGCACAAGAAGGTGCCCGTGCTCTTCCACGGCGGCAAGGCGCTCTGCGAGTCCATGGTCATCGTGGACTACATCGAGGAGGCCTTTCCTGATGCCGGGACGCCGCTCCTCCCCGCCTACCCCTACGAACGCGCCGTCGCTCGCTTCTGGGTCGCCTTCATCGAGAACAAGGTCTTGCATTGCATTCATCTACTGTTTGGATCGATACATGCACATGTTACTCGCGATTCCATCGACAATGCAGGTTCAAGCGTTTGTTTAATTTTTTTTTTGTGTGTGTGATGTGTTTGTGTGGCGCGTGCAGTTCGTGGCGCCGTGGAGCCAGCTCTTCGAAGGAGCCAAGTCTCGCAGCGAGAAGGCCGAAGGGTTGAAGCAGATTCTCGAGGCGAGGATGGCCATGGAGGGCGCGCTGGAGGAGTGCGCCGCGTCGAAGGGGAAGCCCTTCTTCGGCGGTGACGGCGTCGGGTGCGTCGACATCGCGCTGGGCGGCCTGCTCGTGTGGGTGCGCGCATCCGAGGTGCTGTTCGGCGTCAAGTTCTTCGACGCCGCCACGACCCCGCGCCTGTCGGCGTGGGCGGAGCGCTTCGCCGCGCTTGACGCGGCCAAGGCGGCCCTGCCAGACTTCGGCAGGGTGCTCGAGTACGCCATGAGGGTGCGGGGCCCGGCGGCAGGCGCTGTGGCGGCGAGCAACTGAACCAACGGGTCTTGAGCTCGTTCAAGACCACATAACTGATTATAAAAGCCACATATATCCTTGTGTTCTACCTTTTTTTTATTTCGTTGTGTTCTTCGGTTGCACCGTGTGCATGAGCTTGCAGTCATTGTGGTATATGTATGGTTGATGTAGTCGTCGTTTTTCCATTTCTAGGCTTTCATGTACTCCATTTTAAAAAGTATGGTTTCCATGCTGCTTTTGTTCGCGGTATGTTAATCAATAATTTATAGATGTTTGTATGATAAATAATGGTGGCACAATACATACTCCTACTACATATGTGATAGCAAATATTTCTCGAGTGTTGTTGTGAAATGGAGGGGGTTATTGTTATTCTTCATAACCTTTTATCAAGAGGCCGAGGGTTTCCTAGTGCAGTTTGGACATTACTAAGGAAATAAATTAGCAACCAATATTAACTAAAATAACTACCGTTCCCAACCACGTTCGTTAACAACCTTGCTGGTTGCCGCCATCACTTGCATTGGTTTGCTCTTCTGTTCCTCCTGTGTCGGCTCTACAAATTATCTGTATATCGGTAAACATATTTCCTATACCATTGGCGGATCTGTTGGCAAATACTCGTACACGGATCGGATTGTCACTCGGCAAATAGGGTCCAGATATTTGGCCCACCCACATGCAAAAGTTACCAAGGCCTAGCACTATGAAATCCTAGCCTCTCCAGATTCACCGACTGGCACCCACGCTCTTTCTCTTTCCAAATCAGCGCCGCTCCCTACCAAAACGCCATCGTGTCTGGCCCTCTACCAAAACGCTGTTGTGCACGCGTGCCCCCTCCGCCAAAAGGCTGCCTTAGTTGACCTAATTTTTAAGGATAAGCCAACAACCACAAATTATCTCATACTCCCTCCATCCCAAATTAAATCAATTTATAATAAATCTCGGGCGGTTTAGTGAGAAGGAGAAAAGACCTAGTTGTCCTTCATTAAAAAGTTGTGTTTAATTACCATATCTAACAACTAAAGTGATCATTGGTTGAATGGAGAGCAAATTAAATGTTGTTGCACCTTAACATTGCATATTAACTGGCACGTGTGAATACGTGGAGTAAAAGAGGGAGCTAGGTGTAGAAGTTGATTTAATTTGGGATAAAAATTTTAGCTAGAGGTTAATTTAATTTGAGGCAGAGGGAGAACTTCTCTCGAAGTTCACATAACTCCACCATTATCTGCTAATTCACATCATTAGAACATAATGTGATTGCCTAGTACAGATTATCGGCAAATAATAAAACAAACAAATAAAATAAATAGCAACAAATTCATATACCAAGGCCATGATATTACAGTAGTTTAACTCATAATTATTACCAACGAATTGCACAAATAATAAAAACACATTCAATTTGAATATGAAAGCATATATACTAGTGGTTCATACAATTTTTTGTATCACTACTAATTATTTGGTCTCATCTTCTTCATAATTTATGTATCTTATGTTATAATAAAACTAAATGCTCGTCATGTCATAATATGAATAAAAAAATCATTGGAAAATAATAATGAACCTGGAGCGTTTTCCCGAAATACAGGACCACTATTCTTGTGAAATTAGAATATTTCTTGTAAAAATATTTTTTTCGTAGATCTTGTACATTTTTCTCGTGAAATTGGGCCTGACCCTTGTTCATCTTCATGAAAAATGTTACACTTCGTAGAAAAAAAATATTTTTGAAGGAAAATATCATCTAAACATAATTAAGGCGCAATCCAAAGTTAATTTAAACGCTCGGTTGCGGAACTATGTCTCATTTAATTTTCATTTTTTTTTGTCACGTGGAAATTTTGATTTGTGATGTATTCTTCTAGTAGCATGCACGACTTATAACAGCGCCCTTTGTTCGTTGCGTTGGGGCGGTGGCCATGGCGTAAGCTGACTGACTTTGCTACTTCCTTTTTACCATTCTCCCTCGCAGAAATCCTCCGACGCGTGCACCGTTAGAACTTAAAACTGGCTACGAAATCCGAGAGCCCGTACGTCCAAGTCCATGTGCCCTACGGCCTACCGCCCTACATTCCGCGAGCCGCTGACCCAGGCGACATGCGTAAAGCAAACTGAACCTTGTTGTGCGATTCGTGTAGCTCCTGGATTTTGACTCAACCACTCGTGAATTTATTGTTTACTTTCTTCCCTACACTTGTCCTCCGTTGACCCGAACCACTCCTGCATCCAACGACGGAGTAACCAACGCCAGAAGCTCTATACATACCACTGTTTCTTCCATCTTCTTTGTCCAGCAATCACACGGCAAGGGGGAACAAACGAAAACTTAGCACGCGACTAGCGAGCTCTGCAGGAAACTATGGCAGGTGGAGGCGATGAGCTGAAACTTCTGAGCACCTGGTTCAGCCCGTTCGGGTCCCGGGTGAAGCTCGCGCTCCACCTCAAGGGCCTGCGCTACGAGTACGTGGAGGAGGACCTCACGAACAAGAGCCAGCTCCTCCTCGAGAGCAACCCCGTGCACAAGAAGGTCCCCGTGCTCTTCCACGGCGGCAGGGCGCTCTGCGAGTCCGTGGTCATCGTGGACTACATCGAGGAGGCCTTCGCCGGCGCCGGACCGCCGCTCCTCCCCGCCGACCCCTACGAACGCGCCGTCGCTCGCTTTTGGGTCGCCTTCATCGAGACCAAGGTTGGTGTTGGTCACCTCAGCGTCCTTTATTCCGTGTCCTGCGCCATTAATTGAACTGATGCGCAACTGAGCGTTCGTTCGTGTATGCGTGTGCGTGGTTGATCGAGAGCAGCTGGTGGAGCCGTGGTTCCGGATGCTCGACGGCACCAGGACGCGCGCGGAGATGACGGAGGGGGTGAAGCAGATGCTGGCGGCGGTGGCGGTCCTGGAGAGCGCGCTGGGGCACTGCGCCAAGGGGAGGCCCTTCTTCGGCGGCGACAGCGTCGGGTACGTGGACGTCGCACTGGGCGGCCTGCTCGTGTGGGTGCGCGCGTCCGAGGTACTGCTCGGCGTGAGGTTCCTCGACGCCGCCAGGACCCCGCTCCTCGCGGCCTGGGCCGAGCGCTTCGCCTCGCTCGGCGCGGCCAGGGCGGCCCTGCCGGACTTCGGCAGGGTGGTCGAGCACGCCAAGATGCGGCGGGGCGCCGCGGCAGGCGCTTTGGCGGCGGACAAGAACTGAATGCGTGCACGGTGCGTCGGCCGTCGACCGCAAGCTCGTGTTCTATGGTGCGTGCGGTGTGTTATTAATAAGTACGGGTGAGGGATGATCGATGTACACGTCTTCTGGCTTTCTACGCTTTCATGTCATGTGTTTTAGTAATAAGAATATCGCAGGGGCTATCCTTCGCATGCGCGAAGAATGGCTAATCTTATGGCGATTGATTCTAGCCATCGAATCGTCATCCGACGGCTCACGAGAAGTCATGAAGCTCCTGCGGCACGACCTGTTTACTCTTTCTACAATGCCACCAGCTACCCCTCGTTCCAGCCGCCAAGGCCCATGCCCACCACCCGCCACCGCGCAGACCGCCAATCCTACTTGCCTCCACGGTCGCCGCCGTTGGGCATCGTATCGCGCTCGTAACCGCCGCCACATTTCTAGCAGATCTTCTCCGGAGCCTCTTCCAAACCGGAGCCACTTGACAAGTAGGAGTTGTCAGTTGTGGGCTTGTGGCAAAATTAAATAAAAGTCGATCTAATTTTCCTTTAAGGAAAGCGAACTAACTGGGCCATGGCTTGCCGTTGCAGGAATCCAACTAAGGCCCCGTTTGGACTGATTTTGGGAATCCAAAATTTAGAAACCGGTGCGCTTCAAACTGTGGCAGATTCTGCTGAAGATTTTGGAAGTTAGATTGTGGGATTCTAAAATCCCAGAAGCCGAAGCGGAGCTGCTTCCAGCAGCTAATGCATTGCTAAATTACCTTTTTATATGTCTATTTCGGAGAAATTACAAGAATCTACCACTCTCGCATACCCATCTATCTTCCATCCTCATCCGCAAGCGACAGCTCCGTCTCTCGGTCTCTCTCCGCGTGCCACTCTCCCAGGCGTCCGGCCGAAGCCAGCTCTCCCCGCCTGTCCCTGCCCTGCTCGTCCCCGCCGCGGCAGCCTAGGCGGACAGCGGCGCTGCCGCTCCTACTGCTGGCGGCCAGAAGGCCCGCTCGGCCGCCGGCACCCCCGCTCCCCGCCGCGGCCAGCCAGCCAGCTCGCCCGGGCGGCCATCCCTGGCCAGGCAGCCGTTCTCGGCCAGGCCACGCCCATCCGCGCCAGGGCAGCCGCCTATCCCCACTGGAGTTCGTCGCAGCTCCCGGCCCCTCCCCGCCCAGGCCGTTGCCGCTCATCCCCGCCGGTCGTCCTCGCCCAGCAACAGCCGATGCGAGAAGTGTTGCATTTTGTGGTAAAAGAAAATAGCACGGGTATAGAAGAAATGTACAGACAGACATCCGTGAAATCAGCTAGTAGAATCTGGATACCCAAACAACACAAACTAGCTAGATTTTATCTAGAATCTAGATTTTCAAAATCTATACAAAATCTTAGATTCTCAAAAATTAAAATCTAATTCAAACGGGGCCTAAGAATAGCCCAGGAGTATCACTAATACCATTTTGGCTCATTTTATCACGAATAAACTCGCCGGCCACCAAAAGTCCAAAACCCACAGCGGCCAACAGCGTCACAGGTCTCTACTCTCTACACTCGACACACAGCATGATAGCAGGCTAGTGTGGCAGAACCAACCTGAATTATACCGGCTCAAGTACGCGAGTCCATTCCTGAGGGCTCCAACGTGCTTCAAACGGTATAATCCCTTGGCCTGTCGGGTAACGTCCCGATAAACCACCGAACACAGGATGTTACCTCACACGAAGGTGAGTCCAGAGATACAATCACCATCATATTTTACATCACAGGGAAATTATTTTACAAAAGTTTCCACAAGTAATACAAAGTTCCACACTTAGCAAAGTTATTACAAAGTTTGCAGAAACAGCAAAGGTTCAAACTAGGAGTCATTATTACAAACCAGTTGTAAAGTTTAAGTTCTAGCAGTGGAATTTAAAGTACGATAACTATACTCGTCGCCAATAAGGACGTCATGCTAAGCCATGGCATAACATCACTCGTTATGATCAGGGTTGACCGGGGACGGGTCCCACTCCACGGACCAACCATCAGGCAAAGCATAAGGCCAAGGCATGGGGTAAGTAGGGTCTTCAGAGATATTACCTGAAATAACACATATAGCAAGGCTGAGTACTCTAATACTCAGCAAGACTTACCCGGTATTGGGTATACTTAGCCCATAATGTCAGACCCGGGGCCACGGGGCTGTGTACATTAAGGAGTCCGTATTGGACTAGGGGATAGGACATGTCCTGTACCTCATTTATGTTGTATTCTACTCGCATGCGGAGTAGAACTAGTCGATACAGAAGGAAACTACTCGAGTTGTATTCCTAAGCTAGTATCAGGCTAGGATTCATGTAACCCTGTCCCCCGGATATATAAGGGCGGGCAGGGACCCCTTTCAAAACATAAGATCACCAGATCAACACCAAGGCAATACAAACCATCATACAGGACGTAGGGCATTACGCATATTGCGGCCTGAACCTGTCTAAATCTTGTGTTGTCTGCACCTTCGAGTTCCTGATCTCGGCGCATCCCAACCTAAAACCTACCACCTTGGGTATACCCCTTGGTGGGCAGCCGGATAAAACCCGACAGCTGGCGCGCCAGGTAGGGGGGCGCATCAGAGGTCCGCTGGAGAACTCGATGGCGATTTTCAAGTTCCCCAGTCCCGTGCTCCCTGAGGGCACAACCTTTGTTTTTGGCTCGTGGGTTTGCGTTGCTAACGGCGCAGGCGGTTTCCGTCGGCACACCGTCGACGACACCTTCAAGCTAAAAACACTTGCCGCAAGGCTCGACGACTTTGTCGATAATCTCGACGAGTTGCAGTTTTCTGACTCTGCCAGGGAAACCGAGGCAGCGTCTGTCTCTACTGTTCCTTTTTCCACGTTGGAAAAGGACTTGGACTCTTTGCTCCAGGCTGGAGGCTCCGAGGCCACCGCATGTCGGGAGGCTGAGGACCACCTGGCCGCTTGCGGGCTGATGATCACCACCACCTCCGAAGGACGAATTGTTCATTGGAGGGGGATGAACTTGTCCGACCCACTCGGACGTGAAGACCGATTGGTAGCCCATCTGGAGCCTTTGCCTTTTCAGGAGGGCAGGGCGTTGGCTGCCATATCCGAGGGCTCGACTGAGCTAGTCGAAGCCCCTTCCGAAGAACTCGCAACTCGCCAAGTCCTGATGGCGGAAGGAGGGGACGACGACGCCCTCATCCCCATTGGCGCACTTGACGGCATATCGGAAGATGAAGACACCGCAGAAGCCGAGAACGAGAACGACGCCGAGCGCGACGCGCGACGTGCAAGGAACAGAGCTCGTGCGGTTCGCAGAAGGCGCGCCAACGAGCGCATACGTTCTGCACAGCGCGAACTCGACGCCGAATTCGCCGCGGCAGATGAACGTGGTTTCAGGACTCCTGTGGCCAACATTGCTCGGGTAACAGCACTACTCGAGCGAAGCAACGACCCCAACGTCCGACAAGCACTCATCTACGCCCAACGGGCGTGGGTCCAGTTGGACCAGCAGGCTCCGGCATCGCTCGTCAGGGACGAACACGTCGGAGACAGCCGAAGCCAGGCCCCAAGTCGAACAACGGGTCGTCGCCCGAGACCCCAACGCAGCAACAACAATGATGGCGTGGGTGGAAGCCAGATCACCGGTGGGAGGCGACAGCCACCTCCGGCAAACAACCCGAGGCAGCCCAATCCTCCACGTCACCAACCTGATCTTCGTCAGAAGATCAATGAGGGGCGCGATGCCCGGTCAGTCCTCGACTCAAGGCGACGGGAGCGCGAGGTAGTCGAGCGAGACGAGGCTGACTGCAGCGATCGTTTCCCCACGTTCACTGCGAGATTCAACAACTACAAGTACCCGGAGGGTTTCAAGCCAATTGGCATTACCAAGTATGACGGCAAGCAGGCCCCCAACAATGGCTCCGCTGTTATTCCACTGCTGTTGAGGTGGCTGGTGGCTCCAACACTACCAAAGTCGTCTACTTTCCGATAGCTTTGGAGCCAGCACCGTTAACTTGGCTGGAAAGCCTCCCCAATGATTCCGTCGACTCCTGGGAAGGGCTTAAGAAGGTTTTCATCGACAACTTCCAGGGGGCGATAACTCGAGCAGGCACACGGCATGACCTTGCTCAGTGCAAGCAGGAGCGTAATGAACTCCTCCGATCCTACACCCGTCGTTTCTTTGATGTACGGGCAACCATCGCCAACATCTCGGAGGAGGACATCATTGACTGTTTCTACAACGGCCTCACAGACCCAGGTATATATCGTGATTTTGGGCGTAACAGGCCGAAAACAGTTGCAGGATTACGTGACATGATGCACGACTGGTCCGAACAAGAAGAAAAGATGCGCGAGAGGTTCCCAAGACGCACCGACCTCAACCAGAAGCGCAACAACGACAACCGGGCTGGCAAAGGCCAGCAGGACTTTTCGGGTTCATCCCGAAAACGCAAGCCAGACGACCTTGTCGCGGCTGTGGAACGTCCTTCGCGTGGCAAGAAGTCGACCACGCAGGAGCAGTTTGAAAAGCTTCTGCAGAAGAAGTGCCCGTGGTGTGTCAACTCTAAACACGCAGCGATCGACTATTTTCAGCTCAAGCGTACCTTCGGCTCTCCTGGAAACAGCAAGAAAAACAAGTCGATGGGCAGAGAGCCCAAAGACGAGGAACAGGAGGATAAATCAGAGACGCCCAAGTTCCAGGATGCCTCCAAAACCGTCAATGTCATCTTTGCTGGTGACGGAGATTTTTGCTCCAGGCGAGAACAAAAGTTGCTGCTACGAGAAATTCTATCAGTTGAACCGGCGGTACCACGACCGCTCCGATGGTCGGAGGTCCCCATATCATTTTCCCGTGACGACCAATGGACCAGCTTTTCCGAGCCTGGGAAGTTCCCACTGGTGCTGGATCCCGTGGTCGCAGAAGTCAAGCTTACTCGGGTTCTTATCGATGGCGGGAGTGGACTCAATCTTATCTTCGCTAGCACGCTGAAGAAGATGGGCCTGGACCTTACCAACAAGCTCACTCCGAGCAAAGCTCCTTTTTACGGTATTGTCCCTGGCAATGCCGCGCACCCGCTTGGAACAGTCGTTCTCCCAGTCACTTTTGGGACGAGGGAGAACTATCGTACCGAGTTCATCAAGTTCGAGGTGGCCAGCTTTGAATCTTCTTATCATGCTATACTGGGAAGGCCGGCGCTCGCCAAATTCATGGCGGTGCCACATTATGTCTACTTACTTCTCAAGATGCCAGGACGCAGCGGCGTGCTCACGCTCCGGGGCGACTTGAAGAAGTCTTATGATTGCAACCAAGAAGCCATCCAGTTTGCATCGACTTCCCGCGTGCCAGATGCTTCCGACGAAGTACTCGTGGCCGCACAGCAACTCTCTCAAGCTGAGCTGGACATCCCGACGAAGAAGGCGAGTAAATCGGACGTCAAGTCGACGGGCGAGGTGGCTCTCAAGACGATCCAGCTCCAAGAAGGCGATTCATCTAAGACTGCCATCATCAGCACGGGCTTGGGTGACAAATAGGAACTCGCGCTCGTCAGTTTCCTGCGGGCTAACCGAGACATATTCGCATGGAAGCCATCGGATATGCCAGGGGTGCCCAAGGAGCTGATCGAGCATAGTCTTAATGTGTACCCACAGGCTGTACCAAAGAAGCAACGACTTCGTCGTTTTGCCCCCGATAAACGGGAGGCTGTTAAACGGGAAATAGCTAAACTCCTCGCGGCTGGATTCATTAAAGAAGTAATCCACCCAGAGTGGGTTGCTAACACCGTCCTTGTATTAAAAAAGAACAAAGAATGGAGAATGTGTGTCGACTATACCGATCTCAACAAGCATTGCCCAAAGGATCACTTTGGGCTCCCTCGCATCGATCAGGTAGTCGACTCAACTGCAGGTTGCGTATTGTTATGTTTCCTTGATTGTTACTCAGGTTACCAACAGATCGCTCTCAAGGAAGAAGACCAGATCAAGACCGCGTTCATCACCCCGTTTGGGACTTATGCCTACAAGACAATGTCTTTCGGGTTGAAGAACGCTGGCGCCACCTATCAGCGGGCAATTCAGATGTGCTTTGCTGATCAGCTACACCGGAACGTAGAGGCCTACGTGGACGACGTGGTTGTGAAAACTCGAAGTCCCGAGGGCCTCATCACGGATCTGGAGGAAACTTTCGCCAGCCTAAGAAAGTACCGATGGAAGCTTAATCCGACTAAGTGCGTTTTTGGTGTTCCGTCAGGAAAACTGCTCGGGTTCATAGTCAGTAACCGGGGCATTGAGGCCAACCCTGAAAAGATTACCGCCATCACTGATATGGAGGCACCTGCCACAATCAAAGATGTACAAAAACTTACAGGGTGCATGGCAGCTCTCAACAAATTCATCTCCCGGCTCGGGGAGAGAGGATTACCTTTTTTCAAACTCTTAAAGCGTCAGGAAAAGTTTCACTGGACAGAGGAAGCCGAGCGGGCTCTGCAGGATCTCAAGCAACACCTACAGTCGCCCCCAATCCTCACGGCTCCATTACCGGGTGAGACCCTTTTACTTTATATTGCGGCAACTACCCACGTTATTAGCAGTGCTATTGTTGTCGAGCGCTCCGAGGAAGGCCATGCTTTCGGCGTGCAGCGGCCCGTATACTTTGTCAGTGAAGTACTCTCGGAGTCTAAGGTGCGCTACCCGGCGGTCCAAAAGCTTCTCTATGGCATATTGATTACTTCGAGGAAATTACGCCATTACTTTGAAGAGTACCAGATCGTCGTGATCACAGACTACCCGCTGGCGGATATCCTACACAACCAAGACGCCACGGGTCGTATTTCAAAATGGGCAGTGGAACTGGGGGCTTTGTCGATCGACTTCAAGCCACGAACTGCAATCAAGTCCCAAGCTCTAGTCGACTTCATGGCTGAGTGGAGGGAAAATCAAGTCTCAACTCCAATTGACAAGCCAGAGCATTGGACCATGTACTTTGACGGTTCTCTCAAGCTCGATGGCGGCGGCGGTAGAGTTTTATTCGTTTCCCCGAGAGGCGAACAACTCGAATACGTCCTCCAAATTCTCTGGGAGGTATCCAACAATGAAGCCGAGTATGAAGCGTTACTTCACGGGCTCCGTTTGGCGATATCACTAGGGATTAAGCGACTACTTGTATATGGCGATTCACTCTTGGTCGTTCAGCAAGTCAACAAAGAGTGGGACTGCAACAAGGTGACCATGGAAGCTTATGTACAAGAAATACGCAAGCTAGAAAACAAATTTTCTGGCCTAGAAATTCACCATGTGCTGCGGGAACACAATGTTGCTGCCGATGCCTTATCCAAGCTGGGATCAACCCGAGCTCCAGTCCCGGCAGGGGTATTTGTTCAGGAGCTGACGCACCCGTCCATCAGCTCTTCACCACCGGTTTCCACCGCCACTGGCTCCGTACAACCAGAACGGGAGGTACTGTTGGTCGGTGAGGACTGGAGAGGACCTTTCATCGACTTCATCCGAGATCTCGTCTTACCGACCGGGATGGACCCCAAAAGCGCTGCTGCCGCTCGCCTCATGCGACGGAGCAAGGGGTTTGTCCTAGTCGAAGACAAACTTTATCGACGCGGCGCACGATCTGGAGTACTCATGAAGTGCGTCACAACAGAAGAAGGCCTGGACATTTTGCGAGAGATACACGAGGGCGAGTGCGGTAATCATGCAGCATCACGCACACTAGTAGGCAAAGCGTTTCGGGCCGGCTTCTGGTGGCCCACCGCCGTGTCTGACGCAGAGGACCTGGTACGAAGATGTCTGAATTGTCAGTTCTTTGGCAAGCAAATTCATGTCCCGGCCCACACTCTCATCACTATACCGCCTTCCTGGCCGTTCGCTTGCTGGAGCCTCGACATGATTGGGCCATTCACAACAGCGCCAGGAGGTTTTACTCATGTTCTGGTGGCTGTCGACAAGTTCACCAAATGGATCGAGTTCAAACCAATCGCCAAGCTCACTCCTGACAGGGTGGTTGACTTCATCTCCGACATCTTGCATCGGTTCGGCTTCCCCAACACTATCATCACCGATTTGGGTTCAAATTTCACGGCCAACCAGTTCTGGGAATTCTGTGAAAACTCGTCCATCGAGGTCAAGTACGTTTCGGTGGCACACCCAAGGGCAAACGGGCAAGTCGAGCGGGCAAATAGCTTGATCATTGATGGTCTCAAGAAGAGACTCTACGATGCCAATAGCAAGAAGGGCGGGAAGTGGATTCACGAGTTGCCACATGTCATCTGGGGGCTCAGGACTCAACCTTCCAAGGCCACAGGGCAGACCCCGTTCTTCCTTGTCTACGGCTCCGAGGCGATTCTTCCAGCAGATATCATGTGGAAATCCCCAAGGGTCGAGATGTATAAAGAAGGCGAGGCGGACGAAGCACGACAGCTGGAGTTGGACTCTGTTGAAGAGGCTCGATGCTCTGCTCTCGTTCAGTCAGCCCGTTACCTACAGGGAATCCGGCGATATCATGACCGCAACATTAAGGAAAGGTCATTTAGCATTGGCGACCTCGTCCTTCGTCGCGTTCAGGATGAGTCGGGTTTGCACAAGCTTAACTCAAGATGGGAAGGACCGTTCATCGTCAAGAGGGTTACAAGACCGGGATCTTATCAACTTCGGCACCCCGATGGTCAGGATGTACCCAACTCGTGGAACATCCAGCACCTGCGACGGTTCTACCCCTAAGCAGACCCGTGTCCAATTTCTGTATGCGTCAATGGCCAGTTTTACTTTTCTGGGTCGATTTGGCGGCTTTGTGCCACACAACCCGAAATGTAAATTCTTGAATACAACGGTGGCGGCTGTTGGCCACGCTTCAATTTTATATAAAATCGACTACTTGCCAGCGGCACATGGGTCGTCGCGATGCTAATCGCGTTTCTTTCAAACTGGTTACGCCCGTCTGGTTCGGGTTCTATCTAACTCGTTTGGCTACCCCTGCGGTGGTCACACCTAAGGGTAGTTTTCGACTGTTTGCCATGAGCATCCTAGTCATCGCGCCACAGACTGCGCGTTCCGGGTCCGAGTGGATCCTTTTTGGCAGGATCTTATCTAGCTCACCCGATGAGCTCTCGCGAAGGGCTAAATCGACTACTCTTTGAGTTGCTGCACTCAGAGGTAGCACGCCTATGCTTCAAAGCAGATGGGGCTTTTAGTCTGCACATAAGGCTACAAAGGAACAAAGGTGGTTTCTTATATTACAAAAGTCTTAAGTACTAACGGTTCAATCCTGGACCATATTTCCTACAATTTTTTCAGCCACAGGCCGAACCTCTAGCAAATACTCGCGGAAGTTTTTATCAGAACAATCTGCAGCTGCACCCTCCGCGAGTACTTCTAGCCGCGCCTTTGGCCAGAAGGACTTTACAAGGCCTAGGGCATGGCCCACGTAAGATGTGGCAGCCTCGGTGACGAAATTGAGGATCTTTTGTGGCGCCCCGCGAAGACGATCAAGAAGTGGTTGCCCATCTTCCGCACCGTCTTCCTGGGGATCCACCATCTCTATGAGTTCTTGAGCTGCCACCTTCAACTCATCGAGTTCCTTCTGGCGCTGCTCTTTTTCCTCGCCCAGAGTCTTGATCTGCTGGAGGCAGTCGACTAGTTGCTTCTCTGTGTCGGCCATCACCTTCCGCAGACCCTCGACTTCATCTGCGCGGCGATATAGCATGTTCTTCAAATCAGTAAGCAATTCCTCCTTATAATTTAATAGCTGCTTAAGTTCTGCGATGATAAGCAGGTTTCAGATCATGAAGTTATCGACTACGGGTATGACTCCGAGAATTGAGTTCAACATACCTTGATGGGTTTTCCGCTGTTCCTTGAGTCGGCCTTGGAGCTTGATGATATTCCGCTCGAAGCTGGCTCGCTCCTGTAGCAGCTCGTCAATACGCTTGGTGGACTCTTCCAGTTTCGTTGCAGTTTTCTGGTTCATGTCCTACATGTTTTTGGGCGTTAGAGGATATCGATTTCATCATACAGTTACCAATGGTCTAGTCAAGACTCACCAGAGCAAATGAGTCGATCGCCTTGATCATTTGGCGCAGGTGGCTCAGATCATCCCCTGGGCGGTGCACCTCTTGGAGTATATTGGTGTTTTCCCCTACAGGGGTCGGCAACTCGGGTGCCTCGCAAGAAGCACCTGCACCTTTCACAGTTGACGGTTGCGAGGTCCCTGCAAAGGACAAGTGTTAATATAGCAATGCTTGTGACACAAGGCAGTGGGATCGTTTACCTGCACCGTCGGCGGGAGCGGCAGTGGTAGCCTCGACTTGCTCATTGCCGGGGGCTTCGGGTTCTGTGTGCTGGAGCTCGGGTAGTGGTGAATCAAGCATGATTACATCTGCCCTCCCTGCTGGCTCCTGCGCGTCGGGCTGCCCAGACGACCGCTCGGGGGCTGGTGGCGCCAACTCGAGTTCTGGCGTCACCTCAGCTGTTGATCTGCTTACGACAAAGCACAACATTTTTACTGTGATCTTTACACATGGCTAAGGGCAAGGTCCAAGGCATTACTTACATCTGGGATCGCGTCATTGTCGGCTTCCTCAACATCAGCTTCAAGGGTTTCTTCGCCATTGTGCTCGTGGCTGGAGGTGCAGGCGTGCCAGTTGATGCGGCTGGCAGCGCCGGCGTAGCAACGGCTGCGGCCTTTTCTGGTGGTGTCAGGGCCGCCTCAGTCGAGGGCACGACTTCTCTTGAGGCAGGGCCCGACACGGCGATCGTTACCTCATCGGCATGAGACGGTGCTGGGTTTATTCCATCGGCTTCTGTAGGTCTGGCATCCGGAGCCTCACTTCCGGTGGCGGGCGTTTCAGCTACCCTTTGATGCTGGGGGCTGGGCAATGAAGACGATGGACTGCAAAACAGAATTGTCATCAGTGTTCTGCACAACAACTCGACAGTTTTTTTTTAGTTCGTCAAACACTTACCCGGCAAGGTCAGTGGCGCTGGCTTTGCGTTTCCTCATATCTCGACGTCGCCGGGGAACGAGAGGTGCGTCGTCCGACCAGTCCACGGATGATCCGGAGGAGTCGTCGGCTTGCACCCTCTCCCCAGCCGCCCGGCTGCCCGTGGCTGATTCGCTGCCAACAGTTTGTTCTTTCTGTGCTTTGGCGGCACTGGGCAGCGTATGGTAAGGCCGGGGCAGATCGGGGTGTGGCGGGTAACTCCGATATAATGCTGATGACTCCTGTATTCAGACAAATCGACAATCAGTTAGTATCAACTCTTCAGATTAAGGGAAGAAGTCGAGAAGTCGAACACTTACTGCTGGTGGTCGATTCTGGGCTGTAAATCCCGCTGGAACATACGGGACGGCATCCACATCCAGCAGAATTCGCTTAACACGAACAAGCGCAGCATCATCTCCAAGCTCTTCTGCGCACATACGGGATGGGTCTTCAGTACCCATGTACTCGAATCCTAAGGTGTGGCGCTGTTGGATGGGTTGAATTCGACGTTTGAAGAATGATAACATCACAGACGCCCCGGTTACCCCCATCTCTTTGTGTGCGGCAATCAACTCAAGTAGCTCTTTTACTTGGTCCATCTCGGCTTCACTGGGCTCCAATGTCCACTCGCTGCGTTGAACAGGAGGCCTGCCGGACCGCACAGGGAGTTGGGGGGCATGGTTCGTAATGTAGAACCATTGGTGTTTCCACCCCGGGACATTGGAAGGAAATTTGTAAGAAATGTATTTGTCACTAGCGTGTTGCCTAAGCTGGATTCCAGCACCCCCAATTGTAGAAGGATTTTTTGAGGTGGGTTGGGGCTTCATGCGGAAAAGATAGCGGAAAAGCGCCCAATGGGGCTCAATTCCGAGGAAGGCTTCACAAAAATGGATGAAGATGGAGATATGGCAGATCGAGTTGGGGTTGAGGTGTTGCAGCTCAATCCCATAGAAATAGAGAAGACCGCGGAAGAATGAGCAAGTGGGAGGGCGAATCCCCGTTCAGAAAAAGAGCAGAAAGAAACAATCTCATCGACGCTTTCCATGGGGAAGGGATCACGAATAGGAAGGCGCCAATTAATGAGATCCCTCTCTTGAAGCAGACCTCCCAGCACTAAACTTGCAAGATTTTGGCGAGAGCACTTAATAATTGACCATTCGCTGGTCGCCGCCTGCGCTTCCTTCAAGTCTTTTTGGTTGATCTTCTTCGGCGCCATTTCCACCCCTTTTCCGCCACGAGTTGTTCGCACAATGCTCGGGGGCTACAGTGGTGGGCTCGAAGTTTTTCGACTATGCAGGGCGGCGAGAGGGCGACGGTAGGACAAGCCCTAGTTGGGGTTTTGTTTTTTCTGGTGGCGGCGTTCGATCTGAAGGCACAGGAAAAACCCTAATTGATTGCGGGGTTAAAAAACCAGTGCTCAGGCAGTGGTTTACTATGTGAAAGGTGAAGCGTCGCGCAATGGGATTAATTGGACACGGGTAGTTTTTTGGTGGATTTTTCGGCCGGTACTTGATTAACCATTTTTTCAGGGTTAATTGTCCCGAAAAAAGAGGTTTTTTGAGTTTCGATTTCAATTTCTGCCAATTACATCCTCTTAGATTATATTTTACCAGACGGGAACATTTTTGCCACGACCTTTGGGATCCTTTTTTCCAAAAGATTTGGATTCAAGGCTCGGGGGCTGTGGGACACGTGGCGTCAACTACTTATTTTTCGAAAGTACTCGAAGGTTAAGAGGAAAAGAAGACTCAAGACTAATTTGACCCTCAGCCTGATTCTTTGATTCAACCTAAGGCTCGGGGGCTACTCCATATGGAGTGCGATTATTCATCGCACCCCATGTAAAAAAAAGGGGAATTCGGGGCAGGAGCACCTCATAGCTTCGATGCAGTCAAAAGAGTACTCGAATTGCAGTTTCAAGACGGAGCTTCGAAAGAAGTCGAAGATGGTTTCGGAAGTACTCGAAGAGTCTGCAGTGCTCAGCTACGAAGAGCTCGGGGGCTTGTCAGACCCGGGGCCACGGGGCTGTGTACATTAAGGAGTCCGTATTGGACTAGGGGATAGGACATGTCCTGTACCTCATTTATGTTGTATTCTACTCGCATGCGGAGTAGAACTAGTCGATACAGAAGGAAACTACTCGAGTTGTATTCCTAAGCTAGTATCAGGCTAGGATTCATGTAACCCTGTCCCCCCGGATATATAAGGGCGGGCAGGGACCCCTTTCAAAACATAAGATCACCAGATCAACACCAAGGCAATACAAACCATCATACAGGACGTAGGGCATTACGCATATTGCGGCCTGAACCTGTCTAAATCTTGTGTTGTCTGCACCTTCGAGTTCCTGATCTCGGCGCATCCCAACCTAAAACCTACCACCTTGGGTATACCCCTTGGTGGGCAGCCGGATAAACCCGACACATAACTAGACCATGCAGGCTTTGCAAAAGGTTCAAGGTTGAGCTTTTGCTGAAAAGCAACAAAGAGTAGGTCCTTATTTTATATTTTAGCTTTCAAGTTCTAATTCTTTTAACCATTCTAGGTAAGCACCTATAGCTACTCAAGCAAGGTAGAGTCTTTAAAGCATACATCAGCATTACTTATGAACAACATTTCTCTTGTTACTCTATGTGGCAAAAGAGTTAAGCAGTCTCAATCTTCGTGAGAAGCGGACGATTCTGAATCGAATTTCAAACTTTGCAAGGTAAACCTAACTCACACGCTTGAAACACCAACAGGTCGTTCCGAAGCAACCATTTGCCTTTCATTCCGGGTCGTGAAACAATGCCACCACAAGCGACTGCTGGACCATACGCACATCCAATGTGCAGGACATACGTCTGTAGCGCGACTACATGACCGTATTCCTGTCTGCTCTGCAGAACGTATTCTCACAGTCGGTGCGTGAACATAAATAAAAGTCGAGTGGTGGGAGACGATCCACTTGCCGGGCCGATTGGTTACTAGGCTTACCGCTTACCATATTTCGCGGCATGTGGCTAGTACTTTCAAACGCTTAACTGCCACTACCACACACTGCGACCTTATCCAAATTCATCAACACAGACGGGGTATCACTTCCTTCCATGAATTTTACACATAACCCCGTCCGTCATCCTTATAGTGATTGCAGGAATGAAGATAATCAATTCCTATATCGCGCGAGTGACAGGAAATCACTCGACTTCTACCGGTCCTATTAGCATAGCACTAGTCGGACTCAGATTCTAATGTTCAGTACATTGGTTCCTAGAGATATGCATCTAGGGTTTCATTACAATTCCTAGACTTAATGCATAAATATAGATAATACGTAAGGTTGCAGTGTAAAGAAAGTAATGGGATATGTACGGGGCTTGCCTCTACTGGTGGGGCTGGAGTCAGGGATGTTAGTATTATTATCTTCCGAACTTTGGTTCGGGGCTTCAGATAATCCCTTGTGACGTTCCTTTGGTCTTTAGAAAATCCTCTGCAGACTCCTAGGAGATCTTGTAGGTACCGCTTGCGAAATAGTCGTATCTACATGCAATGCAACATTACATTCAAAGTGTGCACATAAAACTATTTTACCTTACGATAAAATTGCAATCCAACACTCATTTAACATACTACTCATATAACGATCAAAAGATCAGAAACTAACTTGGGTAGAGCTTTAGTTGGACAACTGATTAAAATTGGCTATTTGTTAAAGGTTACAACAGAGTCTATTGGAAACACAGGGTTCAGTCGATGGAATCGGCAAAGGAGGGAGCTGTCTACTTTGCCTTAGGAAATCGGCTGATTTCCGTTTAAAAGAGAAATCAGCAGGAGTGGTCTCTGGGTATGATCAAAGGGGATTACCGATTGGGGTTTACCTGAGGTCAAACCGGTTGATATGGAGGGGAACGTTGAGGTACAGTACTTCAAGGATAGAAAAGGAAGGATCTTGCCGATTGGATTAGCAACATGTTTTTGGTCTATCCGATTGGATGTCTATTGTGCTAGCCGATTGGCCAAAGCTGTATCGGCCGTGCTTAATAAAGACTCTTATTGTGGTAACTTGCCGATCTGCGGTGGTGTGCTTCGGCAGGGGCAGCCGATATGTCATCTAACCGGATGTCTAGCTGATCCTGGCGTGCATCGGCTTAGTCGATTTGTGTTTTTAGCAAACTAGTCGATCTGTGACATCGGCACGCTAGTCGATCAGTGTATGCAACTATCAATATTGGAAGTCGCCGATTGTGTAACAACTGCTCGACTCGTGTAGCATGCAACTATTTGATTGCGTATTGGTAAACTAGTCGAGATTGTGAACAT